>NC_140123.1:120987462-121289742 GCF_964035555.1 Netta rufina | reverse complement strand
TGGAGGCAGGAGAGGGAACTGGGAGAGCTGGAGGGGCTGTGGCAGAGCGGGGGCACTGCCTGGCCTGCCCCAGGGCAGGGAAGCAAGTCTCTGGCCATGGGCACACTGTGGTCAGGGCTGAGGCACGTTGTCGATCATGAAGCCATGCGACGAATGTTGCTCCGAGCTGTTCTTGGCTCATGCTGGTGCTATCGATCCCTGCCTTCCACGAATCACTAAATCCTCTTTCAAATTAAAATAAGTGAATAAATAAGCAGAGGCGGAAATGGAGGAAGCAGTCAATTTCAGATTACTTTGCAGATCAGGAGCCAAGTAAGAAATCTGCGAGCCACTAAGATTAACCTTCTTACGTCAGCAGGACCTAAAAGAAGTCGTTTGGGATGATAGCAGCCCCAGCCCCCTGGTGACTTCCTGGTGATGAGGGGAAAGGCTGTGCTTTCCCATGGAATCGCTTTTTTGAGTAAGACCAGTCCTCAGAAATCCATTATGCTGAACGTGGCTGCTGGCAAACCCCAAAACCACTTCTTCCTCTTTCTCAACTTCCTCCCCATACTGAAGGAAAGCCTCAGCCCTTTCTTTCTCTCTTGAGCATGCTTCATTTGATTTCTCCCTACCTGAGCCATCTCAAGCCATGTAAGCATCTTTTTGTTTTGTGCTTAGACCGTGCAGATGTAACAAGGTGGTGCAGTGGTGGGGAAGATGGTGCCCACTTGATCTTTCAAAGCAAATTTAACCATTTCTGGAGATTCCTCCAGCTGCACCAGTGGTTGTTGGAAACAGCAGGTATTGTACTAAGCATCTCTTTCTGAAGTAGTGTCCAGTCTGGGGCAGGACGTGGCAGCTTTGTCAGCCTTCTCTGCAGAGAATATGTGAGGTGTGCCCTGGTGCTGAGTTTCAGACGGGAGGGATTTTTCAAAGGTTGTCTTTGAGCTTCAGATGCTGTTTCCAAAGCTCTCACCAAAGACAGGGAAGGTGGATCAACCCAGGATGGAAAAGTAGAAACGAGGGTACAACATCCTCCTGTCTCCCTACAGCTTACTTGCCAGGGAGGGGAGAATTAAAGCCAAGTTATCCTAGTTTCTTCTTGGAGCATCTCTACCATGCTAACCTACTGCTTGTTAAATGCTGACATTGATTCTTCTAGTTATAGAGGTATAAGAATACATCCCTGTGGATGGAAGATGAAAACAGGGCTCTCCTGCTCATATAAAAATAAAATACAAACAGCTTGCCATGGGGGTGTGTGTTCCCCTATATATTCAGTCCCAAGATAGCCTTTCCTAAAGCAGCTGAGTGGACTCAGTTTGCAGTGAAAAGTACCAGGCTGAGCCCAGCCTACAAATTGGCCTCACAGCAGCCCATATGGGAACAAATTGATGGGAGGGGATACGCCACGGCACTGTGGGAATGGGAGGGAGCAGAGAAATTGCAACCCGGTATCATAGGGAAGTGCAATTATCCTTGAACTGCAGCCTGCTGGTCCCACTGCTTTACCTCTCCCTTGGCTTTTTGGACTGGAGGGCGACTAAAATCATGTTCAGCCACCCCAAAGTGTGCTGATACACCAACGCTACCGTAGTTCTTGCCCCCTGAAGAGCTGGATGCCTCCATCTCCAGTTCTTCTGATGGAAGAACTCCTCTACCGTGCTCCTGCTCTCCTCTCTGCCTTTACACAAATATTGATTTGAGGTCTTGGGGGGTCTGTGAGCAATGCCCTTCCCCGACCATCTCCCTCAGGGCAAGGCTGATGGGCAGTCTTGTGGATCGCTGACTATACTTTGTCATGCAATGCATTAGTCAGACATCTCAGATATTCTCCCACCAGCTCTATGCGTGCGTGCGTGCAAGTGTGTGCATGCAAAAATCCTTGCCAACTTAGCCCTTATTGAGCAAAATATTGACAGGTTTGGAGATGGAGGGAAGATGGGAAAGAACACAGTGTCTTTCTAGAGAATTAAAAGGCTTCAGCATTCAATGTCTGGCTTCATCTCGTGCACGTGTGCATGCGCAAATGTCCCCTGCTGCCCCTGCCACCACTTCCTTGCATCCAGCCAGAGCCAGGGAGAGTATATATTTCCTCATCATGGAGCAAAATCTTTTTTAGAAAAATAATAAAACTTCATTAGAGTATTAATTCAAGGCTTTTATTTTTTACAGTCTACTTTTTATCATTTTTATCGCTCGGTTTAAAAGGAGGAGATTCCCTACATTAGGGAGGCAGCGAGCTGTTTTACATGGAGTATCCAAGTGCCATTTACTAGTGTCAACTTTGGGACGGAGGCTGGTTGCTTTTGTACCTGCCCCACTCCCAGCTTTGTGCTTTGCTTTGGTGTCACCTCAGCCAGCCTGCACACGGAGCATTTGCCCTGTTATCCCACATACATCCTGTCTGTTGTGAGGAGCTGGAAGCGGAGTATTTGTGATTTCCCACCTGTGTAATGCCTGTTAATTGTCTCTTTCTGCACTTTCTACTACGGAGGCTGAAGCTCAGAGCACTCGTGAGCCAACGCACCCTCACTCTTCCCTGTGCAGTGACTCTTGTAAGGTAGGAGTTACACATGTCAGCATCTACCTAATAACAACATGTGAGTTGTGCGGAGCCCTGAGCTCTCTGTGAGGGAGACATGACCTTCATTATAATGATACAGTTGACATTTTCCCTGTGACACTTATTGTAACATCATTGCTTCCTGTTGGCATCTGTGGGCTTATCAGGCAGCTTGTTCGAGCAATCTGGAGTTGTGATGAAACCAGGCACGAGGGAGGAGGCTGAGGTTTGAGGGGGATGGAGGAGGAGAAAAAAAAAAAAAAAAAAAAAAAAGATTCTCAGAGTATCAGAGCACACAGAGCATTTATCAATGTGAGCTAATCTAGTCCTCTCCCCCGAGCACCTGTCTGCCTGCCTGGGGATTCGTGAGCACCCCTTGCTGCAGAAAACAAGCTCCCTGTGGCTCACAGTTCACATTGCTGTTGCTGGTGGCAGTGGTGCTCCCAGCAGCAGGAGCCTGGCTTCCTGAGTAGTCAGACCCACCAGAGAAGAGGTCCAGGGTTTCCTGCTGTATTTCATGGGGAGAAATGCCACAAACCCTGGGCTTGCTGGAAAGGAAGGGTCAGGAAGGCTGGCTTGGACTCCTGGCATCTATCCCGAGGCAAACGTTGAGCAGTGTTTGTATTGGGGCAATCCAGGAGATCAAGTACTCTTCTGAAATGGTTGCAGGCTCTTCTGCTGATGTGTTGTAGCTGGCCAGGGTTTGACTCATCCTGAGGGAAAATCAGGCCATACAGTGGCTGAAATCCAGAATCAATTGTGCCGACCCTGGTGCATGAGCCTTCCCTTCCCTTCCCTTCCCTTCCCTTCCCTTCCCTTCCCTTCCCTTCCCTTCCCTTCCCTTCCCTTCCCTTCCCTTCCCTTCCCTTCCCTTCCCTTCCCTTCCCTTCCCTTCCCTTCCCTTCCCTTCCCTTCCCTTCCCTTCCCTTCCCTTCCCTTCCCTTCCCTTCCCTTCCCCTTTTTCACTGTCATTTAGCAGAAATCTTTACCCTCACAGTGAGGAAGTCGATTAATGATCATAAAAGCAGGGTTTGGGGGCTTGTTCCCACCGTTATCTGTGCTTAATCTAACTACCCATGTGTCACCTAATGCCTGCCCAAAACAAGGCTTTGCATGTTAAGATCTTTCAGTCACCTTTGGCAGGGGTTGGTGAGAGCTCGTGTACTGTGCAGAGGAAAAGCTTTGTCCTCTGTTATGTAGTCCCTGAGCATTTCAGTTTCTTGTTGAAACTCTTGAACTTAAACCTTGGGGTCCAAACCCCGCGCCTGTGCATAGCGAGGTAACTGCACGGACCTGCACTTTTGCTCCTGGTCTCCAGTCTGCGAACATCAAACGCTCCACTAACTCATTATGATTTAACTGATGCTGCAATTTTTGTGTCAGGGCTGATGAGAGGCCTCAAATTGAAGTTCTCAGCTGTTTCGGTGGGCAAGTAGGCACACGCTTCTTCTGTCCCCTTCCCGTTCTCCAATCCACTCCTCTCTGCTGCGTCAGGGTACTGTTATTTCCAGAGCAAAGCAAGCCCTGTGTGTGGCATTTCACTTGTGACAACGTTTTGGCTGGATACGTGGGAGAAGAGAGGAGCTGAGCAAAGTGGCCCCTTCATTTTTCACGGGAGTATAGGATTTGACATACGAGATCAGGCTCTGCCTTCTCTAATGGTCAACTACGTGATATTTCAGGGGAGAGCAATACCCTGCCAATAGCAAATATATTTATTGGCACAGCCTCCTGCCAAGGGTTCTGGATGGAGCTGTCTGACAAGCAAGAGGTGCGGCGAGAGCTGCTGCAAGGTTGCAGGGGGCCGAGGGCTCTGCACATCTCGGGATAAGGCTACAGCCTGTGGGCTCCCTTCCTGAGCCCCACAGAAATCGTTGTGCTTCCTGAGGCATGAGATCTGTTGGCCTCATAAATCATCGCGGCTCCCACTGCTGCATATGCCATTAATGGGCATCATATATTTCAGGCGTAATATGGGGAATTTGTGAAAAAATAAGAAATTCTTAGTCACTGTTCACCTGGCTTGATCCCCTTCTTCTGGGAGGGGATCTCCCGCGTTGCCAATATGTAGTTTTACAAGCTCCGATATTTGCGTGCAGTGGAGGTGATGGGATATATCTTTCATTTCATCTTAAGGACAAATAGCTCAGGATTATGAGAGATAAGTCAAGGTAAAACTCCCTGTTATTTTAGAATTAGGTGGCACTTCGGGCCTTTTAGCTTGGCTAATACTGTCTTCTGCCTCCATGGGAGAGGACACTTTGTTCCCTCATACACAAAGAACGTCCAGAGGTTTTCCCCGTGAATGTCTTTAATGAGGAGAGGAAAGCAGCATGAAAGAGCTCAAGTGTAGCACAATAAAGCATCATCCATCGCAGATAAAGAATTGCCACGGCCTGCGTTTGGACAGGGATTTGGGAAATTTTCTACTGTTGACTCATGTTTTTAGCCAAGTCCTTAGTCATTTCACATTTCATTTCCAGCTCAGTGTCTGCAGGTATGTCAGTAAGAAGCCTAATTTTCATCTAATTTTCATCTTCTATAGTGTGTGTTTTTTTTTTTTTTTTTTTTTTTTTTTTGGGGGGGGGGTGGTGTAGAGCTAAGGAGGGAGGTGAAAGGGCATTGAAGAAGGTTTTCTACTATCGTGTTGTGATGAAAAGCCTGAAAATACAACCTAATTACAACATGGTGATTCAAAAAAATATAATAAATCTTGAAAGCTCATTTCCATGGTTTTGGGAAGCCAGACTCAGGACTCCTGATTGCTTGAACTGCCAGCACGGGGAAGCAAAGACAGAGTATTTAGAAACAAAGACTCCTTGATTTCAGAGCTATTTTATACAGTAGAAATAAGGCATAATTTGTGTTTCACTTAGTCTTACGGCGAGCCTGCTTCGCAAGCCCCATGAGGGCTGGATAGACACATTCCCAGCCAGTACCTGTGCAAGTACCAGCGCTTTGTAGGACAGCCACTCCTCTGCTCCTTCATGCTCAGCCCCTTGGTCTTAAGCATTCAACGTAAACCTCATGGGTGTTCAGTGCACGTGGCTAACGTGGTCCCCTTGCCTGGCCAGCCTGCAGTGATATTGCCTGGCAGGGATCAGGGCAGGCAGACTGGCCTTTGTGCTCCTGAAGGCACTGGCTCTGGGAGTTTTGCTTCCTCTTAGGATTCACGGAGAGGAGCAGGATAGGCAAGGCTAAGAGAGAGGTTTTTTCAGGTTCATTAGAGAGCATCATTATTAATTATTCCTGTATTATGGCCACTGGTGGCCTGTAGTGTTGCTATTCCAGAAGTGAGATTGCCAGCGGCACTTAATCAATGCTGCTGCTGGCTCCATGTTATCAGTGTGTAGCCATGCAGGCATTTGGTGTGTTATAAAGGCAGAGTACCCCTCAATAATCGCCTTGCAAAAGCGTGGCATTGGTGTTTTCAAAGTGAGGAGCCTGTCTGGATATACAATCGTGTCTTTAGCTGTAATACTATGGGAGTGATAGCACAGTCATACTCTGGGCAGAGAGGAACTACAAATTAACTACACAACTGCAAATGGGCAAGGCAATTAAATGCAACACACCCCTCAGGCTGCTGGGGCCTTAGTGCTCATCACTGATGGGGACACATCCACCTGTGGAGCTCTCTAGGCTGAACATGTGCTAACAACCTCTCTGTCCTCGTCCTCAGCATCCACGAGTAATTTTTCCTAGGCAGTGTTGTATCCTCATAGTGCTTCCCTGGCTCTCACAGCGGTGTCTGAAAGCAGATCACAACCCTTCCTTTAGTAGTAGAAGAAAAAGTGGCACCGAGAGGCATTTAGACAAAGCAGCGCAGCAATTGCGAAGCTATTTGTTAAACAAAACTTATTTTTCAACCAGGAGCTGGGCACATTAGCCTGTCCCCAGGGCTGGACCAAGCTGCCTGTGTTTCTCTGGGAGGTGAGAAAAGGCGTTGCACATCCCTTGAACCCTTGGCCTGGACTTAAAACACAAAAGCTGTGTACTCTTCTTCCCGTCTCACCAAGACATGAGATCTTTAGGGAAAGACGACTATTATCAGTGTAAGATCCTCTTGGCTGCCTGGTGCTCTTCTCCAAACTTTGGCATCCCCCTGCCTGGCTTGGCCAGGGGATAATTTCCTCTGTGGTTCAGCTGGCTTGGCATCTGCTTGCAGGACTTGGGCATGGTGCTCTGAGCCTCGGCCATGCACACACACAAACCTGCTCTGCCAGGCTGAAGGACCGTGGCCAGTTGGTCGCATCCACTGTAGTGTCTGGCCACCAGCTGGGAGACGTGACACCCAGAATGCTGCTCCGTATGCTAAATGAATTGAGAATGATTGCAAAGCCTGTTTCTGTAAAGGCTTCTCCTTGCTTCTTGGAACAGCACCGGGCTGTGTCCCTCTTAGAGCTGGTAAAGCTTCGGGGAGATGTGGGATCAGGCCAGCGAGATGCAAAAGGCATCTTAGTACCAAACTAGGAGTGCCCTCTCCATATTATTATTGTGAAACATAACAGAGGCTTTATATTTCTTAGTATCTACAGTTTCTCTGAGGGTGAGGCAGCAGGTGAGCAGCCTTCCTGCATGCCTTATTGTGGCTTCACGTTGCGGTGGATGGCAGAAGGTTGGATGTGGGACAGGACAGCTGACCTCGGTATGTAAGCAGCTGATGAGCTGTGTTGTTGTCATCTAGCTAAACCCGTGGCCAAGGGCTTTATTTACTCAAAATATACTCAAATCAGCGATGGCACAAAGAGCAAAAGTGCTCTCAGGCAACATCTAGGTTTCTGGGTCGAGCTGTAAACGGGAGTCCTGAGCTGGAGAACAGCACACGGCAATCAGCGTGAGCGAGGAGGTCCTGTTGGGAACTGTTGCTGTAGCTCAGCAGATCACCAGTAGGGCAGAGAGGTAATATTTTCAAAGCAATAAAAAGGCACCTCTAATTAGTCTGCGTGGGTAGGTACAAAGTTAAACCTGGATAAGATCCAGGAGGGAGCAGAGAGGTGTTTCAGAGAGCTTGCGCACAATTATCTGTGCATGCCTTCAACTTCATCCAGTAATTTCTTGAGGAAGAGCAGTAATCAACAGACTTTGTCTTTGGTGGGACACATACTGGTTTTAACCCCTCTGAGGCAGAGGGCTGTCAGGATTGGATTTTGGTTGTGTGGAACTATCAGGCCCATGTGGTGATAAAGTCTCTCTTCTGGTGCAGAGCTGACCAAAGGTTGCAGGAACATCTGAACAAGGTGGGAGCTCTAGGTGATGTCCCCAGCTTCCTTCTTGATTCACTGGGCAGCCCTACTGGTATCAGATTCCCTGCCTGGAGTCTCTGGAAATAGGTGTAAAAATACCAACTGATCAAAGATCTTAACGCTTCACAAGCAAAAATACCAGGAAGGTGCCAAATATTATGAATCTTTATTTAAAGTTTAGGGTCAGGGTGGTTTATAACAAAGACTCTGTGCATGTACAAGCTTAAGCCATGTAAAGTGTACGCAGTGACAGAAAAAATGGTTGTTAAAATGCCTTCATCTTATGGCCCAGATCTGACACTTCTGGAGCCTCATCTACTGTGATGCAAGATCCAGTCCGGGTTTCATGTGCCCATGTGGACATGTCTTGGAATAAAATACATAATGGATCAAGCTGCCATATTAAATTTAGCTGTTCGCTGTCACATCACCTGGTACACAGCCTGCTCCCTAAATCCCATACTAATCCAGTTGTCTATATCTCCTTTGGTATAAAAGCACATTAGCCTCAAAAGAAGCAGCAGAGCAAGCACGCCTGGTAAAAAGCAGTAATGAGGGGGTTAATATCAAGCTCCAGTCCTAACCTGATATAGCTTTTATGTGTTCTCAGGAATAGCACCTCGCCCTCAGTATATATCCTTGATGCTTTCCTGGGAAGATGATGATTTGCGATTTGTCTTTATCGTCTCTCACACCCATCTTCTTTCATTTGTTTATGGTAACCCCGATGTGTACTGTAGTTTTAGCAGTGTCGATAATGCACCTTTTACCTGGAGTGAGTTTAATGGGATTTGACAGCGACAGGGGATGAGAAAATTCTGTGATTCTATTATTCATCCCATTTCTGCAGCAGTCTGTGTAGATTGTGTGCTATTTGGAGAAAACATGTCTCGGAGGCTTCCTTTCCCCTCTCTTTCTCTATCTGCATCCATCCTTATAGCTTGCTCTCATCAGCAGACCGTGGGTATCTCTTGTCATTAAAACCTTTTGTGGGAGAAGAGCGGAGAGAGGGACAGGAGGGAGAGCGCTCAGACACCGAGCACAGCAGATCTGCATATTAAAGGACAGGCCTTATTGCAGCATAGTTACGAGCAACACTGCAAGTCCCCCTAATTTGTCACTCACGTAACTTGTGAGTTTACTGTGTCTGACGTGTGGATCTGTGTCCTGAAAGCATGGCAAAGACCCATTAAAATTTCCACAGCATCTGTCTACTTCTGGGCATGGTTTTCTACTCTGTCCTTGTACTACCCCTTGCCAAGCTGCTGTTATGGGGCCCGTGCCTTTGATCTGTTTGAACTACATTCATTTCAGTCTTTTCCTGACCTTTGCTTCACTCCCTGGCTGTTGCTCTGCTTCCTGATCTCTGGGGCTCCTGCTCACACGCTGCTGGGCGTCACGGAAGGCGTTGGAGAGGCCAAGTCTCAGCATGGTGCTGGCCTCTTGGCTCTGACTCCATCATCATTGTGGTGCAGAAATATATAACCGATCCCTCCAGTTAGGAAAGGTAAAACACCCTCTCCAAAGTCCTTCCCGAAAAGGTTAAGAAATTAATTTTGGATGAACATCCTTGCCCTCTGAGCAAGTCTTTGTATTAATGATCTCATGACGGATTGCTCCTTAAACTGGCCCTAGCGCGGGTCAGGATAGAGTGAGAATATTCTCTATTTAATGAGGCAGAGATCAGAGCCTCTAATATTTCATCATTCGTGCACAGGGGAGGAAGGCAGTTATGAGCTTGGAGAGCTGATGGCAGAAGGGGCCCTCGTGAGCAGCTCTCTCGCTGCACAGCCCTTAGCCCCCAAGACCATACTGCTGTAGGTTTCCAGCCTCCTCTTGGAAAAACTAACCTTTATCATTAAGCTCATCTAAATGATTGAATGGAGTATTGGCAAAAGATCCAAGGCTAATAACCCTCAGGACAAAAAGACTTCTTTAGCCTTCAGACAGGTGAGGCATGAGGAGTGTCTGTGCAAGGGGAGTATGGACAAGCTACGGGGCCATGTGGAGCGTTTAGCAAAGCTTTGTTCTGCCCAGCAGCTTTTGCCTAGAAAGGGTGGGCAACCTGATACCCAGACGCTAGTAAATTAGAAAGCCAGCTTGCAGATCCAGTGGTTTACAAGTGTCTTAATTTATTAATGAGTGGAGGCCATCTCGGTGTGTGTAAATATAGATTTTAAATCAGTTGACATGATGTACATAAACAATCAAACTTCGGGTGTAGTGCTGAGATGCTAATGTTAAATCCACCTCCGACTCGAGTGCTGCTTTTCAGTAGCTCTGTGCTCTCTGGGAAGCCGTGATATATAGTGCTGTGCAAATCACTGGTGCCCTTAAACTGCAGCTCTGAA
The DNA here is from genome assembly GCF_964035555.1 of Netta rufina. NCBI lineage: Eukaryota > Metazoa > Chordata > Aves > Anseriformes > Anatidae > Netta > Netta rufina. The sequence continues at coordinate 121,279,597 of NC_140123.1, read as the reverse complement.
ATATTTACACATCCAAAGTGTGTGTGTAAATTGGGAGTATCGCAATGCTCCCATAGGGTGACAGAGATTTGTAAATTTTGTTTTCTGCACAGTCCTGCGTTTCCCTGCTGGTGACCGAGAGCTGGGACCCAAGAGCATAAATTCCCCGAATAATTCTTGTGGAACTTAAGGCGAGTTCGGCTCCTGCTCTTAGGTACTAGAAGCAAATCTTTGCGAGGTGTCACAGTTATGATTTGCCCTTTTGGAAGGAGCTGGTAGTGTCTTTAACAGCTCCTAGAGGCACACTAATAACCGTAGAGGGTGCTTCTCCATGGCATTGAGTAAGGGCATCCTGCTGGCCATAAGACTAATGAAGGAAACAGAGCTGGGAAAAAGCAGGTGCTCGGCCCTTCCTAACTCATCAGGACTGACATAGAAACCACGAGCTAATACATGTAGAGCTGAGCTCTGCACGTTGCAAATATTCATCATTTTTCACTTCTCTCCGTCCGGCCAAAATACGAGCTGCCTCAAAAGACATTAGATCTGCAACCACTGATGCTCCGAGTTGCCATCAATTCTTACAAACTACTCGAGGACGGGTGGGGTTGGTACCTCGGGAGAGGTCTGCTCTGATGTGGAGGTTCATGATGAGGTGCCCTTCCTTCCCTCCATCCATCCAGGGGTGAGCTCCTCAAACACCCATTTGCAACTCAAAATGCAGCCGCTAGATGTCTCTCGGCGCTGATTTGTATTGCCGAGCAGGGTTGAGCCTTGGCGAACAGGAGAAGGAAGCTGGAACTCAAACTGTGCACAGAGGTGAATTTGGTTTAGCCTTGTGTTATGCCCAGTCTGGCTGCTACGCCTCCGGGTTTTTGCCAGGGTGCTGGCTTGCAGAAAGTAGCCTCGCGGAGTGGGGAGGGGAAAAACCCCATCATCAAGGTAGAAAGGAATAATTCTGGAGGTAGTAACAAACCACTTTGGCTGAAAAACAAGAGAAGGTATCTCTACCACTTGTGGTCGTTACTGGATGATATATTTTGTATGAGAAACTTTGCCTTATTTCCTGATTTTAACCAGATTCCAATCTGGATAATTACATTCTGCCTAATCTCATACTCGCTCAGTGCTTGCAATTCTTCTTCATTTGCTGCCTTAAACTATTGTTGCTTTTAAACAGCTGCTATGTTCCATCACAGAGAAAGCTGCACTTCAGGGAAGGGCAAGCACTTGTCAAATAATATTAATTCAATAATTTATATAGTGTTTTTTTCCCATATTTTGTAATAAATTATTCACCTCATATCATTTCGCATTATTCATCTGGTTAACTGAGGTAGCCTAACAATTTTCAAATGTATTTGTCAAAAAATTTGTTGAATTACTTTTGTCAGCTTTTTTCACAATAAAGGCTTTGACAAATAATCACAGTCCTTAGCTGCCTGGCCCCTGTGGTCAGTGAAGTGGTTTAGATAGATTGATGGTGAACAGTTTTGTAAAACAAAACAGAAAAGGAAAAAAAAAAAAAAGCACAAAGAGAACAGCCAAAGCCTATCTTTGAGATTTTGTATACTGCAAAATGTAAATTATATAAGTGTCAGATCTGTTTGTTAGCTGATCATTTCTTGGATGGTGGAGACTCTGAGGGCAGCAACTTGCTGCCTGAATTGGAGCACAGATGTTGGAGAAAACCTGGCTGAAAATGTGTGGCAGGAGCTATTTGCCGCATCCCACATTCCTGAGAGAGCTTGTGCGCCTCCAAAGTATGCAGGCTTAAATTATCTATCTCTACATTCACTACAGGATTACTGAAATGGTTGTCTCCGAGATTGCTTTAATCTTGGCCCACTTTGCATAGGATGAAGTCTGCTATAGGGTAAGAATGTGTGTGCAGGTGGGAGGCTTGGTATGGATTACACGCAAGTTTTAAATGGCAAAGTGGCCTCTATGCAGCCCCTGGAATACTTGAGCTGGATCAGCCAGGGATAGTGACAAAAGCAAGTTCTCCCCTCTCCCCTCCAGGCAGACAGCACAGCTACAGGAGAGCAAACCGAAAGGTATTGACATGTAAATTGAGATGATCTGGGCTGAAGGCACTGAGAGATCCGTTAACATCATATCAAGACTTATGGTGATGTTATTTGAAGAACTGTTTTTCCCAACCTACCCGAATATCTGTGAATTTGCTGTACCCTTTTTCAATCACTAATGGTGGCCCTTGATAACTGCAAGGCAGATGTGCACAATTCCCAGTTAAGTACGGTGTGAGTACTGGGAGAGAGGACTGGCCAAGACTCTTTGGTCATGAGGGTCAAGGAAGCTGAGTGCACAATAATGCTTGTCCTACTCTGTGAGTTAGTGCTTATCTCCTTTTTAGCAGTTTCAGGGTTTGAAGGTGAAATGAAGGGTGGTCAGTGATGTGATGCTGAGCTGTGGAACCCTTTGGTTCGACTGTTTAGCTACAGGTGACTCAGGACTGCCTCACTTTGTCTGTGCCTAGCATTGTAACAGGAGTGAGTGCTCGTGCGCTCCTCTGCATACCAGCATATTACCACTGATTTCCTATTTAGATACTGCAGACATTAGGACTGCAGAGGTACTCCGGCTATATGCTCAAAGTCTTTATGAAGCATTGATTGGCCAAGAAATGAAAAGCAGCAGGAAGCCACAGCTTTCTGACTTGGGGACGTGAAAGTCTTCCATACAGTTCATCTTGCGCTTTGCTGACATGATCTCACTTGCTAATGTTTTTTGCAGAGCATCCTATGTAACAACATAATTAGTGTAAATTACATTTTATTTTTAAATCATCCCCTTTCCTTCCTGAATTTTTCAAGTCTAAATGTCAACTTTTATGGTAAACAGCGGTATGCTGGCAGCGGCTGAACAGAAATACACTTGTGCAGGTGGAAACCTGCTGGGGAAGTTCTGAGGCTCTGAGTTGAACAGGAGCTCCTATGGGTGAGGTCAGTGTTCCTCTAAAGCCCTGCAACTTGTGCTTGCTTTTGTTTTTTTTTTTCTTGCATCCCAAGCCATCCTGCCACATTGGGTATTAAAGGCTTCAAATTATGAGCAGTGCTGGGGGATTGCTAACATATTCAGATTTTACAGATCAAAGGTAAATGATAATGTTAGAGTGCCAAATCAGTTCAAACATGGTACAGTAAAAATCCCCCTTCCTTGATATGCCAGGAATTACTTTCCACGCAATACTTGCCTTTCTCCAAAAGATGAAATTCAAAGCAGCCAGAGCTCTGGGAAGTGATGCTATTAACTTTCCTCACCCGTTATTTTTCATTTCTGGCCATTCAACTCTGCCTGGCTAACTCTAGATGGCATTAAGAATTCTAACATACTTTTCATTTTGCTTTTTCTTGTCATTATGATAAGCTTTTTGGGAGCAGGCATGGCTTCCTTGTTGAACATAAGCACATATCTGGCACCAGGACTTAGTTCTTGAGGGCCTCTTGTCAAAAAAATAAATAAAATCATTTTGCCAGATAGGAAAGAGAAGATGGTGGGATTTTCGGGAAACTACACAAATTCCCAGTCCAGTTTTTGCAAAGCTAGGAGGATTCTGCAAAGTCCAGATGAAGCCAAAACACTTACCCACATGGCATGTAACCACAATAATAAACTTGTAGATACTATTAGTTGTAACAGAACCTCATAGTATTCTTGAACACATGCGAAATGAGTCAGCCCATCTGCACTGCGGAGCAGGACTATCACTATTACCTCTTTGAACATTGGAAAATTGAGACATATAATATGAGGAGATTCGCCAAATGTCGTAGGCTTCTGTAGTTTAGTCTCACATTTTCTGTTTCTCATTCATCTGTGCTGGTTAAAGTTTGCTCCTTACTTTTCTTTGTGATACTGATCAAGGCAGAATGAAAGAAACAAGTTCCCAAAGCTAAGGGAAGTTGAGAAGACAATGCAGCACTTGGAAAGATGTAGACTCCAGAAATTGGATTCTGGGCGTGTACTGCCAGGATGGAGGATTTTTATTTAATTTTATAGAAAAATGTTCGGGTTATTTTACACTGAGATGCAAAATCTCATTTGCAGCCAAGCCCCGGAGGGAGTAAAAGGAACTTGGAGAGCTCATAAAGACAAGTGTAATAGGATTAATAAGAAAAAGGCCTAAGACATAAGCCTTCATTGTACACATTTCTTGCTAAATTTTAGTATTGATGAAGGGTGAAATGCCAAGACTTAACCAAACACTCATCTCCTTGGGGCAGTAGCAGGAGAAGCGTTCACATGGGCTGCTTCTGCCACCATGTTAAGAGCGACCACGCGGGGATGCTACCTCTTGGGGTAAAGAGAGGATAGGGAAATGTGGAAGAAAGCAGACCATGGGTGAAGGCAGCTCTTCCAGGATGACAAATATTTACTTGAATTTTAATTTTGACTGCGTCCTGAGTTGTTTTCTGTGCTCTTCCACCACCTGACCCTGGTAGGGAGGGAGTTTAAAGGCTTACACCAAAAAGCAGCCTTTCCTTGCCCATGAACAACCTACAGCCCCTGCTAAATGGACTGCTTCACTGCTCTCCTTGGGCCTGATCTCTTCACTCACCTCTGATTTAAGTTAGTAGTGCCTCTTGCAGTGTTGGCATGTATTTGATGCAAAGGACCCTGGAGAGACAAAAGGTGCTAGGAAGAATTCCCATGGCTTTGTAACAGCAGGTCAGTGTCCATATTTCCGAGCACAAGGAGATGATATACCCCTCCTGTACCCATCCCTGGTGACTCAGCTATGTCACAAGCTGGTCTGCAGGAACCTGATCGCCTTCCTGTCCCAGCGCATGCACACAGAACGGAGGACTTGCAGGGGAATGGTTGGGTCCCCTGTGAGAAATTAGAGGGAGCACAGCTGGAGACAGAAGGATGGAGCAAGGGCCAGCATCCATCACCCCTGATTAGATCCAGAGAGACACTCAGACAGATCAAAGATAATAAATGGGCCCTAACAAGAGGCAGATTGTTGTTACCTGGTGTCTTCAGTGCATCAGTTATTTCATGGCATCTCTAAGGTAGCTGATGAACCTTTGCATCTTTCCAGCTGCCACCCAGAAGACCTCTATGGCTGCACAGGACACTCAGGTGTTACAGCAACCCATTCTTTGCTCGCTCAGACCTCAAGAGAAAGAACAAAAGAGAGAGGGAGGGACGGGGCTGGCCCATCACATTTTCTTATCTGCCTGCTTTATCCATCTGTCTATCTGCTGCTGCCAGTGCCTGTGCTGTGGGAGAAGGATGATTGCATCATTTCCATGGAGCTTGCTGTTCCAGCCCCTTGATTTAGGGTGAAATTTGGTTGCGCTGCTGGGTGTTCGAATGCTTGCCAGGTAGGTGCTACCAAGAACATTTATTAAAATAGACAGATGGGCACTGGGGTAGGAAGCAGCCATTAGAATGTTTGAAATCAACCAACTGTGAAATAGAAAAATCAAGAAACTGTAGTCCTGAAGCTGTTAGGACTAGCTTTCCCATTTGGGGGCTGTCCTTTTTTGCCCCTTTTCAATGTACACACCCACAAACAGCCACTCGTGAAAACGCCACGGCCGAGTTTTAGCTTGTCTTTTTAGGCTTTTCGGTTTCACCAGGATTCGGGGGGAATCCTAGAAACGACATCCTGAGCTAAAACTGGTGCATGCAAAATCAAAATGTGGCTTTGCTTGCAAACAAACACCCAGGTTTCTCTGGGAGTTTGGGCATCTCAGACACAGGCAAGGTCTGTCCCAACCCAGACTGAGCACAATAGGAACCTAGCCCCTGGCTTCTGGTGGGTAGGAGGTGAGGTTCCTAATCACTTGTTTGGATATGTTTGCAACTTACTCTGATTCCTTAGCAGCTCTTTCTGTCTGCTCGTGTTTCTTTGGCATTGTGATCACTCTCCATTAGCTCTCTCAAGTACTGGCATGAGATGCCAGGATAGATACTGTCAAAATCAAATGTCTTCGTCCTGTTCCTTTTCTTTTTCTCCTAACTCACCACAGGAAAAAAAAAACAACAAGATGTGTATGGTGGCCTTTTCATAGGCATATATAGAAGAGAGGTCCAAGGCTATTAAATATATATATATATCACTCAGATTTATCAGATGACGAGAGAGATCTATATTCTAAGGTTTAAAAACGTGTTACAATCAGTCACTGCCTTGAGATAAACTATCACGGTGTCAGTATTAGCAGTTTATTTTTGGTCTGTGTTAAATTCCCAGTGGATGAAGGGCAGTCCCCAGTACTGCTACTGCTGTGTAGCTGCAGTCTTGGCTGAGTCACTTGCTGGCATCTCTTGCTTTCTGATACTGTCAGGCCAGCCTGCAAGAGCTGCATAAGTCTCCGTGAATTTTCTGTGAGCTTTTGTGACTAAACATGACCACGGTCTCACCATATTTCTGCTTGTCAGTCATTAACCTGAGGGACTAAGGGCAGTGTCCGTGGGTGCCCAGGTATTAAGCAATGACTGGGACAGGATATTTATCTGCTAGCTAGATCTACAGTAAGAACTTGTTTGCAAAGGGAACGGAGCAAACTCGTAAGATCTCTCTTACTACCAGTCCTCCATCATACAGATGTTAATGGTGCCATCCCAGAGAAAGCCCTTAAGGAGGACACCAGATTTGTACTGAGATGGTGGAGATGGGTCTCCACCGTCCTCCCATGGGGTTATCTGGGTCTGTGCAAAAGCCATTCTGAGATCTTTGTGTCACTTCAAGGGAGCGATATCATGAGTTTAGTTTTCTTCGTGTTTTATATTCTTTTTGGGCATGTGTAAATGACGGTCCCGGTCACCGGACAGTGTCAACTGGTGTAGTCAGCTGGGAGCCCGGCTTGTGAACGCATGACCAGGCATCCAGAGGTTTTGCTTGTTTTTGTTTTTCCTATTTACTTTAAGTCTCTTTGAGATCTTCTAAGAGAAGGTGCTGTAAAATATAAACTCATTAGTCAAGCACACGTAAGTGCACATATTTGCCCTGTTTCTCTTAGTGCTGCACAATGTTCCTTTTCATTGGCTGATTTATAACCCCCCAGATTTGCAAGGTCATCTCCATTTGATTCTGCACTGTTGCATTTTTAAATGACGCTAAAGCCTCCCCTTTATTGCCAGGATGGAAATAATACAAACTGAGCAGACCTTGACCAAGAGAGTAGCCCAATAAAAGTAAGTTGCCTGCACCAGACCAGTAAGTAGGAAGCAATTTGCAAAGCTCAGTGACGCTTTCAGTTCCCCTTTTGGCCTCATTAACACTCTGTAGAGCAGCCTACAAGAGTCAGAAAACATGCCTCCTTCTTAAATATAGCAGCTTCCTTTGTTTGCTCCTATTCCCTTGTGCCTTAACCCTGCCTCCTCTTGCACCCTCAACAGGTTCAGCTGAGCCAAAGGTTTTTTCTTTTAGCTGAAGGTGTTGCAGCTCGTAGTATTGGTGCTGACGGGTGGACGTACAGTGTGTATGCCAACCTAGAATTACGTAGTTGGTGGGATTAAAGCGCCATCTGCTTCCCCTCCTGACAGAGGAACTTGGAGTTTCATCCAAGATTCACAGGAGTCTTTCCATTTCCCTCAAATCCTGTCTCATGAGCTTCCTGTTAGAGACCTCACTGTTTCTAGAAGCACGGGAGTCTGAAACAAGACGTGTCTTTGCTGTTTAGCTGTGCGGTATTGACTGGATCAGGGACTGAAAGGAGTATATTCAGGTCTTGAACAATGTTCGGTGAGGGAATGATCCATTTCTTTTCCATCGCTCCTCTGCTCCTGCTTCACGCAGTGACCCCAGAATTGTAAGGTGAGGGACAGGATTGCTCCAGCTCCCTTAGCTGTGAGTCATATTTTTCTGGCCAATGTCTTTCTGCATTTGCATTGTCTCCCAAGGTGACAAGCGCTAAAGAAAACGAACAGTAGGCAAAAAGAAGTCTTTTTCTTTTCCTTTTTTTTTAAATCTCTCCATGATACAGAATTAACCAAGCATATAGGACCGTCATGGGAAGCTGTAAAGCAAGTGGACTTGGCCTACAGTGAAAAGAATACGGGACAAGCAACCTACTGATTGCGATACAATGCAATGTGTGTTCCTTTTAGAAGTAAGATCAAACCAAAGTTGGGCTAGTGGAAACATTCAGAGCCCTGAAAGAAGCACAGGCCACACCTACACTTCTCTTCCTGAAAGCCATCTCTAGCTCCCCAAGACTGAGACACGGGCTTTTAAGGAGAAACCAAATCCACAAAAGTTTTTTGTCAAAATGCTGAGCAGCTTGAGGACTGCCAGCACGCTTCCTTGAGGTGGACCTGGGTCTGGAGAAGTGAAATCACCCTCTTCCCATCTAGGGCCCTTGCATCTCTACACTGCTTAATGTTATTTTCATGCCGGCTTCGTCTTTCAGGGCTTCCTCCCTCTTTTCTTTGTGTTTTCTCCTAATGACAAGGCAGGCACCATTATGCAGTGGGGTAGGAAGCAGACCTGGAGTGAGCACAGATTTTTCCTTAGAGGATGATGGTGGACAGAGATCACCTTTTCTGCTGAGCTACATTTTGTTCTATGTCGTGCTCTGCCACCAGCCTTGACCTTCACCCGGCTTTATACCTGCCAAAGATCAAACACATCCTCTTTGTCTACACATGTAGGTCACTCCATACTGGTTGCTTTCCTGCTTTCCTTTGGTCCCCTGGAGGGGAGAGAGAGAGAACAGGTCTGTGTGATCTGGCCTTGCAATGTTCTTGTGTTTACATTTCCACCTGCCTCACCAGTGTCCTTCATTTCCCTTTTCCTAACCTCTCGTACTGCCTTTTCTCACTTTGCTCCTTCCTCCCCATCTCCCTTCCTCTGTCACACACTGCTCCCCCACCTGAACCCTCTCCTCCTGCAGAGGACCCATCCAGTTCCCCATAACCAGCACGCTGCCTGGTGACTATTGCCTCTAGTTAGTCAATTAAGATATCACGTTTCATGGCTCTGCGAGGTTGTTGGGGTTTCTTTTTCCCTACTTAATATTATTATTTTTTTTTCTCGCTCCATCTTGGCACCTACATTTGTTTGAAACAAATTGCAGGATAATTTGTTTTTCTAATTTTCAAGACACGAACTCCTGGTTCCAGGGGGGTCGGTGTTTCGGGCACCCGATGCCAGCGAGCTGGGACTGCACACAGAGATTTGTGCTGTGTGAGGAAATACTTCATTAGACTTGTATTCCACGAAGACACTCTTGCTTCTTAACGCCTATGATTTTAATTAAAACCTGGAAAGTGAAGAATCCTCGGGTTGTATTAATGTTTTCATTTCCATTAGGACAGCGGAGTTTATAAACACGAGCTGGGTTTATAAATTAGACCTTGTACGAATATTAAGTGCACAGTGCAGCAAAGACAGCTGAGAACTGGAGTGGAGCTGGCCCCATCTGTGCCTTTCCTTGGCTTGCTCTCACTTTACAGTGTCCTCCTCCTGGCACAGGCTTTTCTGAGCTGCTCAAGGGTTCTCCCTTGGAGTCTAAGCTAATGGCTTCTTGCTTTTCTTTCTGGGGAGGCTCTTTGCACTCAGCAAAGCAGGGAGAGGAGCAGATGTTTCAGTCAGGGGCTCGCAAAACAACCTGTAAAGGTGACTTTGGGTACAGGGATTTTGTGTAGAGTACCGGGAAGGGGGAAACAGATTCTTCTGACCCAGATCTCACGTGTGCATGCAGAGACGCACGCAGAGATAGTCGGATCTAAATAGGCATCCCACTTAGTCATCCCCACCCAGAGCAGGCACATGTGTTGCTGAGCATGCAGAGGAATGTGACAGAAGATGCAGCCTCCTCCGGAGATGATGTGACAGCTGCACACAGCTGTCTGCAAGCTGCACTGGGTCGGGATCGGCAGGCATCGCCTGGCATGCACAGCCTGACACCGGCACTGATGCAGGGCACCGTGGACCCCATCCAGCCTGACTGTGCTCAGCTGTATAAACTGCACACAGCCTGCCAGCATGACACCAGCAACGAGCACTTGTGCAGTGCGTTCTGCTCAAGGACAGCAGAATGGCTTGCAACAGCAATCATCATCCTCGATTTTATGCAAGGGAAGCTGAAGTGCTCAGATCCACGCAGCCATCAGAAGCAGAGCTGGGACTGAAATCTGGCCCGTGGGTATGGAGCCTGAGTTCCCGTCCCTGCTGCTCACAGGCAAAACCTCCCACTCCTACCTGTAATTACACAACACCCTTGTGGAAATGACAGCACTTCTTTCACTGGCAGTGTAACAGCGAGGACAGGCTGTGTTTATTTGCATCTCTTGCCTTTGGCTGTGGTACCTGAAGGTTGGCTGAAGACTTTTGTGGTAAGGGCAGCTCAGATGTGCCTAGCATATGTGCAATGTAGCGTTGTGTAGGGGTGCTGTCTGAGCTAATCAGTTGGGGTACCTCAGATGTAGAGGTACCCTCAGGTGCCCTATGCCCTGTTAGCGTTTGTTTTTTGGGGGATTGGTATGCACTTTTCATACTGAAGTTTGGCTCCTTTGGAGTGTACAGAGATAAGGACCCTGTGTTAAAGCTGTGCAGTCCCCCGGGATGAAAAGGACCTGCAACAATGAGTTTGAAGGTATTTTGCATAGGTGCTTGTATGTTTTTGCCTTCTAACCTGAGTGAGGGGAGTAGGCCGCCCCTTCAGGCCTTACTGAGGCTGGTTTAGCACCACAGCTGCTGAACTGCCTGAGCCAGTTTACAGGGACTATGATTCATGACCAGCTCTGTTTCCATCACTGGCTGAGGTGGCACAGGGGTGGCGGAAGGTGGGAAGAAAGCCCCAGGGCATGCCTGCTCCTCCTTGTCTCCCTCACGGCATGACTGGATGTTTTGACACAAGGGTGATGTTCAGGGGAGAGGAGGGAGATGTGCTCCTTGTCAGCCTTTATCTCCTTGAGCCCGGTAGGGCTGTTATTGAGATATCCTTCCAAGCAGCTTAAATAGAAACGTCTGGTGACAAAATGAAAAGAAATGGAGAAGCCAGCGAGTCTCACTCACAGGGTTCCCTTCCTCAGTGCTGCCAGCTCACGAGGGAGAGGGTTTCTGGCACCTCCAGCCCCAATAAAACATCTGAGTCAGTGGAAGGAGAAAGCTGAGGCCCATCAGTCAGGGCAACACCAAGAGCTCTCCACTTGAAATTACCATTTCTCTTCCTTCTGCTGCCCGTGTTATCACCAGCTAGGTCCAAGGGGATGCTGACAGTGGTTCTGCAATGTTGATTGCTTTTTTTGGAAACCTTTTTGCTTCATCTCTCCCCTCTTGCTGCCACTTTCCTTAAGTGTGTTTCTGCAGGAGCATTCAGGTCACTTTATTTAATGGGTACGGGCTTTAAACTAAAAGAAGATAGGTTTAGATTAGACATTAGGAAGAAATTCTTCATGATAAGGGTGGTGAGGCTCTGGAACAAGCTGCCCAGAGAAGCTGTGGATGCCCCATCCCTGGAGGTCCTTCCCAGAGGGTTGTTCCAAGGGGCTCTTGCAAGAACTTCCCAATGAGGGGTGTAAATGGGGGAAGGAGGAGATAGGGATGGAATAGAAATGCCCCACTAACACCACATGTTAACGGCAACACTTCTTCAAGAAATTTCTCCTGAGAGTTCCTCATTATGCCTGGCAAATGATAATACCTCCTGCATTTCTATGGCTTAATATATGTAAATGGAAGAGCTGCTGTTCATTCCCAAAAGCGACATTCGGTTTCCTGCACCAGAGCTACTGCCTGGGCCAAGGGCAATGCGTTTCGGGGTACAAGCAGACTGCAGTTTTCACCTCTTTCAAAGGTTGGCCTTTGCATTTTCTAAAGTCACTCGGTTAAATGTTGTCTTCCTTTGAATGAATGTTCATCCATGCTGACTGCAGCGCTGTGGCCCTCTATGTGCATGGGGTCAGGATATGTCATCTATGTTCTGCCCAGGGCATGTGGGACACCAAGGAAATGTCGTGTCCTGGCGATCTGGCAGAGAAACCAGCAGAGTAGATCCTGGTGTTAGGGATTAGATCCAGGGAATAAATTGCTACATAGCATTGCAAGAGTGCAGCAGGGGGTTTTTGGCTTCATAGTCACAGACTTAAATTTGATGTGGGAAAGGCTTGTTGCTTGTTAGCATCAGAAGGGGAAGTTATCACCTTTGGGAAATGACTTTGGTGCATTTTAAGTCATTGTCATCTTTTCTTTTTTTACTTTTGAGTAAGTGGTTAATGGAAGCAAAAGATACAGAAAAATCAGGTTGTTTTACAGAGGATTTTTTTGTGAAGTAATCTAGGTCAGGTCAATCGGAGTTAGCTGAGCCTGGGGCTGACATCACCAAGTTTATCTTGTGGTAAAACCAAAGTACGCTATCAGTGCGATGTTTTTCCACTTGAGATAGCTTCTGACAGTTGCCATGAGGTTAAAAACACTTTTTCTTTTTTTCTTTTTTTCTCTTTTAATTTCATTTTTTTTTCTTTTTCTTCTTTTGAGAGCAGACTTGACCCACACCTTTCATTCACTTGACCATGCATGCATAGCAACACCCTGCCACGACGCTCAGGAGCAGCAAGGCAGGGCAGTGCTTCCTACCAAGGTCTTGGAATCCCCTGGTGCATGGCCAGAAGTGTGTCTTCCCTCGGCACCAAATAACTGTAAATGAATTAAGTGATTTCTGATCGCTGAAGCTGGTGTGTGCAGCAGAGCATATCTAGGCTCAAAATCTTTCTGTTGAAACGCAGATGAACTGCTTTGGTGAGCACCCGGAGGTAGCTAAAACTAAAGAAGGTTTGGAATTTTTTAGGTGCAAAAAATACAATTTCACAATCTTTCTTTCTTTGCTGCTATCAGGAAAATGAAAGTGGAGGATTCTGAGTGAAATTTTGACCCAAGCAAAAATTTCCTTTTTGTTTATTTGTTTGTTTTAGTGGACTTGAATTTTTTATTTTCTAAGTAGTTGCAAAATACATTAGGCTCATCTTCTTTCTATTGTATTTGATTGGTGTGGGTGGGTGTGCGTGTGATTTGTGCCCTCTTCTCCAAACAGTTCAACTCAGAGAAAAGAACAAAATGCTACACGTGTTGTTTCCTTCTGCCAAAGCAGAGTTAGATCATAAGAGATATCATCTGCACAGCACAGCCAGTAACAAGGAATGGAGGTTTACTTAGGCTTTTCTAAGACAAAGGGAAAACGTATCTTAGTGCTAAAACAGCTTGAAATTAAGCATTTTGGGGTATTTCAAGGAATAAAACTGGATATAATTGGATATAATGGACATAATTGGATGATAGGAACATGAAAATTCTTTCTCTTTTTACTATGCAGAAGGAAAATGTGAAAATTCTGTGAATAATTTTGAAATTTTCTCTCTTCAGTCAGTTGTAAGGTGAAAACCATGTACTGAAGAGTGAGAATGGCATTCAGGATAAATATTTGTGATTTTGGTCACCCCCCTTTTTTTTTTCTTTCCTTTTTTTTTTTCCCTTACAAATGGAAGATGCATTCAGGACCCAAAAGTTGTTGTTTGTTAAGGCAAAACACTAATAGCTACGTAGCCTCTATATTCTGTACCATGCTGGCTCTCTCCCTTTTGCTTAGCCCAGTGATGGACAAGAGGGAGAGATGGAACTGAGCAGCAAGATAGATAGGAAAGTCAGCTGGATTTGAGTTATGCTGATGTGCAGAAAGCAGGACTGGGCATTTTATCTGGGAAGGCTGGAACCAGGCTGAAATCTGGTGAAGCAGTCACAGAGCAGGCACTGCAGCGACAGGTTTGGGGGACCGACTTTGTGTGAATCTGGCACATGGCAGCTAATCTCCAGACACTGTGGGAGACTTTAGCCATTCAGAGAATATATAGAGAGACAGCACGAGTGTGTAAAGCTATCGAGACAGAAATGCAAGACTGCCTTGAGGGATGAGTGATGGATTGACTGTTTGCTTTGTGAGGGCTAGGTCCAAACTCCCATTCTGAGTTCAGATGTGAGTTGCCTTGTTAGGGAAATACTTCTATAGGAGGATGAGGTTTGGTCATCCAAAGCATGCCAAATGGTATGCTTGTAGAAAAGGGTCATTGCTGTCAGACGGAGAGGAGGCCCAGCCTGTGACATCAATGGTAAGCTCTTTGCAACCTGCTTGAACCTGGTTTACCAGCCCTGAGGAGGAGGTAACAGAGTGGCTCATTTGCAGGTTGTATCGTGAGTTCTGACCTGCAGAAAAACAAAGGAAAAAACAAAAAACCACCAAACACCATTGCCCTGTATCTTGAGGACCTTGTAGAAACAGATGTTTTACATCCTAATGCCAGTTTCTCTCCTCCTTTGGATACAAGCTACAGATTTCTGGTAGCTCAGGGGTGGGGTGGACGAATAAGGTTGCTACTCGATTTAGAAACCTTCATCCTGCTTTTTCGCATGTGGGATTGTGAAAAAGCTCAAGAGATTGCAATTCTTCCCCGGCTCAGAAGAATCCTGTTGATATATGCTCCATATTATGATCATATATAAAGACTGATAAGGCATCTTTGAAAGAAAATCAGAGGGGAACGTGTTGCTGCGCGTGCTGGAGTACCAGCAGTGTGAATGTCACGTCGAAACCTTACATTTTGATATATAGCCGTAACAAAGGGGGTGAGGGGTCTGTCTGTACAAAGAACACCAGAAAATCTACTGCCTAATGATTTTTTAAAGAGAATATAAATCAAAATTGTGAAACTCGGAAGGTGTTTTTTTTTTACAACTGCTTGGTGGATTCTGTGTGCGTTGAGCGCCCGGCTGCAATGAAACTGCACCGCACTCTGTCTTTGAAAGTTGACTGGGTACTAATAGCACCTTATCAGGGTTTTGCATGCGATAGCCCCAAGGTGTACCTTTGTAGTGGCTTTGGGAAAAAAAAAAAAAAGTCCTGCAAGTGCAGAGGAGCTCGGGTCTGTGCTTCAGCAAAGGGTGCAAAGGAGATGCGAGAGAAGGGTAGTAATAAGATTACGCCTAATTGCCTTAGCATCCACTTAACTGTTTTACCTACATGCCGCAGAACAAATGTTTGTGGAGCGTCTAGACGGGTGTTTACAAATGTGTTAGCTAGCTCCAGCTAATTGGGGAGCAATTAAAGTTAGTTAAAGTGCTGGGAAGCCTAGACAAAGCCGGAGTGAGCTTCGGGGCCTGAGCTTGCCTCATGCGCCTCCAGGGAGGCTCTCAGAAGGGAAGGGGAAAAGGACGGTGAAGGTGTGTGGGAGCAGCACCCAGCCGCATGGTGACATTAATGTGTTGTCACTGTGACGTTATGACACGCTGGGAGCCGGCCCTTTGACATCACACCGCCACCAGGCCAAAAGGAGGAGGCAGGAGGGCGGGCGGCAGCAGACCCCGGCATGGGCCGAGGGGGAAGGCCACGGTGCGCCGCCGTCTCGTGCCTCCTCCGAGCACTGGGAGCATCCCAACGGGTACCAGAGAGGTACATGGGCTGGTTTGGGGAGGAAAAACCAGGCTGGAAGGGTTCACCAGCACTGAGCTCCCAGCAGATCCCACAGAACTACGTTTTTTCCTCACATGAGCGAATACTTCAGAGATTGCGCCTAAAAAGCAGGAGTTGGGGCTGCTGTCTGGCTTTTCCCCCAGTGCCAGCATGTTTAGCGGATCCACTCAGCCTTGATTTAGTAGGTACGTTTAAGAACCTTTTTAGAGATTGGTGTCCGCTGAGCTATTGTGGAAGTACATTACAGGTGGGTCTGTGTACCGGAGGAGGACTCTTTACTGCAGGCTCTTTGCTTTCCCTTTCTTCTCCCATCAGTGCTGCCTGCCTTGTGTTGTAAATCACAACTGTAGGGTTTGTTCTGCTGCGGCAGGGTCAGAGTAATTCCCATCAACTTCAGCAGCTTCCTCCAGGGAGGGGGGAGAACAAAAATTTGCTTGTGTTCTGCATTATCCCACCTTTGCTGGCTTGAACATAGAAAAAGCCCCAACCATTTGGCTACCAGAGGGTTAAGAAACAGGTGTCTTCACCTCTCTCATATTTCTCTTCCCAGTCTCTCTACCTTTCTTCCCTAAACCCTTTCTTTCCATGTTGTTCTGCGTTTTCCTCCTACAGTAAACACTTTCAGACAATGAATTACTGTCCAGAGCCTCTCCACAGGTCCCTGGGGACATGGCACAATCTAGCACACACCTGAAATGAACCTGCACCTTCCTAGAAGGCAGGTGCCAAGTGCCTTACTGGGGCTAGGGGCAGTAAAATCTCTGTCACAGGTAGAGAGAGAGGAGACGTTCCTACATGGAAAGCATTTATGAGTGCAGACACAAACCTTGCTTGATTTCTCTCTCTCCCTCTCTCTCTCTCTCTCTCTCTCTCTCTCTCTTCTTCCCTGTTGTGTGCACGTATATGGAAGTTAAATCCATTAGCTAATTGCAAAGCCACATGCACGCATCTTTATATATATAAATAATAATAAAAAACCCATTCATTATGTACCCTGGAGTGTCTAACCTGCATTGCATCCAGTAATTCACTTGCCTGGGAATCAATCCAATATTAGCATAGCAAAAAATGAAAGGTTGGAAGGGATCTCAGGAGTCCATTTTCTTCTAGCAGACAGGATCAAAAATACTAATTGCAGACTCATGATCTACTTCAGGTAGCCATACATGCGCAGAATGAGGTCACATCTGCCTGCCAAATTAATGCTCTTTTTCTCTTAATGTGTATTTATTCCCCAAAAGTTTCCTGGGAAGATTCAGCCGTGAGACCATGGGAGATTTAAGCTTCTGATATCTTCTGACAGCACAGGACTGGAAGCTAATAATCATGAAGATTTTCTCTTCTGGAAAGGGGAGACTGGCAGTCCCCTACTGGGGCATGCAGTATGCACTCCTAGTTCCTGCATTATCATATTTCGATCAAAGCTTCTGTATGCATAAAAAATGTTAAAACATTTTGGAAATGTTTTAATGTTCCAATGCATTTTAACATTCCAAAACTTGGAACATCGTGGAAATGTTTTACATGCATTCATGCAAGTCTTTCTCTTCTCCATATGTCCTTTGCAGTGTTCTTGCAGAATCCTTGCAAGTTTGTGGAATCGCATTAACAAATGGTCTCATCAAGATCTCTCTGAAGTTGGGGGGGGAGCTTTGTCACTGATTCAGCAGCTGTCACTAAAGGTCCTGGGACTTTTAGGTGGAAGACAACATGAAATATGGGGTGTTTGTAATGACTGGGAATAATTAGGAAGGCATGAAAAGCAGGACTTTTTTTTTTTTTTCCTGGGAGTTTTCCAAGATAAATCTCCTTATTGTCAGGAGAGCCCTAATAGTGTCTGATGCAGGTACAATCATTTTCAAGGCAGTATCAGCTGTCAAGCTGAGTGTTGCGATCTAGTGGGAAACATGTCTGGGATTCCTCTCTCGTCATGGGTTGCAGACGTACAGCGAGTTCACCGGTATTGCAGATTTATTTTAAGTTCACCGCTTCAGGAGACTCACAATTTAAAGCGCTTGTCAGTTCTAACATAGGCAGCTTTGAAAACCAAACTGGTTTCCTAGGAAGGAACTGTGTGTTATTCTAGTCAAGCAGAAGTTTTGCATTCCCTATTATAAAGTAGGAGATGCTGTTCCAAAAAGAAGCAAGGCAACCGTCCGTGGCATGTGTCTGTCGTGTCAGCAGTTGCTGGTAGAAATCTTCAGGCACTCTGCAGTCAAACCACTCCTCACCTCACAGATGTAACCCGTTAAGGCAGGACTGGTACTGTTTCTGTGTTTTTTATTTTTTTATATATATATTTTTTAATATACAGATCACCCAAACCAAGTTTGGGACCTCCTTTGTTTCCCATCTGACTTTCCTGGAATCATGCGTTTCTTTTTCCTCCTCCTCAAGTATTTGTGTTGGGGCTGGCTGTGCTGCTTCTAGAAGCTTGTGAAATGATTTGTAGTTATTAGCATTTGCATTGTTTTCGAAAATGCATCAACCTTGTGTTGGTCTGATTGCTTTCACTGGGTATACCCTAGTGTAGAGGGAAGTTAATTGCATGGGCACTTTCTCAGGCATCTTTTTCTTTGCTCGCGTGTGTTCCCTGTGTTTGTTACAGATTCTCTAAGTTGTATCAGAAGAATTACTAAATGAAAGAGCATTTGTCATAATCTCAGAAGAGCAGTTGTGTTGCATGGCTTCTGCGCAGTGTGCTCATGATTCAGCTGGCAGTGGGAGCACTTTGGATTTTCCCACTTTAGCCATTTTGGGGGTAGGCGCTGTCAGTGGGAGGGGGTTTGGGAACATCAGGGGGATTGGTCACAGGTCCACAGGCAGAAGAAAATGAAGTTCTGCTGCTAAGTGAAAGTTTATTTTAGATTTGTTTGGAATAAGGAATTTGTAGTTTAATTGCTCACTTTCAAAACCTCCCCTTAAAATTTTCTTCCTGTAATTCTCAAGTCTTTCTACAAAACACCTGAATTGCATTTTATTTTTTTTAAGGTAGAAATACCTGCACGTTACGGTGCTTGAATATGTGAAATCAGCTGCTTAGATGTCTGGGGGTCTGTCTTGTGTCCCAAAGAGGGCAAGGGGAATTTTGCAGCATCGTTTTTTTTGTAGCATCAGCACAGGGATGTTTTACAATCTGCTGCCCCCGCAGGGTTTTAGGATGCGTAGTGGTCTTGGAAGACTTCTAGTGCCTGTCATTACGGGTCCTGCTTTTCAAACATGCTCGCTCCCAGCATGATGGAGCTCTGTTTTGAAAACCTGGGCACTGAGTTTGTTGCCTGAACAGGATCTCAGCTCTTCTGAAAAACCTGCCTCTAGTTGTGAATGCTGCACTCCCAGGAAGCCAGCCAAGTGCCTGCACCTGCTCCAGACACCACGCTTAGACTGACCCAGCTTCGCCACAAGCCTTTTACCTTGCATAAAGCAGATAGCCTTCATTTTCCGTATTCCAGGCACTATGCTAAGGGGGTTGGTGTGTTGGAACGCTGCTCCTTTACTTTCAGGACCCATCCCAACACCTCAGCATCACCTTATGGGTTCTGTGCTGTAGGAGGTGTTGCCCTTCGTAACACAGGTGTGAGCCAGCTAGTTTGTGCCCTCGTCTGCTATCAGAAGAGCGTGGTGCATCTCCTCCTCTGATAATGTTTCCTGCCACACCTAGCTCCTTATCTCCACCGCCACAGTTGTGCAAGTGGCATAAAAATCCCCTTGTAGATCGCTAATGCAACATCAGGTGGATGACACCTCCAGAAGTGAAGCGTGATCATCCTCCACGCCTTTGCTCGCTGATGCTACCGATGTGACCTGAAAGAAAATCTGGTTGTTCCCTGCCCGAACGCAGCCCAGGAGGTGAGATGGCTCATCGTTTGCAGGGCTGGGGCTGCGAGCTCTGAGTGTCTGTGTGTCTTCATGCTGGGGTTCCCTGGGGAGATATGTACACTATCATTTCTGAATCGCTCAGTGTGCTGCCGAGCACATGGGACTGTCAAACTGGTGAGTTAAATCTACTCATAACCATTGCAAAGCCATTTTGATGCCTATGACAGTTAAAACCTCTTATGGTGAAATCATTTATTGCAGCCTAACATTTCACTACAGCGAGAGTAGGTGCTTCTAGTAATCCTTGAGAAAGATCAAATTGAATTGTAAAAGGTGCTTCTCATTGTAGCATTGCTAAGTGCTTAACCATGTGAGGGTCCAGGGGAGCACTGAGCTTCCATTTCAGCGAGGACGCCATCTGAGGGCTCCACAAGAGGAAATCAGCAGAGATTCAGAAAATCAGAGAGGGAAGTGGCCTCACAAATCAGCAGCTCTTTTCACTGGAAGCATGCATATGTACAAGCGGGCACATTTACGGGGGACTAATCTTCAGCTGTTTTGCATGGTGATGCAAAAGCAGGCGGGATGAGGCATCTTGCATTTTCTGGGTGAGAATTATGCACAGGATGTCACGCTGAGCTAAGTGGTCCTTCACCCCAAGCCTTCGTTTTGTTTGGCTTGGGGTAATTTCTTCCTCAGTGCGATGCTTTTGGACTGACTCAAGCCATTCTTCTTTTTCCTTGGCATTTCTCCCTTTTATGCAGTGGTGCAGAATCATTCATATTCCCACCACAGAACTATTAGAAAAGAAAGGGCACCGGCGTCCTTTCAGCTAATCGGTAATGCCCACCATTTTGAGACCTGAGTACTCGCGTTAGAAAGGCTTTGAGAAATGCTCTGCTGTCCTGCTCTCATCCTGTGATTTACCTTCAAAGCCCTGTCTGCCCAGCTCCTCTACAGCTAGGCGTGTACCAGGGAAATATTTAGGGACTGCTGGAATGTGGTCCACAGCCAGTGGAGGAGGCTGTTGAAAGTAACCTGAGCGGGGGATCTCATTCAGCCCACTGCCTAGAGGCCGGATCACAGGTGTTTCCTGACGCATTTATCTTGCCTACCCTATAAAATCTTGCAATGGTGGAGACTCTACAACTTCCTCAGGCAATCTTTCTTGGTGCTTAAACGTCCTTACCGCTAGATCTCAGAGGTGACTTCAAGCTTTAATCTCCCTTTCTGCAGTTTAAGCCCCACACTCCTCGTTGAATTCACCTTGGATTTAAAGAACAATGTCCCCTTATCTTTTTGCTGAAACCCTTGAAGTCTTTGAAAACTGTTTTAATGTCTCCTCTTTTCTTCCATCTTCTGAAAACTAAACAACCCCAGTGCATTCACGCTCCCTTAGAAATTGCTATTTCTGGACCTGTAGTTATTACTGTTGCCTTCCTCAGGTTTCTCTCTAGGTGGACCTCAATTTCATTGGGGTTTATTCTCCCAAAGTGGCCACAGTGCTTCAGCTGACTCACACTAGTGTCAGCTAAAGCAGAAGATTAGTTTCTGTGCTTTGCAGATTGCACCGTTACATGCTTACATGGCATTTGCTTTTTTCTTAATGGCAAGGCGGTGTCAATTCATGTTAAGCTTTTGTTCCACTGCTGCCCTCTCCGCTGTAACCCCCTTTTCTGCCAGCCTGCTGATTGCCCGGTGGTTTTCCATCCCACGTCTGCGGATGCTGTTATTGCTACCTAAGTGCAATACCTTGCATATGGCCTTACAGAATTTGATGCAACTTTTTATCAGTTCGTGTGGCAGATCTGGTTAGGTCATTTGAAATTCCGTTCCTGTCTTCCGTGTGCAGTCCTTCCCGGCTTGCTGTCACCTGCAAATTTAATAAAGAGGCTTTATCCTGGTCGTTAATGAAAATATTGAATATCACCAGACTGCGAGCAGATCCCCGCAGAAGCCCAGCTGGTGTATCCTTGCCTTTTGACAGTGAACCCTCGGTAACTACTTTGTGAGTACTGCTTTCAACAGGTTTTCTAGCTGCTGTGCATTCATCTAGACCGTCTTTTCTGAGCTTGCCCGTAAGAATATCGTGAGAGAGGGTGGCTGAAAGCTTACTAAGGTCAAGATGGATGACAGAACTGCTTCTCTGCTCTCCACAAGACCTGTTACCCTTCCACTGAAGAAAATAAGATTGGTTTGACGTGATGTTCCCTGACAAGTCCACGTTGCCTGTTACTCATCTCCTTGTTATCTTGCAGGGGCTTAAAAGCAGTCTGCTTGTTTGTCCCAGTGGGGTCATGGGAACCAAAGCTAAGCTCTCAGCTTTATAATTCCCTCTTGTTTTTCAAGAGAGGTGCCACATTTGGCCTTCTCCTCTATTTTGTGGAACCAGGCTAGGGCCAGGCTTACCTCCTTGATTTTCAGGTTGCTTGCAGACAGAGGCTGAGGCAGAAATATCAAGTTTGGTCATGCTCGGTTGAATAACTTTGCACTCAAAGAAGGTGATCATCCAGACCCTCCTCCCCAGCGCCGTGTCCTTGTCTCACTTCTGGAGAAGCGGGGCATGAATCCGTATCTAAACTGGGAGGTCCCAGGAGGCTACTTGCAGTGTAAATAAGATAAATTATGCATTGCTGGGCATATCAGAGAAGTGGATGTACATAGAGAAGCCCTACACTGGCCAAATCAGAAGTGCTGTAAAGCGGTTAATCTGTGTTTACCCTTCTGCTCTGCATCGCGCTGATCCAAGGAAGGACAAGGAAGGGAATCTGAATGGTGTTTCAGTGCCACTGTTTGGAGATAAAGTAGAACAGACAAATACCTCCTGGTGCGCGTGTGTGTGAAGAACTAACTGTGTCTGTAACAGGCACAGGCCTTTTGTGTAGCTATTTCTAGGGAAATAGGCTTTGACTGAGCCTTGGGGCTTGTTCTGGAAGATTTAAAAATATCCAGGGAGGTACTTTCCACTTATATTCATGGGTAGTCTTAATTTTACTTAAAAATGACAAAGAAAAGGCAATTCAGGGTAGATTAGGGAAATGAAAAAAGCAAAAGGCTGAGCGAAGAGCCTGGTAGCAGAGAGAGGTATCGCGGGAGGAAAGGTATGCACGAGCGTAGGCAGCGTGCAGGCAAATGGAGTGAGGAGAAGGGAAAAGGCCAGTGGAAGAAACCGAGGGAGAAGGCACTGAAAAGCAGAGAGAGAACAAAGGTAATTGTGCATTGATGGGTTTTAAGGTTGGCAAAGGTTTAGCCTGCGTGGAAGAAAGCAGAGAGGCTGGTGGGGGGGCTGGAGTGTTAGGAGATGGGGAGCTCGCAGGGCATCAAAACTACCTGGAGTGTCTTTGCTTAGCAGCAGAATACTGGGTGTACCAGATTGTGCCTGTGTCAGCCTCGGGTCCATTTATAATATGGACTACAAGCAGTGTGAGGACTCAGCTGTGCAAGGCAGGGGTCTTGTGCTGAGCTCGAAGGCAGCGCTGTCCCTGAAACAGGGCAGGGGAAAGGCCCTTGCTGTCATTGAGGTGCAGTTGGGTTTATGACAGGCCACAATCAATAGGAACAAAGCTGGCTGCTGGCTGAAAAACCCGAGAATATCTCTGGGGCCTGAGGTTGTTGCTGCAGTACGAAACCCTGTTGCATTGATTCATGATGCTTGGGGATTAATCTGTCTTCCAGTCCACCTGGCTTTTAAAGGTGCTCTGTTTCGTTTTTTTTTTTTGTTTTTTGTTTTTTTTTCCCAGCCTGAAATACAACCAAGAGCAGTAGCATTTTCTCAAAGTTGAGAGCCATCCAGTTCTGGAGTTTTGTTCCTCTAGCTAGAGAGAGACAGCCAGCTGCAGACTCCAGATTTCCTCTCAGACGCTCCCTTTTATATCTGCGAAGTTGCTGCCTCGCACATTTTGGCAGGAGCTCGTCGCTCGCCCTTCTGAGCTCTCAGTTCTGGCGGGAGAGCAGCGTGACATGGAAGGCACTGCGACCCAAAAGGCAGGGAGAAATCCGAATCGAAATGTAAGGAAGGGGCTGCGATCGTTTCTGACGAAGGTACCAGGAATTCATTCTGGGTAGCTCGCCTCAGCCAGCACGCAGCCCGGGAGGGGAAAAGCAGCAGACGGAAGAGGAGGAGGCAGGTGGTATCTCAGGGAGAGACGGAAAGTCTGTTGGGATGGAAAAGGAAAAAGGTGTGCGCTGAAAATGAAAGAGCAAGATGTGATTTCTGAGGGCTTTGTCCCAACAGCATTTAGTCACATCTTTATGTGAGCGAGTGGAGAAGAGAGGAGTGATAGAGGCCAAATTTTTTTGGGGGAAAAAAAGGTTTGTGCTGGAGGAGGTGTAGAGGCAGGAACAGCTTTTGCCCGAAGACTCATTTGTCATTGGCAGGGGCAGACACAGCACCATCGAGTCCCACGGCCCTGCCGGTGCTGGCAGAGCCTGGTGCCAGCAGCCTGCTCTAAAGGCTGGGGCAGGGAGGAGCACGGTGCTGGCTGGGACTTCTCTGCCGTCACACTGCATCCCGATCTGGGCGAGACCCTGCCAGGCCGATGTCAGCGTTGTCCTCAATAAAAACGGAGCGGGCACCCCGCAGCATAAACAAACATTTCCCTTCAGACTTGCCGGCGTTACGCGAACATCACAGAGGCCAGAAGCCACCTTCCCAGCCCTGCAGGGCTGGTGCCGTTGTCCTGACTCCTGGCACGCTCTGCTGTGGTCCTTAGAGGAAGGATGGAGCCGGTCCTCTGTCCCCCGAGGTAACTGACAGGCAGTGATGAGGTCTGATCGGAGCCTGCACCCGCTGCTGACCCGATGGATCAGCGCGGCTGCTCTGCCATGCCTGCAGAAAGGTTCAGCCTGCTTATACAGCCCAGGACTTAGCCAGGCCCCAGCACTTTAGCTTTCACTCTCAGTAAATCATGCAACGAAATGGAGTTTTCTTCCAAGTGACAGGTAAATCTCGGCCACTCTCCGGCTGCTGTTCGGGTACCGCTTAATTCTCTAATCCCTTTGCCCTCCGCTCCTCGCTGCAGCAGGCGCGTGCTGGGAAGCATCGGAGTGACACGAGATTTCTCTGTGCCTGACACCTCGGCTAGGGGACTTGATTAAGTGAAAATATCTTAGCATTCATTTCTTTCAGGTGCAAAGAAGAAAATGCACCGAGGAGTCAGCTGGAGCTGGGAAACATTACAGAAATTCCCCGCTCTGCTGCCTGCCCTGCCTCTCAGGCCAGCGCCCTTGCTGTGTTACATTCGCAGCCAGCTTTATGGGAAGATGAGGACTTGCCTTGCTGTTTCCAACTTTACTCAGGCAGACTTAGAGAGGTTTTCTTCCGGGTCGAGTAGCTCTGCAGTGTTCCTTCCAGTGCTGCTGTTATTGAGAGGCTCAGGTAATCTCATCCACTCGCGAGGTGCGGAGGTGGCTCCTGCCACCCACCGCTGCCAGCAAGGGGATCTGCAGAGGCTGGGAGCTTCTCCCATCAAAATCTCTGTAGATCATTCCCTCCGTGCATCTCCCACCCCGCCTCGAGTGACATTACTGCAGCTCTGGGGACGGTTATTAGTATGCAGCGGTACACTTTTAAGCAAAACCTGAGAAAGGAATTAATCTGTCAATAGGAATGAGTATACTGGACAGTGATTTATGCAGATCCTGTACTCGGAGCGACTGCGTTCGTTTCAGCTGCATCTCTCAGGCTTGTTCCCAGAGCCAAGACACAAACTTGCATTTAAAGTAACATTACAGCTGGCCGGGCATTTGTTCAACACCCAGGTCCGTGCAGGCGCTGCTACGCTCAGAAGTCACGGCTGAGGAGAAGTGCATGCATCTATCACTCAGTACAAAACCCGAATGGTAAGAGACATAGCCAGGGCAAAGGACTCTGATTAGCTATCGAGGGCACAATACCGGGCACAGAGTGGCATCCGGCATGTGTAGCAGCCTTAGCACATGCTTATAACTGCACAAACACTGTACTTCATTGCTAGGAGCATGAGTGGAAACAGGTACAGCTCTGTAAACGCAGCATTGCGTCTCTGGGAGTAGAGGAATGTGCCCTTCCTGTGTGGCTAGCACAGCTACAAAATCCTGGCATCCAACGTGTGTAAGGTTTAAAAAACAACAGAGATACTTTTCACTTGGGTGCACAGGGTCCTGAGAGTGCCTGCACGGCGACAGCATGGTCTGGTGGGGAAGGCGTTTGTGTGGGTCAAGAGACATAACGCTGTTCCTCACCATCCTCCTTATTTGTTGTGACACTTGGTGCAAGCCACTTCACAGGGCTGCATCTTTCACCCAGTTTGTACACTGAAGGCAGCAGCAACCTTACCAATTGGAATTTTTTTATCATGTGTCTCGGTGATAATTTGTGCTTTACCAGCTGCCTCTGCTTTTGAATGCAAATTGCTCTCAACTTTTTGTGTGTTTGGTGGCGGAGCGAGCCTTGAAAATATGGCTTGCATCCACCCTGGAGGCTCATCGAATGACAAAAAGAAGGGGCGAAATGAACTTTTCGTATTGTTTGGAAATCCTTTCTGTTTTCCAGGAAACTGATTGATGATGTTTGCATGATTCAGGGACATGAATGTTTACTGGAGTACAGTCAGGATTATTCAGCCTCGTGTAGGTGGGACACCCTGCTTTGTTCCAGGGAAAGGTGTTTTGTACCGAGATGCTGTCACGTAGTGTGGTGCTCCCAGGTCCACAGTGAAGGCACGCAGGGCAACACCTATGACTGAATATCTATTTATGTAGGGAAACAAACTTGGAAACCAAGAGAGAGGTTCCAAAATTAACTGTATGCAAATACAGAGCTGATGAATTGTAGTCGCAGGGAAGAGAGAAGTACGCTGAGACTGAGCTTTGCAGTTTCTCTTTGCAGTTTCAAAAGAAAAAGTTTTTCATTTGGTTTGACCAGGGTTGGGACAGAGGTGGAGCAGCCTTGCTGAAAGAGCAGCATCCCTCCCTTGTGATGTATGTGAGCGTGCACTGCTCCCCACCAGCAAGAGCCTCTCGATGATGTGCAGAGCAGCATGGCTCTGGTGGCAGCGGTGCGTCCAAGTCCCCTGATGGAGCTGCGTGGTAGCTGGAGGCTTTTTGATGAAAGAAACAAAACAAAAACAAACAAGGCAGTGCTTCCGCAGTCATGGCTCATTTCAGTTCTCATTGGGAAATAAGAATGCGACAGAAAGGGGGCCGTAATTGGCATGATTTAAAATCTCAGGGTAGGTGCACCACTGGGCTTGCAGGCTCGGCGTTGGCCGCGTTGCTGGGCCACAAGCACTACTGCTAGGTGTGTGTGCCCGTCCTTCCCACTCCTTCCTCCTACCTTCCTCTCACTTTCTCCTCCGCAGCACAAACATGCCCGGCTGCTACCTGGTGGCTTTCCCCACCCACTTCACAGATGGGAAGAGAGAGGCAGCAGCGAGTACCCAGCGCTTCTCATCTCCCAGACTGGCAGCAAGCCTCCCTTACAATTGCTGAGCTTATTACTATTGTATATTTTATACATATGCACGCACATACACACATATATGTTTTTTTAATATATATATATATATTCTTCAGTCTCCCCGTGCAGCTGAGAGACACAACTGGGATTTATCTCTGTAATGAGAAAAGGGAGATAGGGAGAAGTAAGGGCATTTTTCTCTGACTTGGATTGTAAGTCATTTTGAAATTCATTGTAAAAGATGCTTTTCAAATATTTAAATGTATGTGCGCTCACATATCAGTTCTTCAGGATGGATTGTGTGCGATGTAATCGCTGGTTTATATCTCATGCACTCTGTGATGTTCGCCTGTACCCATTCCTTTTGGTAACTTCATCTGGGAGAGCAGGGAAGACGAGGAGCTGGAACTGGGGTTGCTCCTACAGCTCGTGCTCTGTGGTCATCTCTTTTTGGGAGAGACTGAGACTGGGGAAGAAACGCCCTTGCCCTTGACCACAGTGCTGATACCTTTTCCTGCACCGCCGTTTCTGGGGAGTGGAGTGAGTTTAAAGTAGCTGAGCCCTCCTGAAGAAAATGCTTTTACGTCCTCGCGGGAGCGGCTGAGTTGGGATTTCGCTTGATAATTAGCTCAATGTGCGTGGTAATTAGCTTAAACAAAGGGCATATTGGCTGAGCAGGGAGAAGAGTGCAGATTTAGAGGTACCAAAGACACCTGTCCAGCTTCACCTCGGTGTGAAAATCTCATCTTGGGGCATGGGGACGAGCGGGAGGGGTGGGCGCGTTGGCTCCACAGTGGCGTGGCCGGAGAACGGGGCCGGCCCTGCCGCGTGCAAACTCTTCCTCCCCCTTCGTCCTTGGAAGGTCTGCTCCCTGTCAGGTGTGCCATCCCGCCATCTGTTCCCAGCGCCGAGCAGCTGGCACGAGAGCCGTAAACGCTGGCAGGAGCGGGCCTTCCAGCCGCGTGAATGACAGCACGCGCCGCTGCTTCCTTGGCACGGAGCGCAGCGCTTGTAGCTGGGAATTAGAGCCTTGTAAACCCGGCGGCTCGGAGGCGGGGGGAGAGGCTCTCCGGGGCACCCCCGAGGTGTGGGAATGTGCCCGAGCTCCCGGGGATGCCCTGGCACCTGCAGGCATCTCGACTGGGCACATGTGGGAAGCCCCTGCGCACAGCCAAGGTCCAGAGGATGAGCATGCATCAAGAGTGCTGCCTCCTCAGCCCTTCTTTCCCCAGTTTAAAGCAGGTCATCTCTCTGGTTTCCCCAAAGGGAAGCTTTATTTTTTTCCCCATCTTCATGAATATCAGCAGGGAGTGGGGGAAAAGGGAAGGTGCAGACCTTTCTACACCACCCAAAAGGGGACGAAAGCTTTCTGTCACAGAAGAAGCAGTGTTTTTCTCCAGGGCACCTTAACACAGTGTTTGGAAGCACTGTCAGGTTGTTCCGATCCTTTAGAAAGGAGTTTGCACCAAGGCCACCCTCGGAGTGCAATTAACTGTCAGGACTCAGGAATAGCTCAGGTATTTCTCTTAAAGCTTCTCCATAGGGCGGTGTTAAAAGCTCAGAGTTTTTCTCGCATCCCATGACAACACGCTAAACCCAGAACAAGACCAAGAAATCACTTCCAAAATTTGAGTTCTGGCTGGCATGGTGAAAGCAGGCTGTAAATTTCAAATTTTGATGTATGCCTTGACCTCTCCGGGTCTGGGAACCTCAAATGTGAAAGTTGGGTCCACTTATCGAGTGATGTGCTGTAGAAATTGGGAAGTATTTGCATGTAGATTTCAGACTCACACTTAAGGTTTCTGGTAGCTCCTCTGTTAGCTGGAGAAATACAACTCGCCCCGTGAGGTGTGTGTCAATTCTTACTTAAACCTTGTGTGTTCTGCAGGCAGGCAGGCTCGGGTGAATTGCTCAGATTTTATGCCATGGCCAAAACAGCCTGAGAGTTACGTTCTTTGTCCTGGTGTTTGAAAGACGCTGTTATTTTTTCCTGAGTTCCCATTCCTCAGTCTGGGAGAATCGTCAGCGGGCACAGAAGAGGCATAAACCTCCTCCTCCTTGTGAGCTGTGCGTTGTCAGACCAAAGAGAGATGGCAGTGCTTAGAAAGAGCTGGAGACCTGAGCTTCAGGCTGCTATTGCAGATGAGGAGCTGGATCTTGAGAGTTGTATGTCCAGGTGAGGAAGCCAGCTGCTAGCTTGTGGCCCTTTATGGCCAGAAATTTAATCGTGGGAGTGCTCCTGTGGAAAGTTCGAGGAAAGGTTTGGGCTTTTTTTTTTATGAATTGGCTTGTTTCCACTCAGTCTTTCATCCAGACACTCCCAGGCACTTTTGAGACTTAAATATATGCTCTTCCTGGCTTTAAACTCTGTTCAAAAGCCCCTTTGAAGGTCCAAGCTGGAACCGTGGCCCTCGCCAATCCCTCCCAGTTGGTCCTCCTTGCTCCTAGAGCACCTTGGCAAGGCAGCTGAAAAGACGTGAAATAAGTTCTCCA
The DNA here is from genome assembly GCF_964035555.1 of Netta rufina. Lineage (NCBI taxonomy): Eukaryota > Metazoa > Chordata > Aves > Anseriformes > Anatidae > Netta > Netta rufina. Next base: position 121,250,428 of record NC_140123.1, on the reverse strand, counting down.
CTCTGTCAGCTGTCCTCAGAGGAGGGGGCTTCACGTCTGAGAGCCGTGAGCTGCTCTCGTGCCTGGGCTGTACCACTGCTCATCAGCCCAGAAGATCTGAAAGGATTGACAAATAGATTAATACCTGGCAGCCCTGGCTGAAACTCGCTACCTCCGAACGGGCAATCATTTATCACTAAATTACTTTCTCTAAGCCAGGTAATTTCTGATCAACATGCACAAAAACAGAGACACAGCGGTGATGCGATGTTAACCAGAGGCCATTCCTATTCCCCGGGCTGGTGCAGCAATGAATGCAGAGAGAATTGTCACTCGCAAGGTTTATGAAGCTTAATGAAAAGTGACACGGCAGGATACTGGGGAGGGAGGGGTCCGTAAGGTTAGGGCTCGTTCGTCTGGTAACGAGTGAAACGTGGGGAGGACAAAATGACTGGAATAATTGCCACTCAGAAGCGAGCAGGGCTGGTGTGGGGAGCCCAGTGCTGGGACACGGGTAGGGGACAGGGGGCTGCAGAGCAGGGAGTAAAGTGGATGAATGACGCGGTAGCCTCGATGAGTTTTTAGTGTAAAAAGGGTGATGAGAGGTGAAGTGTGCCTGAAGCAGAAGCACGGAGCGAGATGGGTTAGAAATCGCCAGCTGTTTAAAGCTCAGCACAGGGAGTCAAATGCAGAAGTTTTGGCGTGACGTGACTGATGGCATTTCGGTGCCTGTACTGGACCAAAGTAGGAGCTCAGGCCAAGCCTTTTCGAAATCTGGGACACTCAGTTCCAACATGATAACTCCTGAAGAAGAATGTCTTTTGCATTTAATGAATTTTAAATGTGCTGCATGTCTTTAGGGATCTTTAAAATTCAGAAGAGCTGGAAGAGGCTCCTCACCTCCCAGAACAGGGCCTGGTGGAAAGGAGGAGCAAGGGCACTTCTGTGTGCCAGCGCAAGCCACGATGAAGCTCTTAAAAGGGTGCCTTGGCTAAAGCCACGCCAAACACCTTCGACGAGACACGTTTGTAGTATATCTCCGTGGCCACGCAAGGTTAATTTTATTGTGCCTCATAGGGATTCTGTAATTGATGTGCATGCATACTTTTAGGCTGTGCCTGAGTGTCAATGCAAAGCAAGACGCTCCCCATTAACCTTCTGAGCTTTCCCTCTCCCTCTTCTGCTCCTCGGGGATTGCTAGGCAAGGCACCCCGAGCATCTCCACGGATAGCTCTTCCCTAGTGCTCTTCCTGGGAATACCCTTCCCAGTGTTCCCCACCTGATACCTGGGAAGAAGGGAGCCGCTAAGATCCGTAAGGTTTGTTTCTTGACAAATGTCCCATTTTCACAGGCAGTTGAACTGAACTGCAGCTTGTGCTCCGCTCAAACATGTCAATAAACATTATTGCAAAGACGTACAGGCAATAATGGGAATGTATAAAACTCACCTTTATTGCTTCTTGCCGTGAATTTACACGCTGCTCTAAACAGCTTTTACTCCTCCAGGGGAAAGCCTCGGGATTTTGCCTTAACCGGCATGCTGATTTTCCCCGGTTTGTAGCAGAGACCCTTGCTGCCTTCTCTGTCTCCCCACCACGAGTGCTGGGGATAGGAGAGCTGCAGCAGAGGTACGAATACGAGGCTGAAGTCGCAGTCAGGCTCAGTTAAAAGCTGAAGAGGTGAGGTTGCCATTCTCTGGGAGAAGCTGCTGTGTATGTTATTGCCCGTCCTCTGCTTGATCACACAATGCCAAGGAGTAAATTACATTCGACAGTGCAGTGGAAGGGAACAGCTCAATTCCCCTCTAGCTGTAGCTTCACAAGGGTGGCAGTTGTATTCCTGCGTGTAGGGGCTGAGGCTGCTCGCTGCACTCCTGCAATGTTCTCACTGATGTCGGCGAAGGTGTTATGTGAACAAGGCACATCCCAGCTCTTCGGTGGTGGTTTAACGCTGGTTTTCCTGTAGCGAGAGGTGCTCAGCAGTGCTCTTTTGGTGTGAAAGCTTTGCAGAGAACACGGGTAAAACCCACTCCTGAGCTGCTCCATGACAGAAACTGAGTTAAGAGGAAATGCAGGTGTGTACTAAAGTTTCCCACTCCGGCTGTTTTGGTAATTGGGAAGCATGGATCAGGAAAATTAACAGCAGCATGCTAGGAAAAGGGTGTCCCTAGGAAAGTTTTGCTTTTTGCTGCTACTCCAGAATGCAAGCAGCTTTGCTCTAGCCTGGTAACTCCTTTGCTTCCTCTGTGGGGTTCAGCACCTGCCCCTCGTCTTGTGCCTTGTATGACAACTACAGCAGAGACAGCAGTTTTGCTCTGGGTTCACACAGGACGGGACACGATGGCATCTTCTTGGTCCCTACGTGCATTCTCCCTTTTCTTTATCAAGTCACCCAGTGCCCCAGCAGATCTGTACTCACACCAACACAGAGAACACGCTGTGCTGCTGCTATTTTATCCTGCTGTCATGCATATTCTGCTTGTGGAGACCCTCCTGCTCCAACGCCAGCTCCTGCGGGAGGGCGAAGGACAGCTGAGAGCTCAAGGGCTGCGAGGTGGAGGCTGCCCGAAGCAGCTGCCTTTTCCCCTGACGCCTGGCTCACCCCGGAGCACAGTTCCCCTCTGCTGCCTGGGCTCCTGCCCAGTTTCCCAGCTCGGTGCCAGCGGGCGGGTTGTTAATTGGGCTCTGGCTGCTGCTTGCAGAGGTCCCTCTGCGCTTTGCTGCCCGTGGCACCACTGCTTGTGTGCATGACCCATGGCTTCCCCTCGGGATGCTCTCCTTCTCCTTCTCCATCCGTATCCACATTGGTGCTGTGCTCCTGCCTTGCTCCTTTATCACTTTCCTTTGGTCACCCAAGATATAACGTTAGTCTGGTGAGGAGGTGAGGGAGTCTCGGAGAGGTCAGCATAAAGTCATACGGGTCTAGGCTTTAAGGCACGGCAAAGGTTGAGAGAAGGCTGCCAAGCTCCCATGAGGTGACAGGCCATGAAGTTTTGATCCTAGGGCATGTTTGTCCAGACTTTAGGTACTGAGATTGCAATAATAATTTTGTTTTGATGGTCCTTGGGGGGAAGACAATGCAGGCTGAGCAATGGTCATGTTGTCTTTGGACAGCCCGTCTGCACCCTAAGTACTCTTGATTTAATCCCTGTCAAAATTATTTTTATCTCTAAGGCTCTAGAAGCTCCTGCTGGTTGCAGCCGAGGAGAGAGCATTACCCCTTGCCTCTGCACAACGTACAGGGAGGTAACAGGGTGGGGATGGGCTCATGCTCTCCTCTGGTAAGGAGAGATGTCTTTGGGGTAGAGGAGAGAGGGCTCAGCCCCTCCTGACCCGTTCAATGGATGTAGGGAGTGTGAAAGCGTTGTGATCTCCAATTTTGAGAGGGCTAGCTTTGTCTCTCTTCTGAGGATCATGTGTGAGTTTTTATCTAATCACGAGAAAATCCTTGGGAGTAGGTGTGATGGCTAATAGAGGGAGAGCAGTGGTTGAAGAAGATTGTATCAGGCTGGCAGAGCTCCTAAAAATTCCTGGAAATGGGTGCAGAAAAACCTGCATCGACCCTCACACTTTCTGGTGCTAGGAAAGAGATCATAATCGGCAAGCAGGATAAGGCACGAGGCTCCTGCTTTCATGTCTTTAAAAAACTTTGGGTTCTCAAGGCATTGCCAGATAAAAGCCAGTTCCTGCGACAGCTGGGAGTGGGTTGGCACTTCTTTGCTAGCTGAAGTCACACCATCCACATAAAAAAATAGAAAAAAATAAGGTAAAAAAAAAAAAAATCCCTCTCTCCTCAAGCAAACAGATTTTCCTTTGTTTCCATCAGCACTGTAGTTTGAAGTCTGGGAGATACCGAGAGGAGAGCTGGAAGTGTGAGACGTTTTCATTTTCATGGCATGGGTGTATATATAGACTTGTCTCTGCATCTTCCTTTGCTTCTTTGACCTGTGGATTTACATGGCGGTGGGAGAATAGGGAGGAAGTAAATGCTATATTTTTTTTTTGGTTAAAAATGGAATTACAAGTGGTCATGCTTATCAGATGAGCAAATGCTGGGTTAAGATATCTTCACTCTGTCAGAAACTAGCTCTGTTGCAGCAGCTGGCGTTGCTAGTGCACTGCCCTGGGACTTAGGTTCCGATGGTTGTGTTAAAAACGAGTCAATTTGGTGTATCACATCGTAGTTTGCAGTGAGTTCATTGTGCTCTTAGCAGGCTTTCTATCCCAAGGAAGGTGTATATTTGGTAAGATCAACATTTGACTAACAAACAGTGCTGCAGGCAAGGTAAGGAAGCGCAGGCAGAGCTAGGCATTTGGAGGGGGAGGATATTTAAAGTAAGGAAGCTTGGTATAAAACAGAAGAGAACAGGTTGTGTCAAGGCAAAGAGAAGTGGGCTCAAAGAAAGAAAATGAGGAAAAGCTGTTGAAAGCGCAGAAGGAGAAAAAGGCAATGAGAGAGCAGGACCAAAGATGGAGGCTGGAGTAAAGGAAAAGCTTTATCTAACGAGGAGGAAGGAGAAGAAAGAAAACTACATACGAAAGAAAAAAAGCAGCCACCTGAGCACTGAAGAGCTCATGAAAAAGACAGGATTATTACCTGCCTGCAAAGGATCTCAGAGAGTCATAGGAGGTGAATTAAACATGGCCCCAAAGGGACCAGAGTCCCTGAGCAGCACAGAAAAATGAGTCTGAGAAGGAAATGGTGAGCTACAAGCGAAAGCAGTGGCCATATTCTAAGCCCCCCTGCGCAGGCATCTTGGCTTTGTACTTGCATGTGAAGTGCTGTGCACACCTATGCCACTGTCATAAGAGTAATTCCCCTCTGATAAACCCAGAAAGAGTAGGGAAGCAGGTAAAGAGCATACATACATGAGAGAGAGAAGTGCATTTTTTTTTTTTTTAAAGGGCAGAATTGTTTAATGGAAAAGATATTACTGCCTGGCTATCAAATTCCCTGAGTTTTTTTCCTGGCTCTGCCACAGACTGGCTTTGTGACCCCATGGAAATCCCTTCAACTCTCTGAGGCTGTTTTTCCCCTTTGTGCCGTGGGATGCTGATACAAACATGCTACAAGCACAGGTGAGGAGGTTAAATGCTCGCAGTCATCCCCCCCGCTAGGTTGGTGTTAGTGTCATTACCATCATCATCATCTTTTACAGGTGAGGCAGTGACATTTCCCTGCCTGCAGGGCAAAGGATGGGCAGAGAGGTGAGAGGCTGCTCCCTCAGCCCCTTCCCACTCCCTGCTTGGCATTAAACCCGCCTGTCTCAGCACCCCGATGCCGCCTGGATGCAGCAGGGCATTATCTGGCAGTGGTGCTGAGGGCTAGGGGTGGGGTTTTGCCCACCAAGGCTGCCTGCAGAGGCTTCTTACTCAGCTAAAGCTGCTGACAGCTATACTGCTATTTATTTATTTGGCTGCTGAGGACAGAAACAGCAGGAGATAATCATAAGAAAATCGTAAAAAAAAGAGGGAAAACCAGCAGATAATATTCTGCAGAGGGATTTAACAGGGTGAAAAATTGTCTCTCGCCGAACTGTCTCTGACACTAAACACTGTCTCCGAGATCTTCACTCTTCGTCCTCAACAGAGGCTTAAGGAAAGCGACAGGCAAGGCTCTGAGCCAGCGTCTGGGGGGTTTGAAAATATGACAGGCAGGAGCTTGGTTTTTTCTCATCAGCATCTTTCTGTGGCATGGATGCAATCAGTCATTCAGGCTGCTTCTCTCTGAACACGACCATCCCCTCCTCCTGCCACAACGAGTTGAGGGGAGGACACTCGGGACACGCCACTCCGCTTCCTATACCCCAATCTTTCAACCGAGATGAATTTTTCCCTGTGCTGCAAGCACATGGCCAAGTAGCTGGAAACGCTGCAGACAGCTTGCTGCTGCTGCTATAGGAGGCAGGAGTTTCCAAACTAAACCAGAGCTTGCTGCTCTGATCTGGTGAGCTGGGATGCACTTGAGCAGAGGTGGCAGACGGGTTTCAATTCAACCTGGGCAGACCCCTCCTGCTGAAGCCGTCTTTGTCAGCTTCTCCCTGCCATGCTGAAAGCTGCTTCTGGCAATTAGAGGGGTCGAGGCTGAGGAAGTATTCCTGTGCTGCAGTCCTGGTGTTAGAGTATGATGCAAACTGTATGAACTATATGGTTTTGTGCGGTACGAGGCCAGGGTAGGGCAGCTGCCTGGGTCTGGGTAAGAAGGGATGTGCCAGCTCATCATCTGGAGAGACTCAGTCGTGTGAGGTGGAAGGCTGACTTAGAAGAAAGCAATAAAAAAAACAGCTTTTTGTTCTTATTTTTTATTTTTTTTATTTTTTTTTACTTGAGCATTGTTCGTCAATCCTGACCCAACCATCTCCCTCTTTATCTACAGTCTACATACATCCAGGTTTCTCCAGGGAAAACCCAATGTAAAGGCAAAGTGGCTGTTGGGCTCTAAGGCAGTGAAGAGATGAGGGAAGATGTTCTTCTAGAGGGTACCAGAGTGGGCATCTAGACAGGACAAACCCCAGAGACTTGCCAGGAAACGAGTGTGGCTGAATCTAGTTTAAAACCCATCTACAAACAACCCTCCTTTTGGGGAAGGGGCTCACCTGGAAATAAGTTGGTAGGATCGCTGGTTGAATGTGGCGTATCTCTTCTTCAGGGCATTGGTACTGCACAAGAACTGATGTAGATTCCCTCATCTCTGTGTGAAAGAGCTGAGGTTTAATTTAAACAAGGATCTGCATTTACCATCAGGGGTTAAAGTGCTCTGCCAAGGTCTACACCTCAAACTGAATCAGCATTTTAATCAGCAAAGCAGGAGAGTATAAGCTCTTTACCTATGCAAATCTCAGCCACTCGGTAAGGACTTGTTTTGGACGGGGGGATGCAGGGAGATGTGGCAGTACAGGTGCTTCTGCTTTCCTGTGCTAGCGAACGGGGAAGGGAAGCCACCTGTACGTTTTTTGGAGGTTCAGAGACCACAAAAATGACTTAAAGATGCCCCATGGCCATTAGACTGGACCCACAAGCGTGGCAGGAAGAATACTGTAAATTAAGTCAGTTTGCAATTCCCCACAAAAGCACCAGGCCTGCTGAATGTCCATCCTGCCCCAAGATGCTGTCTGAGCTCTTTGTCATGCCTGTCTTTTTGTAAAGACAGAAGTGGTTCTCAGGGACAATTGCTGCATAAAACGAGTAGATGGGATCGGGGATAAAGCGTTTCTCCTCATGCATATGGCTACTCGGTTCGTTTTGGGATCGTTGATTCAGTGACAAAGCTGTCCAGCAGAACAGTGCCCTTTCTCTGAGATCTTTTGTATGGACCGAGCAGCATCTGCAGACCCCGTGTGCGCCGAGCCAAACAGTTCCAGCTTCCTCCCAACCAGCCGTGCTGCCTCCAGACAGCGTTGGGGGAAGCACAGAAAAATCCTTTCTGTTCAAAAGTCCTGAAGTGCTGGTCAGCAGGAGGCCCGTTGCTGATAGACTCTTGTTCCTTGGCAGTGAAAGAGATCATAAGTTACCCCAAATGACCTGCGCCTCAGCAACATTAATTGCATTATTAAAAAGGAGAGGGCAGATCGGGACAATAAGATCCCAGGAAGTCCCCAAGGAAGTTTTCAGAAATGCTGCTGCCAAGCCCTCTGAGAGCTCCCAGTGTGATCTGTTGTTGCTGGGAGCTCTTGTTGGAGCCCCTCTTTGTGCCCCGGACATGCTCTGGCACAGGGACAAACAGAAGGGGACAGGGGAGCGCAGCGGGCTTGGAAACACCAGCTCTTTACATGGGAACAGTGGCATTAGGATCAGGAAGTATAGGGACACCATACGACCACTTTCCTAATAGCCTGCCCTGCCAAGAGACGCCTTTGTGCTGCCGCTGCCCCCAGGGGCACGGTGGCAGCTCCAAACTCTTACCCATTAATCCCTTCATCTCTGTCCCACCCCTGTCGGTGGAGTGACCCACATTATCAGTCGGGTTCATCGCCGCTCGACATCCAAGGGAGCTGAGCATCCGCAGTTCCTGCCATGTCAGGGTTTCAGACTGCCATTTCCAGCTCCTCCAAAAAATTTAGCATCAGTCCAAGGCACCAGAAAGTGTGAGTTGCTTCAGAAAACTGCCTCCGTGGTGATTCATCCGTGTTTATGCCGAGATCCTCTGACAGCACTAGCAAAAAAAAAAATGTGGATCTCCTGGCTCTCCACTAAATGGATTCATTTTTTGCCTGTACCATCTGCCTTTTTTTTATCTCTAATGCATATATAGTGAGTATCGTATATAGTACTTGTGATAGACGATAGGACAAGGTTTTTCTCATTTCAAGGTGTGGAAGGGAGAAAGAAAGCAGGACCCAGCATGAGACCAAATTTTTTGGGTTGCCAAGCCTGCTTTGGGATGGCAAACAGCAGACCCGCGGCTGGCGGAGCAAGGCGAGAGCAGGCCTCAGAGGCTGCCTTTGGTGGCCTGTCACTGCTGACTGATTCTTGCTTTCTCTCACCTGTGTCCCAAACTTCATATCTCACGGGCGCTGCCTTCCCCTCTCTATATTCCCTTCACACGCCAGCACTCAGCCGGCAAGCGGCGAGGCAGTGAGCTGGCAGGGAGTCAATATATTTCAGTGTTTTATTACTACGGAGCCGGAGGAGCATTTAGTTGGTTAGGCTCCGCGCGGAGTGAGCAGTCGAAAGCGACTCCCATATCGGGGCCAACGATTAAAGGCACAACAAAAAATCCATGGATTAATTAGCGGGTCAATGGTGGGCGAGTGGTTATTGCTAAATTACAAGGGTTGCGTGTGCGAGAGGGGGATTGATTGCTGCAGTCGGACGCTTTCCCCTGGCTGCGTGGGGGAGATGGGGGTCGGTGAAGGGGGTCCCATAAGTGTGGGGACTGGAAAAGGGGTCAAGGGAGGCAGGGATGGGGTTTGCCCAGGGTTTAGCACCTCTCTTGTGCAAGCACGTGGATTTTGCCTGTTCAGAGGAGCTTCGAGATTAATTGATGCCATCTGCCCGGCAGCTCTGCTCCTGCCACAGCTCTGGGGTGGACTGATAGTGGGATGGGGCCAGGTCCAGGGAGCGGGACAGAGGAGGGTGTGAAGGATGTGGTGGGCATCCATAGAAGTGTCTCCTCTCAGTGCGAGGGGAAAAGGGTCCGTCTGGAGTGGAAGTCTGTCATCCCAAAGGCAGGCTTCTAGACGTAGACTGAAAGGGCATCAAGGCATCCTTCCCTTCTGGGATATAGGAGAGCTTGGAGAGGAGGGACAAAGTCTTTCCTGGTGTGGGGCTGAAGAGAAAATACTTTTTGTTTTTTTCTTCCCCACCATCATTAGCAGCTCCGTAGCGATGACAGCCGGGATTGATCAGAAAGAAACAAATTACCCCCAAGGTCTCCCACATCAATGCAAAGCAGGCAGTCGGGGGGGGAAGAAAGAGAAAAGGAGAAGGATGCTGCCTGATGGATATGGTACTTGGGGACTCCGCGTGCTCTGTGTTGGGAGCTCACCAGATTGCACTAATGTGCATAATAATCAAGCTGTCAGAGCCTTCGCTCCAGCTCTGCTTGGAGGCAGGCAGCGCCGAGAACATTTTATCTCATTTCCAAATGACTTTTTATGCCCGGTAAAATGCTGTTTTCATATCAATTAATAATTCAGCTAATAACACAATTAAGGAATCCGCCTTTCGCTGGGAGCCGTTTCAAGGAGACGGCAGAGGAGGGGCAGGCACGGCGCTCGGGAGGCTTCGGGCTGCTGCCACACTGCACTCGTGGGGCGCCGTTCCTGCGTGGAGTCACCCGATAATTAAACGTGCACGTCGGGGAAGCCGAGAGTTACAGGTCCTGCGTCTCCACGTGACAAACACGCTGTGCAAATCGCCGAACTTCTCTGTGAGCTTTGCTTTGCCTCTGAAAAGCAACAGCAAAAGCAAAGGGAAGGCGCCGCTCAATGTTCTGGTGCTGCTGTCGCACAGGCTGGGTCTTGCTTTAGAAGAAGATATATGCCGTGTTAGGGCTTTGCAGAAACAAAATGCCAGGGCTTAGTGGGTCATCTGGGATTTATTGCCTCCCGTGTACCAGCAGAAGTCTCGGTACGTTCAGAGCCTGCTATTTTTATCCCGATTATGAGAGTCCGAGGGTGAGGCCTATTCTCTAGCTCACATATGGGCTAAGAAGATGATTATTACTAATTTGAAACTGATGCAATTACGCGGGTGCAAGTCTTGGTATGAGCAAAGCAATCTTTTTGCAAATGTGCCGTGAATGTATATCATCTGTGTCTCCCACTCCCCGTGCCACGTGAGCCTGGCTGCACCTCCTCTGGGGTATTCTGTGATAGCAGCTATATTCCATTAGAGTTCAAACAGGACCACGTGTGGCAGTAGCCAAAGCTCGTGTGGGGCATTTAAGTCCTGCTCTGTGCTATCCAGGACTGGTAGAACAGAGCCACGGTAAACGGGACGCGCGGTGCCTGCCCATGAAAACGTTGATTAGACTTCGTTCAGAGCCGAGCTGGAGGGAAGCTTTTCCTTTCTCAGGACCTGACCCTCGGTGTATATTCGCTTTCCCCTGTCTTGGGAAGTTTGATTTACCTCCTGAAGGCATGTTAGCCATTGGGAATAAATAAGCAATCTTTATTTAGTTATTTATTGCTTGCAAAGATTGAGTCCCAGTTGATTGATTGGTGGGCCTGGCTCCAGGTCCGTAAATCAGCACTCGAGAAAGTAGCACATGCTAGCCACACTCTGACTGAGCATGAAACTGGTCGAAAAGAAAGATCTAGTACTGCTTTAGACCTGCTTAGCTTCCTGTCATCTAATTTAACGCTCCCCTTATGTCTTCCCTCTGGCTTGTTTAGCTGGTAGCAAAGAGCTATGTCATTGAGGTGTGTTTTTGTGTCACTATTTTGCTATGTCTATGTCGTATTACAGACAAAGGTGCCCTATCTTCATGAAAATCTTGAAATATAGGGAAATACAGGGGTGGTAGGGACCTCAAGAGGTGATTTGTTCCCTCCAAAACCATGAGGCAGAACGGCCCATGACCCAATCCATCCCTTCATTAGCAAGGAGATCCTTTCCCTTCCTGCTGCACTTCCTTTGGCTTGGCTTTGAGATCTCTGTGTCCTGCTGTTCACAGTCAGAATAATTTGTGCCCTTCCAGTGGCTAATGTTGTCATAGAGCCTCTCTCACTCTTTTTTTTTTTTTTTTAATGGAACAAGATGTTGATGAAAACACCTGCTCGGTTTTGCTTTTCTTAATGAATAATCTGTCTAACATTAAATGGCACCACAGACCTATTACAGCAGGGGAGATAGTGGCCATGTGCTAAGAGAGCTATCATAGATCATTCATGTCAGGAATCTCCTAACAAGGTGCAGGGATGGGGGAATCACCTGGGAAATAAAGATAAGTAGCATCTGTATGATTCAGGGAAAGCCACTAACCGTATTTTCTTTCTCCCTCTCTCTCTTTTTGTCTTCCTTTCTAGGTAAGTGAAGCTTTGGTTTTCCTGTGCACTAAGTGCTAGTTGGCTGGACCTTGATGAACTGCGAAGGTGATGTTCTTTGGCCCAAAGGCAACAGCGAGGGGTGTCCAGTCTCAGATGTTCATGGCTATCCGGTCTGTTCGTGAGTCTTTGCCAGAAAAGCCTATTGGAAAAACAGATTTCTTGCAACAGTTTGAATGGGATGGCTAACGGGCATTGCTTTGCACCCTGTCAGTAAATCGTTACCTGTGCTGGGGTGCTAATGGCAGACATATGCATACCGTTGTTCTGGGCTAATGGAATGTCATCTGTAATCAAACACAGGCGTAATTTTCCTTTGTTGCCTGTCCCCTTGCCCAAGCTGGTTTATAAAGAGATCATTGAGTACTAACCCTGCAGCCTGTCTTTAGCTTGGGTGTTAAAAGCGAAAAGAATTTTCCGTGTTGGAAAAGGCACTTGTGCAATTTCTGTCTTGAGGTGACTGTGTGAAGGTAACTGTAGTGCCACAGGGCAAAGTTACGTGGGGACAGCTGACTCAAGCAAGTGAGCTCATATCTGCCAAGCTGATTCCCTTTTCAGACACCACGTTCCTGAGGTGCATGACCTGAGTCTGACAAAGTGGTTTTGAAAGTATTTTTTATCACTCTTGTTCCCATTTGGTGCTGAAGTTTTGATGGCGACATTTGAAATCAAGATTTATGTCTGTATGGACTTAGCATACAAGAAGGCTGTAGTTCATCTTTCCACTTTTCAAGCACCTTCCAGTTGCATCTGCACCATGTAGCTTGTCACGTAGTGAGCACACAGCTGGCTAGGGAACAGCATTGCTTTGTGCATTTGGCTTCCAGCATCAGTTTGTGTACAAAGATTGTACAATTTAGAGTTGCTTCTTGTCTTATTTTTTGCATCCATAGACATTAAGGAGGTATGCCAGACTCTGGTCTGGAAGACCAGCAAAGAACAAACTTAGAAATGCAGGTGTAAGGAACAAGAGATTTTTGTGTATGGACACAATTTCTGGTGATATGGAAACAACAAATAGGTAGCTGCACAGGCAAAGGAAACGTGAGTTTTGCAATGAATTTACCATGAATTTGCCATGAATCCATGATCTCAAATTATCATATATTAGTCTCGTTCTTTTTCTTCAGCCTCTGTAGGAAACAGTATTGAGCAACTGGTATTTACATACATAATTTGTAGGGCATATGTGTGTGTTTCTGCTCACAATGCGGTACTGTGGGCCTGGTTATTTAGAGACGTTGTCCAGATTACCTGCGGTATCTTAGTGAATTTAGCTGAGGAAAGATGATCTGCTGTTGGTTCTGGATATGTCCTAAACAGGAGGTTTGTGTTAATACAGCATTTCCCAAGCATGGTTACCATTGCTTAGCATTGCTGCTATTCCTGCTGACTGTGCAGAGAAATTCTGTTGATTAACTAAGTTTCTGTTTTAAAAAGAGAAAATTAATGCCAAAAAAAAAAAAAAAAAAAACAAAAAAAACAACAACAAACAAAACAAACAAAAAAAAATTCAACAAATCTCTGTACATCCATCTGGAATAATAAGGGTTTGAGAAACTATGTGGGGACTGGATGACATTGAGGTATAGAGGTGAACCATTCAACCTTTTTCTTTAAAAGGGGGAAAAAAATGGCACATAACAGGAGAACAAATAAGATTCATATTTTGGACTATACTGATGTTTTTCATCTTAATTCCACCAGTTGTAGAGCTTTCATATGGCCGTTGTATAATGCAAAGATGGTTCTTTTGCTCTTGTGTTGTCTGGGACAGATATTACCTGGGAGATAAACTGTGAGGGTTGTGGCTGTTCCCTGTGTCCTGCAGGTTACGTGGGTGGCGGAAACCAGTCACCGTCAGTGACTTGAGTCACTGACCTGTGCAAACCAAGTTTTTGGGCGTGTCTTTGTATCAGGAATTTTCACCTGGCCACCTTATCTGAAGCAATGTGGGGCTCTTTGTGGTCTAGGCTACTCCCTTTGGATTTGGCTTACCATAAAGAACTTTATTGCTAGCGTAAAGCTTGCATTTCCCTCTGATGAGCTTCAGGATGCACATCACAAGAACAAATGTGAAAAATGAGAAGTGGATTGTATAGCGTTTTAGCTGAGTTCAATAAGGTTTTCAGTACAGAAGCTGACAGACCAAAACCTGGCATCCCTACCTCTCTGACACTTTAATGTATTTAGATCCCCGTTGCACATTGTAGCCATGACAGATGATTCCAGGCCAGAGACACCCTGTGCAGTGACATCAGGCAGAAAAGCTGTGTAATTAGTTCAGCAGCTACAGAGCCAGAGAGAATCATCTTCTATCTGTGTCCAGATGCACAGTGCAGGGATAAAATTCTTTTGCATTGCTTACCGCCGAGTCCTATTGCATAACAGGCCTTGGCATCACCACTGGGGATAATGATTTCTGCTTCCCCTTGGCCTAAAAAAAAAAAAAAAAAAAAAAAAAAGGATTTCATTCTTGTTCCACAGCTGGAAATGTGCAAAAAAGGATTTGGCATACTCAGGACACACAGGTCCTTGGAATCCAGATCTTCCATCTGCATCTCTTTCTGCAGGTTAGCATGCATTTTCTCAGTAACAGAAGAAGCTCAAACCACACTCTTCCTGCTCTCTCAGCTGTACCGGCCTCCCTGTCTGCAGGTCTGCACTGCTGAGCACATCCAAAAACTTCAGGAAATCCTCCTCCTCTCTTTCTTTTGCTCTGTTACCGTAGCCAGATGAGTTCTCCCATCTGATTCGTAGCATAATCTTCCATAGATCTGCCGTTTCATCCTAGATGTAATACGCGTAGGGGTAATGGTAAGAGAGAGGCTGTGATAGGGTTGGGAACATTGTATGTCAAAGGTGACTTTAATTACTTGTTGCTTTTTTCATACCTCCTTTTTTTTTTTCCTTCATAGCTCCTGCTGTCCTTGGTTATAATAGTATCATTAGTCCAAAACGACTCAAACATCACGAGGTTTCCAAACATAAATAGATAAGGGATTTCTTTTCTTTGGTATCCTGTTCTCCAAAATCGTGATGGCTTGGATTTTATCTGAAAGGCTTAATTGAGTTTCTTTCTTAGTCACATGTCGCAACGAGCTGGTGCTTTTAAGAAAACCATAAAGCTGTGGTGAAATTGAATAAATCAGTCAAACTGCCATTTGTTCAAACGGCATCCTTTTATGGACACTGAGGAGTAAGGAAGAAGTCTTTGCCCGAACAGGATTACAAAAGAAATTGTCGTATCATTTATGGCAGCCTCCTTATCATTATCATTAGAGCTAATGCCATCATCATTTTCCCCAGTGAAAGCAGGGCCTCTGGGGCCGCTCTGCTTCCTGACAGTGGAGACACCCATGTGCATATTAATATGCAGCTTTGCTTATGCTAATGGCAGCTATTTGTAACATTAATATTTTCTTCCACCATAAAAAAAATAACAACAATAATAATAATGCTTTGTCTTGAGGATTTGAGCTCTAATGTGCTTTGCGGGAGTGGAAGGGGAAGAGAAAAGCCTCTGACCTAATTTTTGCATCCTTGAGGGGGAGGCCAAGTTTGCAGATGGCATAGGTGCTGAAATGCTCGCCCTCCTCAAAAGCAGTGTGAAGGTCAGCGGGGAAACTGGTCTATCTCCTGCACAAAGCAAGCAACAGCATCATTAAACGATGTGCAGAAGGCAGAGGGAAAACAAAAAGGAGCTAAAACATCAGCAGGTTTGCTCCCCGACTCTGAAGCCACTGGTCTGTCCTGTGGCATCAGAGGCAGTAGGGCAGTGCCTTCCTGCTCTGCAGGACAGGTGCTGAATTGTTAGTGTTTGCTTATTTTGTGTTAGCAAATAAAGAAAGAAAAAAAGTAAATGATTTTTGCAGGATGGTGGAGTCAGAACCTTTAAAAATGTCTGTAATTAGCTACTCTGGGAGCATATGATGATATTTAATAGGCCCCTCAGTGATAATTTTAGTAGCCTTTCCTGATGCCTGACAAATAGTGAACATGGCATACTTAATTTTATTTTAATTAACAGCTCTTTAAAGAAAATGTCAGTGATGTTCCAGTAGCGTGAGGTTTCTCTGGGAGTAGGGAGGACACTGTGTTTCTTGTTGTGAGAAGAAAGACAAAAAGATGCCCTTTTTCTGGGCGAAACTGTATATCTTGGATGAAGACCTGTTTTTTCTTACATCTCTTGTGTTCTGAGCTGTCTGAAGTACCTCTTCTCGCATTGAGTACTTACAGTGGTATTTAATGTTTTATTTTTTGAGTTGAGGGAAAGGAGGGAGGAAAAGATCGCATCGTCTATTGAATCCACACTTCAGGATTTGGTGAGAGGGGAAGAAAAGCGCAGGAAAAGAAAGGCCCTAAGATTGCTTCCCTTTCAGAGCTGGTGTTCAGAGATGTCCCTGCTCAGTATCAGCTGTGTGGCTACCCCAAAATATGGGACTGACATCCAAATCACCACGTGCCTCAGAAATGACCGACATTGTCCTCCCTGATGTATGTTCAAAACAATCAGGTCCCAAATACCTGCATTTATTATTATTTGCTTCGAGGTTCAAGATCTCTGTAGGTTGCAGTTTCGTGCTTCTCAGTATATCCTCAGGGGTTAATAAGATTCTTTTTTTAAAATAAAGCTGCAATTTTCTTGAAGCTTCATGAAAGACGAACCTTTAAGTAAGTACCGCTAATTGAATGACTTGTGTCAAAATCATCGGATTCAGGAATACTTTAAAAGCCACAAAATTAGGCAGAATGCTTAAAATAAAATGAAAATGACACCCTTTTTAAGTACTCCAGAGCAAATAATGCTAAGTCTCTGTTTTTGAACTACGTGATGTAATGAGAAGAGTCCCCTCCCAGGGATCTCAATCCGGTAGTTCCCCTGTACATAAAGGTCAATCATGGTTGTGGTAGAAATGCACAGAGAATGATCCTAGAGTTGTTTTAAATGGCCTCTGAGGTGTACTGATCTTAACGAAAGGCAAACGTGGCCTCTCATAGCAAGGAACACGAGGCTGAATCTGTGCTATAGGAAGACAGCTCCGTGGTTGGATTTGGTCAGCAGAATCACTTGGTTTTGCTGCCCAGCCCTGTCATGGATAGGTGGAGATGTTAGGTCCCTTTGTATGTTCTCTGTGCCTGCGTTGGCAGGATTTCCTAAATACCTGTGGAGAGGCACAAGGTATTTGTCAAGTGCAGTGGCATAAAAGAGATGTCATGGAAAATGATAGCTCTCTCAGTTCAGCACTGAGGAAGGCGGTAAACCTTTATGGGTTGTATGGTACCTCTGAGTAACATGCATTGGATTTCCTCTCTAGGCTGCTGGGTGCTTTTAGGATGCAAGGACAGATGGTACTGAAGGGAATAGCTGGGCTCACAGGGAAACAGGGCTGCTGTGCAAAACTTACAGTGCTCTAGTAATAAGGCAGTGCTGTGACTTGTCCCAAAAGATTGTCCTTGTGGGAAGGGGCAGTGCAGTTGTAGTTGTTTGCACCAGTGGCAAAAAGAACGGGGAAGGTTATGGGGTAGGTTGGTTCCTTGTATCTATTTGTCCTTGTGAATGCCCCTCCTATTTGTTGGTGAGCAGGGGTTCTCCTCCTCCTGGTCGTTTGGTCCCTAAGCTTTGCAGGCTCTGAGCTGGGTGAAGCACCTGCCCCTCATTGCAGCCTAGGCTCTTGCATAGCGATGAAATAATTAAGTCATAATGACAAAGTCATTCCGAGCAACTGATGCGGCTTATCACGCGTGCTATGTCTGTAGGAGTATCTGAGCACAAGTAACATCTTTTCTCAAGGAGCCCAAAAGAAGTTTCTTTCCCAGGTAGCTTCTCCCTCTTGATTTCTCCTTGGCTCGGTGCAGCAGACACGTGGTGCAAAGCTTGGCAGGGACTGCTGGCTTTCAGCTGTGCATCGGGGATGTCCAGGATAGGTGAGATTCCCATTGCAGATCTCCTGGTTCAAGGAACGCTTGGCGTAGCTCTCTCTCGCTCCACCGTGCACGTCAGCTCTGCAAGCATCTGGTGCCCCCTCATGACATGAACTCCCAGACTGGAGCTCATTTGACACGAAGGTTAATTTTCTTCAGCCATTGGCAGGCTGATTTAAGTGTCAGCTCATTACGATGGCATTCTAATTAAAGCCCCACGATAGCCTTTGACCCCGCAAAATGACTTGGGAGAGAAGAAGCAAATAGGGTGATAAGCTTCAATACTGGCACATGGGAGGAAATATATCCTGCCTGACGTTTGTGGGTGTCAGTGTTATCAGATTGTCCTCTGGGAAGGACTGGTTATTAGTATTTATCTCCCTGAGACAAATTCAGCAGCACCGCTTTCTGTGGCTTCAAAGGGAGTTGTACCTTCTTGCCGGGAATAGATTTAGCCCTCTGCTTTCATTTTCAAGGTGTATTTTGCATAGTCTCGTTTCCAGGAGAGCTGATCAATTCCCCTACTATGTGGAAGATCAAATCTTTACTGGGATGTAGGAATTCTTCAAGGCCTGTGCAGGCACAGGAGCTGATTCTTTTTTTTTTCTTAAGGAGTGGGGTGGTACTCAGGTAAAATAAGTGTTTTTGTAGTACATGTGTGCATCCATATCCTAGAAAAAAATATATATATATATTTTTTTCCATGTAAGACAACATTTGAAAAAAAGTGGGGCCACCACCCTGAGTAATTCTCCTGCCCAAGTAGGAGCACCAAAGCAGATCCTTTCAGCAAAGCTATTAGAAAAAGACACAAACTCAACAAATCCTAGCTAGGAGCACACTCTGCCAGATTAATTTTGCTCATCCTCCTCATGCACCTTGAATCCTGCCATTCCCTTCATACCTCATGAGGGACTTCTAGCTCTCTAGTTCCTCAAGTCCTTCACTCTCTTCCCTCTCCTGTCCTTTAATACCTTTTAGCCTCTCCCACTTCAGTGCCCGTCCCCAAAGCTTACAGGGGGTAGTATCTCTTTTTGTCTAACTTTGGCTCCAGCTTTCTTACCTTATAGTGGAGAAGAGGAAAAGGCAAAGAAAAATGACTGAGAAATGGAAACTTTGCAGGTGCTGGTGGATCAGGCTTCTCCTCGCTAGATCGTGGTAGCTTGCCATGCCTCAGTTGCTCCATTTAATAAGCCAGCCACTGGTGCTCTTAGCACACTTGGTGAACAGTATTTTCTTTTGCAGTGAGGATTTTCCTTCCCGTATCTCACTTGATTACTGTGCGGGCTGTATGCTAGCACAAGACAGGGGCTGGGAGCCCAAAGGTATCAGGTAGGCAAGCCAGTGTGGGAGGATAAGGTTAGGATGGGGTCTGCATTAATGCAATGCAAAAAAATCACGGTATTTTAATATTGACTCTAAAGGAGCCTGCAGGATGTGCTCTACTTGAGTTGAAAAGCAGTGGCAATCAAATAGCATCCCTTTCCTCCTCTGACCATACCTGATACATCTGAAAATGCCCCCTCATGTACTAGGCCTGTGGCTGGGACCCTGGAAAACTGATGTCTAAAATCTTGTGGTTTTTTAGTTAAATAGGGACAGGTAGGTTTGCTCTCCACGGAAAAGGTGGAGAAATAAAACAGAGTTTGTGCAATCATAGCAAGTCAGTGGCAGAACGTACTAGAGCTTGACTATCCACAGTTGTGCTTCAGACTTGACTCAAGGTTCACTGAAATCATTTAATCTTTGCTAAGAGCCAGACCTGTTTTGTTTTGTTTTTATTTTGTATGTGGGAAAAAAAAATGTTATCCTCTGAAAATATTAGCTAATTGAAACACAAACCTTGAGTGGAATTGGCCTCATTTCAACAAGATATTGCCTGGAAGAGTTTCACGTCTCCAGGTTTAAGTGTCTGGCTGAGCCAGAGGAGGAGATGGGAACCTGGGAGCCAGGTTACTCAGCTGGGACTGCAGGCATGGGGAAGGAGCCGTGGGTGGACACTGTTGTCCTGAATCACATGGAGCAGAGGCTGGAAAATGAAAGGCTGATGTTCCTGAGCAGTGACTCTAATTGAGGGTGATGTCTTGCTTTTGTTTTTGGAGAAAAATGGAGATGGGGGAAGGCCTTTATCTCGATGTGCTCTGGGTTGAGGCTGGCTGTGGAATGGGAATGATTTCTTAACAAGCAATGAAGGATGGAGGAAGTTTTCTGCCTCCCCCTTCTGAGGACAGGCATTTGAGTTTTCCAAATCAAGCCTGCAGAAAGCCACGTTGTGCAGGCTGATTTTTAGATGGAGCAGCCGAGAAGTACTTGTAATAATCAGGTACTGAAGTAGTGTTCCCAACTAGCATTTAATCTTATAATTATTGGCTTTTGTGCGTGTTTCTTCCCCTCCTCTACATGCATACATGCATGCAGGCACATACTCATTCCTATCTCCATCATCTTTAAATAAATTAGAGTAAAATACTTCATTACAGAGACTTTCAGCCAGGAGTGCGGGCCCTAGGGAGTTTATTTTCATACAAATGCATTATGCACAAAGTTGATCTGATCACAGACAATTTGAACTATCTTTGCACCCCCAGGAAAATTCCTTTCATAAATGTAAATGATGTGACACTCCAAAGAACAGAAAAAAAGAAAAGAAAAAAAAAAAAAGAGAAGAAGAAAAGAAAGAAAGAAAGAAAGAAAGCCCGTGCACTGATGGAAAGGAGATTGTGGGCATTGGCAGAGAGGCTGGGTCCCAAGTGCAGGACGCGAGCTGTCAGAGCTCTTTCACCTGCCTTCCTCCTCCTCCCCCTCTCGTGGCGTAACCTTCCCATCGAGCAGCAAGCTGTTGCACAGTGCTGGAGGGGAAGAGTGATGTATTAAGTACAGTTTGAGATTATAATAACTGTTTCTATGGCAACCAGAAAATGCCCTCCACGGCTTTTATTTGTGTTTTGAGCAAGGAGGCGTGAAGTGAAGGTTTGTAAACAGGAGGCAGCGGGACGAGATGCGAGCAGGGGGCTTCGTGGCTTCACGGTGCCCTGCCCACGGCGCTGGCCCACCGGGGGCTGCTTCTTCTGGGGTGCTGGGCTGGGATTTCTTCAGCCTGCTTTCGGTCAGTTGCAACTCTCATTTTGGACTTCTTTTAGGAACGGGAGAGAGGGCGAGAGGGCAGCAGTTTTTGCAGGTTGTTCATTACTGAGCTGCTCAGCAGCGGTGCAGGCCAGAGGCCAGGGTGGCGTGTCTTTTCACGAGGGCCTGAGCTCAGCTTGTTTTTCCATAGGATTCCCCCATTCTGGAGCCCGCTCCTGACCCTGCAGGGATCTCCCTGGTAGAAGTAATGAGTGCGGATAGCAAGTGAATCCCCACTTTCATAGAATATTAATCCTCCAGTCACAGGGATTCGCTGGGCAAAAAGATGCACTGTAACTGAAACCTCTTTGGCTTCCCCTTACCAGCACTGTGCAGAGAGGCCCATCTATTATTAAAAGCCCTATTAGTCGTGCTAAGATTGTACCACTCCCTCTCACTGTAGCTGCTGAGCATTATCTAATTGGTTTTTATTATTACGCCATCTCTGGGAGCATGTGGAGCTCCTCTGCACATTTGCTAAAACATTTGCCTTCCCTCATCCTTGTTGGGGATGCTTTTAGGCCATTTAAGGTTTTGTCAGGAGGATTTAAAAAAGAGAGAGAGAGAGAAGGAAAAAACTAAGGGTGACATTTCCCAGGCTGGGGAGGATGAAGACAAGAGGCTCAGTTGGGCTGGTATTGGAGGGACCACCTTGGTCCCTCCGTTTCTCTGCCTTTGGTCTTTTCCCTAAATATCCCTTAAGCTGTGTACAATCCTCTGCATCCCATGGCATGTCCCGTGCTCCCTAAGCAATACTCCTTTGGTCTGTAAGGCAACTGGTGAGGTTTCCAAGTACTCCTAGCAGTGCAGGCATCTCTTTGAAATGAAGGGATGGGAAGGAACCGAGCCTAGTGAGGCATTTCTGAAAGAAAACAAAAACCAACCAAACAAACAACCACAGATCTTTCTGCCCCTTTGATCTGATAAATACTTTTTCCGCCTTCGGGGCCCGGAGCCGGTAGCAGTGGGTACAGATAAGACTTCTTGTGAAGTGCGATGTGACCGCCTTCTACACGTGAGCTGCCTAACCAGGAAAGTGTAGCAGGCTGATATGTATGCTCTGCGTGGCCATTGACCAAGCTGGAAAGCAGCGTCCCCACTTGCTCAACTCAGCCCAGGACGCTCTAGTTTTTGTGGTCACTGGTCAAACGAAATGGTTGGTTCTGGGCGGGTGGTTTGGTGCGTGGTCCTGATTTCATTCATTCATTCATTCATTCATTTATTCCCCAGGCTGGAGGCTGCTGTGCACCGAGCAGAGGCAGCGTAGATAGGGCTTCCAGTCGCTCAAGCAGGGCAGCTTAAACCTGCGTTTTGATAGTTATACAGCGTCCTGGAACAGGCACTCACATCACTGGTACGTGCTAATGAGAGCAACAGAGTGTTTTGCAGGGATTAACACCCCGCGAGGTACGTGGGGACTCCCCGCCTGCTGGGAAGAGGTGCTCTCCTCCTCGCTCCGTGCAGGCTGCCAGGGCACGCTCACACCAGGAGCTCTGGCAGCTTTCCTCTGTCATTTTTCTTCCCCTTGACGCAGTTCCCTACCGAGCGTACTGGGTAAACAGGTCTCTCTCTTTCCTTCCTGGAAGAGACTATTTCAGACCGCTCCGCTCTGCCTGTCAGGGTTTCACTCCGGTGCACAGAGGATGTTATTCTTCGAGCACTGCCTGTTGTTCTAATGGGCTCCATTTAAAGCCAACTCTACCGTAATTTCATTTTCCTCAGGGACAGGGGGGAAAGTACTTTCTCCTTGGAGCAACATCCCTGCTACTCGCTTTACAGCTCTGTTGCAGCATAAGCAGCGCGCTAGTTTTTCTCCCAGATCCCAGGAAAACCCCGGGAGCTGAGGGATCCCGGAGGAGCGCGTGCGGATGCACTGCTGCTCTGCACCACTTAGCACAGCCTAAGCCCCATCTCCTCTCCCCGGAGTGGCTTCAGCCACGGCTCTGGCTCCTGTTGTTTGGTCTGTGACAGCCAGACCATGCCGTCTGCGGCGGGCTGCACCTCTTGCGTTGGTCTGGAAAGCACCTGGTGCAGGAGCTGCTGATCTGTGTTCTTTAATGAGCACATTGCCCCCTGCGTGACACCTAAATGCTGCTTTCTGCATTGGGTTCTGGAGTTTCTGGTGCCACCACTGGCTTTTAATGTCACACTGGTGGATGTCCCCTTCCCCACATAATGTTGGAGTTGGAGTGCCTGAGATACCCTTCAGCTCCAGGCAGAAAAGAGAAGAGAGGAGCTACCAGCAAGGATTTTCCCAAGGGCATCACTGTGCTTAAATTTATTTTTCCCCTAGTCTGATGGTCCCCTGTGGGGTATGCAGAGAAACTTGTCTGTGTGCTGGGGCACCCCGGGCTGGCTGAGACGTACGGGTGGCCAGGGGAGGAGAGAGTTGTTGTTTTTCTGTCTGCACCAGTTTGATGTTTTCCCGTTGTGTGGGTTGGGATGTGTTGCTGGATTTGCTTTTGGTTTGATGTATTGTTGTTTGCAGAATGGCTCGGGGGTTTGTATATAACATTGAAATGGCTAGGGCCTGTGGGGGGTGTTGTTTTTTCGTGGCATTTCAGAAGAAATCAAAATTGATGAGATGTTTTTCGCATAATTAAAGATCACACCTGAACCAAACGCTTTAGACCTCAGTCTCCTCCTATTCCCCGACTTCCCACCCATCTTCCCCTCCTACACACATACAAAGTTCAGCTGTTTGGGGGTGCAGCTGAGAATTTCCTATTGTCTAGCAAGCATGAACTAAACCTCTTTTCCTTCCTCTTTCAAAAAAACAAAACAAAACAAAACAAAAAAAAAACAAAAAAAAAAAAACAAGCCCAATAACCTACAGCATCTTGGTGGGTCTTCTGTCGGGTGTGTGTCTGGCCCTCCTCTCCGCGTACGGTGTGGGTTATTTCTGAATTACCCTAAGCAGACAGATCCCCCGCTTGGGGGTCAAGGTGAGTGCACTGATCCCCAAGTCCCGTTGCTGGCAGCTCTCCGTGGAGGGTGCTATTAACCTGCACGCCTCTCCCGCTCCTACTCCCTGCAGCCTGTTATTAAACAAGGACAAGTGGGTAGCTTGTCTGTGTCTGTGCGCGAGAGCGCGACTCCGTCACCTGATGCATACAGATGGCTTATTAACCAATTAATTCATAGGACTAAATTGGTTAAATCAAACTAAATGACACCCAATTGCTGTACAAGGGTAGAAATGGATTGGAATAAGTGTTTCTTAAATGCCAGCCTCGTTGCGCAAAGGAATGAGTAGCGGAGGGAGGAGGGGGGCTCGCGAAGGAGAGGGGAAAGCATCAGAGGCTGGCAGGCAGCGAGAGCAGAGCCATTCAGGGCATCACGTCCTAGGGAAGGAAGCGTCTTGCGAGCCCGTGGCGGTTTGTGCTGCCAAGAAATCAGATCTCTCTTTTCACCCATGACATTTTAGGGCTGGGAATTCTTTTGGAGAGAGACTCCCAGCCTTCGGTCTGCGCCCCTGGCAAGAGGAGGAGGCTTCTCAGGTCCCAGGCTTCGGAGCACGAGCTGCCATATAACATATTTTAAGTCTTCACGTAGACAAAGCACGTGCAGGAGGCATCCTGCACGCATCCATTTTCTGGAGGGTAGCACCACGATCTGCCTTACCTGCACCAACATCCCCGGTTGCTTAGGGATGCTCCTCTCTAACATTTCCCGTGGTGGCATTAGTTACCTGTGTGTGCTCCAGAAGACTTTGCTCATATCTGTAGGAGAGCACCCCTTCTCTTTTTTTTTCCATACCAGATGCTGACCTTTGGCTCGGAGTTGTGATATAGATGATGGGCTTGATAGGATTGACTGAGTGACTGGGAGAGGGAGGTATTTCCCCTGCTCCCAGTTCAATTTAACAACTACTGCGATACATAAGAGTCATAACCTGATTTGGAATAGTGGAGGGAGTACAAAAGGGGAAAAAATATAATACAAAAAGCAGAGTTGTGCATCAGAAATTACTCCGGTGGAGTTTTATGTTACGGTTTGAATGTTTTGCCTGCCCAGGGCTAGACCTTGTATCAGCATATCAAAGCACAGGTTGCTTGTACCGCTGATTTACCAGAGCTGATAATCAGAGGGGGGTCTCCTAGCTGTTTCCTTTTGCCAGAGCTTCATCTTGCTCATCGTAACTACAGGGGAAGGTCCATGGCTTGCCTTGAGGTTTAGTAGGGAGCAGTATATGGGAGATGTCAACGTACAGGTTCTACGTGAGGCAGCTTAGTTCGTGAACATCTTATGGCAGTTTCTTTCTAGCATCCATCCTTGTTCAGCGTGGCCCAGGGCACATTCCTCTGTTGATCATCTGCGTTGTGCTGTCTTGGTTAATGCTGTCTCCCCTGGACAGCACTGCAAGCCTGTACCTGATGGCACAAAATGCAGTGGCACAGCCCCTGCTCAACCTCAGGGTGGAGGCCACAGCCCGTGGAGGTGATGCCAGGAGCAGGGCTCGCTTCTCTGAGGGGCACCTGTGTCCTTGGGATGGGCAAGTGCCAGAGGTGAGCTCTCCGTCAGTGCTGTTTGGGGGCAGTTGGGCTTGCTCTGCGTGGGCTAGGAGCAGGCTTCCTGTGGTGAAAGGGTGCTTTGCCACAAAAAGCAGGAGGAGAAGTCAGTATTTGTAGCAGGAGAAAGGGAGGAACCCTACAGGGTGAAGCAGAAGTGGGTGGTATGCTTTGGTGGTTGCCACCAAGGTGAGCTGGAGAGAAAAAACGTGCCTTAGCAAGCTCTGCAAAACCATGCACACTCACAGCATGTGCCTAACTGCATGCCTAACATATATGCATGCAGAGCATGTGCCACATGCATCGGTGCAGCTCCGGCACCTCTGGTTGTGCAGAATAAACAAATTTTACACAGACACAGGCTGAAGCATACACATTCATGGGGTACAGCCCGTTAAAAGCAAAACCTGTCCGCATGCAGAACTGCCAAGAGCATATTCGCCAGCACCCTGGTACTAGCCGTGGGTAAGCACAGAAGAAACACACGCCTGACTATTATGTCAGTGTTAAAACTGCTCTTCTTCGGTTCCTGCAGCAAGATAAAGTCTCCAAAGCCCGTCATGCTGCAGCATCTTTTTCAAGGCTGCAGTATACGGAGTGTGTATAAAATATTGAATCATTTAGGAGCTTTTCATCGTTTCTTTCCTTTTTTTTTTTTTTTTTTTTTTAGGAAAGAAAAATAGGATTTACACTTTGGCCAGTGCCAGAGCGAATGTTTTATGTGCTGGAGCCATGACCACTGCTCTAGAGCATTTGATGCATATATTTTGTCTCTTTTTTTTTTTCTTTTTTTTTTTTTTTTCTTTTTCTTGCAATCATGCCACTGAAAAGGGTCAAATCAACGATTTGAAAGGGTGATTTTTTTATTTTTAGAGCAGAGTGTGCTCCAAGAGCTGTAAAACAAACTTTGCCACCTTCTCATGAACATTTGTCCTGGGAAGATCTGTCGCTTTCCCTTGGCCCTAACAGCCCATGGTGTTCCTGTGGATGCAGTCTGGGGCTTTCACTGGTTCCAGTGGTGGAGTGGGAAGACTTGTGTTGTTCCTATGCAATGAGAGGTGGTCAGAGACCTAACACACTAATTTATTTCAGGTGACAAAGACCTCTTGATGCACCCACAGATGAGATGGGCCTCTAAAGGCTTCTCTACTGGCTTGCACTAGTCTTCCCTTCAGCCCTCTACCCCATATACCTGTTTTCTGGAGGCTCCAATCACACTTGCTGGTTAATTGGCTGGATGTATGGCTTCACAGGCTGTGTGTTGTGCTGGCCTGTTTTAGTTGGCAGCAACTTTTTATGGTTTCACAAGTCTCATTTTAGGGGAGAGGATGGCCCGTGGCTAAGCCCAGCCTGAAGTTCTGCACCTGTGCACGAGCCATGTCCCCTTTCCATGCCTCAGAAGGAGCTAGGAAAGCTAATTTATTAGTATTAACAAATATTTTGAGGACAGCTGTGTCACTGCAATCCTCTGAGTTGTTTTTTTCCTCCCCATTTGCCATGATCTGGACTGTCACTTGAATCCTGAGGTAGAAGCAGGCTGATTTCACCTGTTTTTGTTTTTTCTTTAACCCTTTTTTAGCACAGATCGGATAGTTCAGAGTCCTTGCATGGACACAGAGAACCTGTTATTTATTGTGTCGGTGGTCTGGAACAGAAGTGCTCTAGACACAAAGCGGTAGCCCAGGGTAATAAGAGAAGACAATTTTAATTAAAAAGAAAGAAGAAAGAACAGACAGAAATCTCTTTTATTGCAAAAATGGAAGGGCTGAGGAACCCATTGGTATTTGTCAGTGCAGTTGGGTAGGCCTGTTATTGCCAGTCTGAGAGAAACCTCAAAAGATTTCTGAGTTCAGATAAGCAACCAAAAGTTCATATGATTCTCCGAATCATAAGATAATCCTCAGGTCTCATTCATTTCCCTGTGCCAAGGAGGGGGAAATCTGGGACACAGCTCTAGAGGGAAGTGCAGGTCCTTCGGCTTCCCTACATCTCCCTGGGAAGTCGGGAATGGGAAGGAAGGAGTTGGAAAACTGGAGGATGGAAACATAGAAGAAATCAAAGTCCCGTTACCTCCTGTTGATCTCCTGTGAATGACCATTGTGCCCCTGGAAATGTGTCCCCTGAGATGACAAGGAGCTTTTAAAGGGCCTCAGGGGATCGGATACCTTGGGCTAGGAGTGTTCTCTGGTTCTTGAATGCTGTGGTGCAAAATGATAACAAGAAAAAAAAAAAAAGTCCCTCTTTTCCCTCTTTTTGCTTATTTTCCTTCTCCCTTTCCTGTCTTTATCTTTGAAAGGTCTGTGAGGACTCGGGTGTAAAATCATGTCCAGGCAATGAGAGGTACATTCAGAACAAATGTGCGTCCACGTGTTCGTCCCCTTGCTTTGAGGATTTATGTTGTTGTTTTTCTTGTCACTTTTTTGTGACCTTTAGCAAACTAGGTGTTTTGGCATCAAACACAAAAGTTTGCAGTAAAATGCAGGGGCAGGAATGCGACTCTTGTATGCTAAGCAACCTGGTTTTTGTCTGAAAAAAAAAATCACGTCTGTGAGGAGAGTATTTTTGGGGCAAAAATTAAGTATTTATCCTTTTTTGCTCAAGTCAAAGATAAAGAAATCCTGACTTTCTTTTTTTATTGTGAATTGCTTTACTAGTGCCTTCTTGCTTTGTGATAGCTTTGGAGCACGTCATATTTTCTCAAAGCACTGGGTGACTCCAGGGACTGATCCAAGACTTCAGATGCAAAGAGGAGAGGTAGCCACGCATCTAAGATGCAGGAGGCCCGGATTCTGCTCCCTGCAGTGCCTCGCACTGCTTTTGAGTGACCTTGGGAGAGGTACATGGCATTTCTGTGGCTGGATTTCCCATTTGGGGAGCTGGAGAAGGCACAACTGTTACAGTAGTGATGCTGTGAGGATAAATGCAGCCAAATCTGTAAAATGTTCCAGGGAAATGGTCACGGGGGCTGGAAGCAGGGTTAGGCTGAGTCTTTGAGAAACCGCCATGGGAAAGATTCATTGCTGTCTTCTGGAGGCTCAGTGATCAGTGTTTACCGTGTCAGTCTTGTGTATAACAAGTGAAAGAGCCCCGCAGCCCCCAGCTGAGGCAGGGAGCATCATTATCCTCATTGCACTCATGGGAAACTGAGTCATGGAGCGACTGCGAGCAGTGGCAAGGTCTGGGGAGCGGCACTGGGAGGCAAAAATGAGAAACGAGCGGCTCCTGCCTTGCTCTCCAATTGCCAGAACACGCTGATAATAATTCTTCCTGAACTCATCTCCTCTGCGTATCGGGGGATGAGTATCTGTGGAGCAAACCCAGCTGAGCACTGTGCTCGTTGCATTTTTGCTCGGGCTCGGAGCGCAAAGGAGCTCTCCTGCAGCAGATGCGGATAACTGCAGCTCTGGGCCGGGGGCCCCGGTGTGCTGGCCCGCACGAGTCGCTGAGCTCCCCCACCATGGGTTTTTAACTTTGGCTCACTGATTGCATCGTTTCCACTAGAGAGGCTTTAAACACCGCTTTTCACGGGCGAGATCTGACAGTGGTTAATGAAGAATGAAAGAAGCAGGGTGGTTCGTATTGCTTTGGGGGGAGAATAAAGTCCCCGCAGGAGCACACGGATGCAGCAGCAGAGGCGGGCGCCAAGCTGGTGGAGCTGGTGCTCAGCTTTTGGCTGCGTGGGATGGAGAGCAAGGAGCAAACACCCCATCCATCGTGGCAGTGCAGGGACATCACGGGGACGGAGAGAGGTCCCCATTCCCCATCGCCTGGCTGTGACGAGCAGGAGAGAGATGTGGCAAGCAGCCGTGCTACTACGCCTGCAGAATTGGAAAATAAGCAGGGGCTGTTTCTGTCCGTGCTTCCCCCTGAAGCCTCAGTACTGTCCCTTCACTGTTCTTCGTCTAAACCCTCTCCCACTCCCCAGCTGAGCAAACACTGGCGTACAGTGAGGCAGCTGGCACGCTCCGTGCCTTTCTCCCTTTGCTCCTGCTCTCCCTGCCAGTTTTGTCTGCACGTGACCTTCCTTGCGTGCTGAACGGGGCTTCTTTGGGGTCTTTCTTCCACTTAATGTCTGTACCCTGCACGGCACTGCAATGGCCAGCTTTCCCTTTGGAGCTAGGTGGATAATTAGGGTTTCTGCCTCCATCCCCACGCAGTCCATGCTGGTGTTTTGGCAGCCCTATCCGGAGGCATTGCTCCCTGGCTTGCCTTGTCACCTCCACTCCTCACCTGAAGCTACTGCTTCGGCCGTGGATTTTGGTTGTGCTGATAATGGAAATGTCTTAGTACCTGCCAATTACTAAAAGGAAAAAAAAAAAAAAAAAAAAAAGAGGCAGCAGTAATCTCATCTATCTTTCCCTTTTTCTCTCTCTCTCTCTCCATTTTTCTCCCCTCTCCACTGGGACAGAAGTAAATAAAATGCTTGATAAAATTTAGGCTTTATCTGTGTGTGAGAGATACTTATTGTGGTGAGCTGGACTGAAGAAATGAGATTTGCATAGATATGGACGGATAAAAAGAAGAAAAGATTGGGAAAATAAATGCTTGAATACGGAATAACTGAAAATGCGTGGAGCCAAATGTGTGCCTGGGAAAATTAAGGATTCATTGGAGCTGTACTCACTTGTGCCAGCTCTGAGCTTCGCCCTGTATTTTGCTTTTAAAATATATTTTTCTTTTGGGCTCTTCTCTCCCCAGATGTCCCGTTTGAGGATATTCTTTCTCAGTAGGGTGTGAGAGGGAAGAATCAGTGCTTGCTGTCCTGTAGGTGCTTCCCTACCCCAGAGATCCAGCGGTGTTTGGTGACAGGGTAGTACTCCCCTGGAGACTTCGGGCAAGGAAAGTGCCTATTGCCAGTGACAATCAGAAGCTGAAGGAGCCCCGAGAGGCAGCTGTGGTGTTATAAACTACCTGGGCAGCACATAAAGGGCACAAAATCCCAAGGGTCCTCAGCTTCATGTATTCGTGAAGACAGAGCCATAGGCCTGGATCAAAGATTCAGCTCCTTTAACTCAGAAGGACAGCTCTCACCATGGGCAGTAGCAGATGCGTCTGAGAAAAGGTGCGAGTTGGCACATCTGGAGAATCTGATCCTCTTTCTAAGTCTCACCCCCGGTCCTGAGAGTTAGGAGTCAGTTTACTCTCCGAAGCTTTAATACATCTTCAGAAATGTTGCTGTCATTCATTGTAATAATTCTGGGTGTTGTGATCTATCTCCATCCTGCCCCGCCTGCAGTGCTGCGAGGCTTCCTTTCAATTATTTCCTTCAGCTTCAAGTCCCACTGCCTAATAATATAATGTGCAGAGGGGGAAAAAAAATGAAGAAAAAAGGCATTCCAGGACTTTTGAATTCAGCTTTTCATTTAGCTGAATGCCTTCTTAGTCCTTGTTTCCCAAGCCTGGATGAAATCTAAGCTGATGAAGAAAGGTAGCTCCCTACTTGTCATGTGCATAGGTGCTTTGGAGAGTCTATGGAAAGCGTATCTGTGATCTCTCCAGGCCAGCCAAGAGTCTGGAAAATGAACACACTGGGACATTTCTTCCACCTGAATGTTGCTGTTTTGTGGCCATATCTGTGGTGCCCTTACCCAGATAGAAAGCAGGTTGGCTTTGCCTCAGTCCATTCCAGGGCTGCCCTACCATGTGTCGTCCTTCCACGTGATGAACGGGCTAATTAATTTACAGGACAGAGAGAGAAAAGGAAAAAAAGAAAAAAAAAAATAAAGAAGGAAAGGAGAGGGACTGGAACAATTGGCAAATTGAAACGTCATTTCCCAGCCTGCAGATAGACTCTGCTGCCCACCCCCCCCACTTTTTTTTCCTCTCTTTTTTAGCCTTTTGTGTTTTGATTTGGTTATAAATGCCAAGACGTAATTGAAACTGGCATCGGAATCAAACAGAGTGACCTTGTCAGGTTTCTTCCAGGCAACCCACCAGGGTGAGGGAAATAAAAAGAGGATGGGCAGGGAGCGAGGGAGCCCACCAGTATGGGGACTGCCCTGGCAGCCATCGCCTGTACGGCTTTGAAGGGCTTCTGTTCCTTGCCTCTTATTTATATTTCATCCAAAGCATTTTGGTGGGCCAGGAGAGCACGCTGAGGGAGAAGGAGCAGGACACGAGGGCTGACAGCTCCTTTTTCTTAGGAGTCAGCACGTAAATCTGCTGTGGGAATGGAGTGACGCAGCCTGGCAGCTCAGGAGCACGGTGCCAGCTTGAGGGAGCTGGCACAAGGGCCTCCATGTCTTCACCTTCCTGGCCACTCTCTTATTTGCAGCTTGGCTCTGCTGCTGCTCCCTACTTCTGTCCTGAAGCAGCACCCCTTCCAGGTGCTTCAGCCTGGAAAACTTGTTTCATCTCTGAATGAAATTTGGGGTGCACGTGGTGGTGACCCTGCTTCCCCGCAGGGAGGTGCAGCTGCCTGGGATGCGGCACCAGCACCCCATGGGTCAGCCCAAGCTGAGCACACCCTGTGAGGATCTCATCACGGCAGGCAGTTAAAACTTGAGCTCGAGGCACATAAATGAGAGAGGAATAAATCTCCACTAAATCTACCCCATCTTTGGTGCCCTCACACACAGCCAGGTGCTAGCCTTAGCAAACTGGGGCAGGGAGGAAGGGCGAAAGGCAGGCAGTGAGGAAGAAATGCAGTGAGGGAGCACAGAGGGGAGAGTCAGAGTGGGTTTTCCACTCTGCAAAATTTGTCTCGGAGAGGAGGGCTGTAAATTTGTCGCCCCATCACAGGTCCCCCAGGCGCTCTGCCTCTCGAAGCTGCCTGGCAGGCCTGGCTCATTTACCTGGCCAGCTTTCACGGGCTCAGCAGTTCTTCAGCTGCTGCTTGTTCGTCGCCTTTCACTGCCTCAGGACCTGAGGGGAGAAGACGGTGAGCTTATTTACAGGCCGTGGGGAAGCTGGGTTTGGAGAGGGAAGTGGTGGGTGGGATGGGTAGAGCCGGTATTAGGTCCCCACGGCCCTCATCCGCTCTGTCTGTACACGGCGTGCTCATTACATCACTCTGGGTTTACAGGGAAACTGCCACGGTAAAACTAAATATATCTACGTATTTATAAGCCTGTGTTTCTTTGTTCTGATATAAATGAAGTATAGGAGAAGTAAGCAAACGGAGCTCCCCCAGGAGAGCAGGGGGAGAGGCTTGAGTCAGCAGAAGCAGAGCAGAAGGACGGCGATGGTTTATGCAGGCCTTGATGCTGCCTCATTGAAGACAGTGATTTGTGAGGCGGTGGAGATGAATAATACCACTTAATTCAGTTGCTTCTCTGCAGACTTAAGCCAAACTCCGATGTGATTTTGAGATGCTTTTGGTTCCTGACACGTGCGTTTTCCTTTGGGAGTGATTCCAACATGAAACCGCGTCCGCTCACAAATAGCAAGGTTTCCATGAACTTTTAGGTGGGTCATAATCAGGCCCTTGAGCAGACAGAAAAAGTGCTTAAACTATTACATATCTTTCTGTGTTAATGCTCATTTGTTGCGGTCTGTATTTCTGCAGGTAGCATCGCATCGATTCTTCACCCTGCCTTTTTCTTCTTTCTCTGTTTCTAGGCAGCTCTTCCTGCAAAGTCCTCAGGTGCTGGCATCCTTTGCAGGTCTGAGCCATACACCAAGGGCACTAGCATTTAAATGCTTAGAGAATGAAGTTTTATTCCCTTGAAGGAGCATTCTTTCAAGTCAGGGAACATCCTCCTCCTATTAATACCGGTGTAATTAGTGAGATTTCACCCTTTGCAAAACGCTACCCGCTCTCCCCCCGCGTGAAGCGTTTGCTGCTAAATAATGCAAACCATACTTTTATGAATGTTAGGTCAAACTTGTCAGGGAATGTGCTTTGGTTGCACTTAATGCCACCTTAACATCCTCTCTCTGTGCATATTTTACCAATTTCATTTTACTGCTGGAAAAAAAAAAAAAAGTCAAAAAATGAATTTCAGGATCGTGGAAATATTTATAGAAATTGAATTTTAGAAATTCCACCGAGAATATTCAATTTAGGAGGATTTGTGCGTTCCTCCAACCTTAGCGATTGTCAAAGAGAATCAGTCTTGAAGTCCCCTGAGCCCCGATTTGACCGATCAGAATAGGCAGCATCAGATTTTCAGTGAGAAGGTAAGGGAACGGCTGCAGTCGGCAGATAATATCACATAGTTATCAATAATCATGATTAGTTTAGTCCCCAGGGCGTGCGGTAATACAGTCCGCCTCATCAGGACTCGTGCTTTGTATTTGGGGATTTTGGCTCCCCGTGTAAATTCTTGTAATTCCTTGCATTTTGCTAAACCCGTGGCTATAATGTAACGTGGCAGTGAGTTCCCCTGCCTAAGTTCAGCGCTCTGTTAGAGCAAAATTTCTCGAGTAAATTTGTAATCACCACCTTTCAGCTTCATTAACTGTTCATTTTTTCTCGCATTCTGAAAAAGAGAAAACAGGAGCTTCTCTATTACCCACTACTTTATGAGCTGTTGTCACACCTTCTTTTATTTGTCTTCTCTTCGATATAAACTGCCCCCCCCCCCCTTCACCCTTGCTTCATGCATGCATTTTTCCGCTCCTGTTATCATTCTTGCCACCTTTCTAAAAAGGGAGCTGAAACAATCCATTGTGACTTATCTGGCCACCAGTCAAACCATCTGGAATTTTAGCCTTCGTTTTGGAGGAGGGGGGGAAATTGGGGAAGGGGGAGGATCCATCAAATAAATTGGAAAAACAAATACATTTATTGAACTCGCCATCTGGTAGCGCACATTCCACCAGCAGACAAAAAAAAAAAAAAAAAAGGAAGAAGAAGAAAAAAATAAAAGCTAAATTCAACAAATCAATTATTCATTGTGAATTATTCACTAGCTTCTATTCCAAACACCGCCAAGATGTGTTTGTTTATTTTTATTTGGAGTTTAAAACAAAAAAAATCCATGGCAACGTTGCTGTTTGTCTTAGTGCTCGTGTACAAAGTGCAAACCTGTACTTCTCTTCTGAATGCCTTTATTTAATCAGAGAAAACAACAGAGCAAGGAAGAACAAAAGCAAAGTTCTCAGAAGGGAAAACGGTGTGCGCCTGTCAAAGCACCGTTTTGCTGCGCTGTGTGGAATGAGAGGTATTCCTGGTGACCAGGCTATTTCAGAAAGACAAACGTAAAAACCACGGCAAGTCAATTCTCATCTGGTGCACTGGTGCTATTAGAGCACCTGACACGGAGGGGTTTTGCTCCATAGCTAAAGAAAATACACACCGTAAGTGGTTCTTCTGGGGTACTTATTTACCCTCGCTTGGCTTTTTGTGGAAAATGAAGCAGGTGGATCATTTTTGTTGTTTGTTTGAAACCGTGCTTAATAATCTGGGGTGACTGCAGGTCAGGACTGTGTCCCAGGAGCTAGCTGGGGAGGAGAGGACGAGAGGAGAGGCAGTTTGGGCAAGTGATGCAGGAGCAATGCAGGTCGGGGAGAGAGGATGCTTGGAGCATCCTCAGAGGAGTTGATGGCAAGCAGCCGAACGCCTGTGCTGGTCTCTCTTTGTGGCTGCCACCTGGACCATGGGACATCAGCAGGCACCCGAATGTGATCTGAGGCAGTGACAATTTAGGATCTTCTGCTTGATTTGTAAGGTTTGTAGGAGTAATGCAGCTGCAGAGAGCATTGGGCAGCTCTGGGCAGAGTAGTAAAATATGGGCAGTCAGCAGAAGGACAGAGGTGATCATCTTTGCTCCCAGTCTGTAGGTTGCTCTATAGGAAAGCACAGCAGAACGGGATACATTTGGTCCTCCTTCCCTTCCTTTTCTTTTTTTTTTTTTTTTGTCCAGACTCAGTGACACGTAGCAACTAATTAACTCCTAATTGAATATTGGCTGAAGGGCAGTTAGATAAGTTGTTGGTACTAGGAAAGCAAAGGAAATAAAAGCGCGCTATGAATTATACTTTACATTGATTGTAGCCTTCTCCGATACGAGGTGCTAAGTGCCTGGCCTTGGGATGAAACCCTTTGGGATGAGGAAATCATTTTTCCACCCATTTACACAGTGCCACACACACAGCCTGTGTCTCCTTTGGCTACCGTCGTGGCTGGAGCCCAACAGTAACACCACGGCGTGCGAACTGCCTTCTGCAGGTGCTGATCTTGGCACCTGCCTGCAGGATTTATGGTGCCTCGTGTGAGATGTTCAGTCCTGACTTTATGAGCGTGTGGCACCGAAAAGCCCCGGTGCCTTCACCTGGGAACAAAATCGTGTTGTTCACGGACGTATTTCTTCCAGAAAAGAGGGTAGAAACAAGCTTGCAGTTGGGTGCATGATTTATTCTAGAAAATTGTGCTCCTTTTCTTTGTTAAGACAAAACAAACAAATAAAACAGACAACAGCGTCAACAACAACAACAAAAAAAACACAAACAAAACAACACTGCAGAACCCTACTTGCTTTTGGATGCGATTTTTATGCCCCTTGATCAGTGCTTTGGCTAGTCATCAATTTTCTGCCTGCAATTAAATTGTGGGCACAAAACGTTCCACCATGAAGCTGCGAGCAAAACTGCTGCTGTCCCAAATTGCGCCTACAGAAGGAAGGGTTCTTCTTGATAAAGCGATGCTCTTGTTTTTCTTGCTTTCTGCCTTTTCAAACCTGTGGCCTAGATTTCAGGAGCGAAGGTGAGAATATTTAAAACGGTGGCATTTCCTATCTGCTGATGTCCTCAGCTTCCAGGTTGCTGTGCTGAGCAGTTTGCTGCGCTAGGGCTCTCCGCTGCTTCTTGTGACACTGATGCGAATGTATGTTCAAAAAGAAAAAAAAAAAAGTGAGATTGAAAATGAAAACACACACACAAAGCCCAACAAAAGAGAGAAAGATTAGGGACTGGTTTTTTTTTTTTTCTTTTTCCTTTAGGAAAAAAACTCTTTTCTCTTTAATCATCTGATTTGCCTGGCTCCGGTCCAAACATTGTTCCTCTTCGACTCTTTCTGTTCTGGCTTCTTTGTTCTTCATCCCTTCCCCGATTTGCCCATCCCCATGGGCGTATTTGCCCAGGCAGGGCTGGAGAAGGGGGCTGCCTTATTTTTGGCAGGGCAGTGCGTGCCTTGGAGAGCGAGCCATCGCCAGGGATGGTGGCAGGAGGTGGAGGTGTCAATGCACCTGGAGGAAAACACCCAAGGGAGACACTAAGTAGGTGTATGCACAGTGCTACTGTGTACTCAGGGGTGCAGCATCTGGACCAGTGGGGAATGTGGGACTGCTCCCTTTGGGTTTGGGAGTGGCAATGGGAATGGGAACGTCTGCAGAAGTTACAGGCTTCATGAGTGTACAGGTAACATGTAGACACTCAAAATCTTTCTGAACCTCGTACCTGCCAAACCAGGCTGCTTAAACAGAGGAGGTTCAGAGGATTTTGAGAGCTGATAGCAAGAAGTTCAGAAGCAGCAGCGTTTGCAAAGGAGTGCTCCAGTTTGTTTGGGATTTCTTTGGGGGGGGCTTAAAATTAATGGCAGCAGCGCACAAGGCTGCCAGTATTTTTCAGCAACATTGTTCTCTAAGATACAGGGGAGTTTTGTTGGCCTTTACAAGTGATTTATTCCGACAGTTATTGTATGTTCAACAATAAATTAAGTTAAAATAGGCTAATAACACATATTCACTGATGCTTTAACAGCTCAGTAATGGATTGGAATTTCTTCTCCGACCTCACTCTCCTTCTCAAGTAAACAGGCGGCGGTGTGTAAGTCAGACAAAGGCAGGATCCTCAGACAGAAAGGACAGGTAGGCTGGGAGCACGAGAGGGCCGAAGCAAATGCCTCTCTAATTCCTGCTGTGTGGTGACAGGGGACTGAGGAGATCATTGGAGGCTTCAGTGTTAGTGACCACGCAAAGCTTTCTCCCAGCAAATAGATGTGCAACGAGAAATTGCTCTTCCAGGGCTTTGAATCTTCCTGGGGATCTTAAACCCGCAGCAGCTGAACGCTTCCCAAAAGTCCTTGCAGCATCAGGTGTGCTCAGACAGGGGTTACCGACGGCTCTCTGTCACAGTGGAAGATGCTCAGAGGGGCTGGGGTCAGTCCTACATCAGTTAGTGCTCAAGGTTCTCTTCCATGAGTTGGATGACAGGACAGCAAAGAAGCTTTTTTCAATTTATTTATTATTTTTTCCTGTGTTTGTGAGCTTGCAGGCCTGCTTGTGGATAGGGATAGGAAAAAAAAAAAAAAGAAAAGGATGAAGTCCCTGAAATTCAGGAGGAACATGTGCCAAATATGGCACTTTGGCAGGAAAAAAAAAGCCCAGGAGCGAGCAATCTTGTGGAAGAGCATGCAGGACTTACTGTGTACTCTGAATTCAGCAGGTGTTAAATAATTTAGTATTTCTGGTCCTTTCCCTTTTGCATTTCCATTTTCTTAGATCAGCCAGGGCATTTGGTAACATCTCCTGGCCAGTCTCTCCAGCGTGTGCGGAGTCTGTGCTATAGCCAGCAAATAACTGGCACAGAAAGGTGATGGAGGTTGTCTGGGGTGATCCTGGGGTGAAACACAGACTCCAGCTCTTCCCCTCGCTCCCTGCCCAGTCCCTCAGCCACGTGGCCATTTGGCACACGGTTTTATGTCAGCTCAGCCCAAGCCACGCAGAGGTCGGGGACCTGCTGCCAGTAGCGCGCCTGCTGTATCAGGGGAAGAGGGAGCTAAGCAGGTGGAAGAATCAGGCAAGAAGACAGCAGATCAAACCAACACGCTGTAAAAACGCTCTGCTGAAGCATGGTGACACTGCAGGGGCTGCTTTTCCATCAAAACCAGACTGGAGCATCCTCAGCACAGCAGCGGCGATGCACTCACCTGTCCAATTCCTGCTGAGGCAGCGTCATTCTGAGCGCCTGGGGGGCTGAACATAACCCGCCCATCACCACCTCCTCTCCTCCCCTCCTCGGCTACCATCTCTCCCCCATTTGCCACGTCCTGTTTTCTCGTAAACAAGGTGGTGCCTGTTTTTGTTACAAGGCATCGCGTTGCTGCTGGACCTGGAAGGGTAATTCACAGCCACGCGCTTGCTGCGTGTAGTTCTGCACCGTCTATTACAGCTGCCTGCAAGCCGAGGGCACTTGCCTTGACTTCACTCAAGGAATGGTTGTTGGCTATTTGTATAGCTCTTTTTGTGTTTGTGCTTTCTTTTTCTTTTCTTTTTTTTTTTTTTTCCTTCTAGGCAGTTCAGCGGCAGGGATCAGAGGTTTGCTATTGGATTTGCTTTAGCTGGGCTACATTCCGCTCTCTTGTCGTGTTTTCCCGATTCGCCGAGGCTATCTCCTGTAGCAGAGGGAGTTATGAAGAAACCAGTGGCCTTCACTCTCGGGAAGTAGAATCAATTTGTGAAAAGGGAATAGATAAGAACTAGACCACTCAGAACATGTTTAAGGCCTTTTTTCCCCCAGGCTTGTCCTGAAGCATCGCTCCCAAGAAATTCAGGCAGCTCGCTGGCTAGGTGGGAGGTTAAAGGCAATCTTTGTGTGCACAATTGCAGAAATTAATTGCGTGCGCATTAACATTTTACACACTTAGGCGTGTGCAAGTGACTCGTTCGATTGCTTCGGAGCTGGAGTTGCAGCAGGAGATTTTGGGAGCTCCTCCTCTTTGCTGTGACAAGCAGCATCTGGTCCAATGCAAAGGACAACTTCCTGCACAAATCTGTAGATGTGTCGGAGCTTATTCTTTGTTCTCTGCCATCGCCGGTCCGGGGCTTGGCAAGCTGGAAATGGCTTTCTGCCAGCATTTAATGGGAGCAGCTCCCAGTTGCTGAACGTGTGCGCGGAAAGCAAATGCGAGAGAGAGAGAGGGGGTTGTGGTGGTCAGAGCAACCATCTCTTAACTGGGGAAAATGCGCACGTAGGACGGGTTCTGTAACTTCCCCAGCTCTGGTTATGATACATTTTAAAATCCATACTGCTGTGAAGGAGAAATTATAGCCAATTAAACAAGAGTACCAAACAGAGTCTGTCCCCAAATTTTCCCTTTTTGTATTTGTTGAACTGCACAATTATTTTAAATTGAGTGTTGCATATTCATAAACCCCATTTCCACCCACCCAGTCTTCTGCTTTATGGATCTAGTTGGAATATCAGCGCCTATTTCGGCAGCTCATTTCGTTTCATCGATCCCAAAGTTCCTTCCATGAGACATGTCTGGTACTTGTACCGATACCAAGAGCGTGGCCACCTCTGCGGTGGGATTTAACAGGTGTCTAACAGAGTGCAGTTTCCTCCCACCGCATCAGCTAAACCAACATCAGCTCCTGCTTTTTCCAGCAGGCATGGCTGGTTGGTTGGCTGTGCAAACAGGACGCAGCAGCAGGATGATAGCACTGCCACCATGCTGGCAAATTTCTTCGCTCAGGTCGGTATTAAAGCCTGACTTTGCGAGTGACCTTGGGGCCTAAGGGTTATTCTAGGTGGGCAGCTTTTGCAGGTGTGACCTGAGATGGGGCTTTCAGCAGCTGCGGTGGAGAATCGGGGTCACGCACACTCTCTTACAAAAGCCACTCCAGGTGCTCAAGTGAATGAGGCCATTGGAGAGTGAGGGTGAGTTATGCAGGGGAATTCACAGGCGCGGGTATGTTTTTGCAAAATCACACCTTCCATAGGAGTGGTGAAACTTTACTATGCAGGACTCTGCGGCGGCAGCGGTGCGTCTCCGAGTCACCAGCAGCATTATTTGCAGTTTCGGGGATCTCCCATCCAAGCAGTGACAGTTCGTTTTCTCAGCTCTGCTTAGCTTGTCAGATCCGTGGCAGGGTGGCATGGCTGTTCAGGCACAGTTACTGAACAGAGGGAAAGAGAAACCTCTTTAATTTCTATCGCCTTTCACTCGGATGACATTTATCAAATTTCCTCCGTCTGACAAGTTCAGCTCAGACGTGCTCCTCTGCCTCCCTGCGAGTGCCCTGGTGATGGGAAGGGAGGGTGAGCCCATGGGCAGCACTTGCTTGGAAAACAGCAGGGTTGGATAAAGGAGGAGGAGGGAAGATGCACTAAAAATAAAGAAGGCCCAGAACAGATGACTATGCAAAGAGGAAAGGGCTAGAGGAAGGGAACGAGGCAGGAAAAGAAACAAGTTAAGGTTTTATAAAAGGCTTTTAAAGAGGTATCTTCCATTTCTAAGACAGAGGGACAACCCTACTCCCTCTCTTTCCTAGGCTAGGTCAGCGGCTGTTCCAGGAGGAGAAAGGCAGTGAGGGGTCTGTGTTGAACTTCAAGATCCTTCTCCATCGTTTTCCCATCTTACCCTTGTGGATCTTGGTGCTGGGAAGACTAAAAGCCATCACTGCCTCCTGCAGCCACCTTGGTTAGCTGCCTGCCCTAAGGGGGTCATTTGGAGATAGCTGCTGGGCACGTCAGTGATGCTGTGCTTTCACAACCTTTTTCCCTAAGCTATTCCAGCTCCAGCAGCTCAGCTTGGGCACACGGGGTTCAGCCAGCTGCTTGGGGCAGCAGCTGCTCCCTGGCACCTCGTTCCCAAGGGAGGAACAGGTCGCAGCAGAGTGTGCAGACACAGTGTCGTGCTAGGATGAAGCCATGGAGGCTGAGAAGTTTAGGCTCTGCCGGCCACATAATTGTGTACAAAAGGAGTGGCTGAAAAATCCGCTGTAATGAGCGTGACCTGACTGAGCAGAGCTGTGCTTGCTAATGACAGTGACGGGTTTTTTGCTTGTGGGTAGCAATGAGCCACGTCTCCGAACTCCCAGGAGTACAAATGGTCCTTCAGCTGCTGTTTGGTTTCCCTCCCTGCTAGGCTGACTGCCGCACGTGCTTCTCGTCCGTCTTGCATCTGTCCTCTCGGTGTGTCAGAAGGTAGGCTCCAAGGGGATGCTGCACGCTGCGTTGCTAGCAACTGCCAGCTTCTCAGAAGGATGTGTTGGATAGATGTGATGATTTGCAGATGAAGGTCTGGGATCTCCGTGGCTGAAGGAAGGTGGTGGCAGCTGCCCTTAGAGGTCAGAGGCTGCTTGCAGCACTGCCAAGCATCAGGGAGTTGTCAGCATTCATCGAGAAGACATCTCGTGGGTCTGGGAATACACAGGGAGCTAACTTGCCTGGGAGACTCCCAGTAGCTCCACTGTTGGTTGGAAAAACAACTTGCGTGCCTTGAAACCACATAAATGTTTCAGAAAGAGTAGACAGAAGTCATGGAAGGCAGAAGAAAGGTTCGTTTTTGGCCTCATGTCTGTAGCAAGAAAATTCACAGGTGCTTCTTTCTTCACATGAGTCACCGTGGTAAAGTGGAAGTGTCTCAGTGGCTACAGATCCATCTTTTTTGGCACTTACTAGCAGACGTGGAGAGGAAAAGTTGTGGAAATGGGCTGGCTGAAACAGAGAGTGAACAGGGTAACTTAACCCAGGTATCTGTATCTGGTTAGGCATGACAAATGGAAAAAGCCAAAGGGATGGTCCTTCGTTGATTCCCTGTGCTTGCAGATACCTACTTGAACACGCAACATTTCCATGTTGATACCATCTCTGTTGCATGTTATGTCCATCTGCAAAGAGATGCCACATTTAGCACCTGCCTACCCATGCATCAGTGCTGTGTTTCTTAAGGCACCCATTAATGAGGGGTTTCAGTATCTGGCTTGCTCACCACCTGCCCTCTGCATTCTGCTGCATCTTTCTCGGCAGAAAATTCCCTCTCTGGTGTGGACATTTGCTGCTTTGTGTCTCAGTTCAAGTAGAGGCTTACTAGCTCTCTTTCATGCACTTTTTTTTTTTCTTTTCCTTTTTCTCTCTGTAGCTTTTCTTGAATGTAAAATAGCAGTCAGGTAGAGAAGTCCACTGCTGAATCTGCCAGGACTGGTTGTCTACAGAGGCTAAATTGCTCCGTATGGGGCTGATGTATCCTGGAAGCTCAGGGCAATTAGCTGTGGGTGGTGGGAGTTGGAGTATAATGACAAGTGATCAGCTGCTCCACTCTTGCAGATCTTGGGCACTCTACCAGACTCGACCTTCACTCTCAACTTGAGCTTCACCCCTGGCATGTAAATAACCAAAAGGTTGGGCTAACCAGCGTAGAAAACTGTGGTAAACTCTGTACAGGGAGTTTCAAAGCT
Source organism: Netta rufina (assembly GCF_964035555.1). Taxonomy (NCBI): domain Eukaryota; kingdom Metazoa; phylum Chordata; class Aves; order Anseriformes; family Anatidae; genus Netta; species Netta rufina. The sequence continues at coordinate 121,208,336 of NC_140123.1, read as the reverse complement.
CTGCAGATGAAGGCTGTGGGTTACAGAAACAGCATAAGCCAAATAATTTTGACTCTTTTTTTCTCCTGATGCTTGAAAAGAAGAAAAGTAGAAGCTAAATGGAGTCTGTCCCTCGTCCCTAGCTGAAGCACTAACTTATTCCATGTCTTGTAATTGCACTTAGAAGCCCTGATGTCAGTATTAGCATTGTACAAAGATATATCAAAGACCCAGTCTCTGCCTCAGAACACCTGAGATCTAAAGCCCAGATCCTGCCTTAAGGATATGTTTAACAGTACGTTGCAATTACTACTGATAATAATTGCGATTACAGCACATGCGGTTCCCAAATATAAGTCAGGAGCCCAGGCTACAGGGCCTTCTAACGCCACACGATAAAGACAGTTCCAGAACCACCAAGTTTACAGTCAAAATGTTGAGCGTTGACCCTCTGTGGGATTTCTCGCAGCGCATACAAATGCAGTGCCTGCATAAGGCTTTGCAGACACTGTGCATAAAATAAAGGAAAAGATAAGAAATAGATACAACAAAGATATAGGTGGAAGCATAAGGTAACAATGTAATGTGATATTAAGAATATAAATCTAAGATAGAATTGAGAATATTCCAAGAGCTTGGTTTTTTTCTGCACCATTAACTTGATCTCATTGCACACCAGAATATATATAGGTTCTCTGTTCTTGCTTTACCTGTGAAATGTACAATTTCATATATAATGTGTGATAAATAGGATGTACAATGGGGTAGAATCAATGGTGCAGGAGAAACTTTAACATATGGAATGGCTTGAGTTCTAAGTGCTTGATTTCTCAGTCCTAATGTTTTAGCACTGCATTTTTTTTTTTTTTTGCATTTTTTAACATTTTTTTGCGCTGTAGATGTATTTGCATGCGTGTACCCTTCTGAAGAATCAGGTGAAGGAGAAGCTGGACTCAGCCGTGTAGAAGTGGAGTGGCTTTAACAAGAAAGACCTAACATGCTCGTTGCAAAGCCCATCTGTTTGATAGGGTGTTTGTGGAGTGCTAGTGCAGCTGGAGGGGGATTCTGGCTGGCTGGAATAGATGGGCAGGCTGATCATTTTTATGGAGGAGATCTGGGGATGTAAGGGAAGAAGAAACAGTTTTTGCATTCGTTTGGGCTATCATTTTGATGCTCTATTTGTTAATAACTGGACTTCCTTCAGGCTCTTTTCCCTTTTCAAATTTGAGATAAATAAAAATTCATATATTTTTTTCCCATAACCTTGGGGATAAGCCAAACTGCCTCTGTAGTATGGCAGAGTTTTTTCTCGTGTGGATAGGGAGTGGTGGGCTTTAGAACGTGTTATTTCGGACAGATATCTATTTGGACAGAGTGAAAAACCTGAAGATGATAAATGGCCTGTATTTGCACATTTCCCAACTGAAATGCTAGCATTACTGTAGGCCCATTTCCCAAATCTGATCTGAAAGACATGCTTCATACTTATGTCTCTTCCTAGTGCTTTTATGCCATCATAAAGACTTTAGTATCCCATCAAGACATATTAACATTTTTCCTTGAGCTGGGATGGCCTGAAAGTGGCTTATTTTCCAGAACTCATCATGCCTTCTCTTGGCAACAAAGAAGTCCCATATATCCTCGCTCTCAGTGCTCTTAGAAGCTGAGGGTGTGAAGGAGGCTGTGATGTGACAGTAGAATAGGTAAGGACTGGGATGAAGTCTATGAAAATACAGCCGAAGGGGCTCAGGAGAAAATAATTTTTACCACCAGTGCCCTTTCCCAGTGCGGTGACCACAGCTTGGTTTTTGTTGTTTCCTCTCTTAGGGAAGGAAACATGAAGTGAGGAGAATATACAATGAAGGAATGTAACAGATGATGCATGGAATCATTATGTATGAACATAAACATAAATATATCATAGAAAACATCCCATAACCCCAGCCAGTGTTTTCCCTTCGTTCCTTCTTTCCCTTTCAAATCAGATAAATTAATATTTTATTTTCATGCAGCTGTAGGGGAGACATACATTATTGAAGGGATCATGTTTTCCCAGAGTCCCTCCCTGTTCCCTGGCTTTCTGTGGCAGGTAAAGGAAATTTAAAAAAGAAAAATAAACACCAACTTCTTGTGTTGGAGTCATGACAGTACCTGAAGTCCCATCCAGACACTCGCCGAAGTACCCTGTGCATGCTTGACTTGATGGCTCAAGTCCTGCTCATCTAACCATGATGCTCAGCAAGGACATCAATTAGGCTCCCATGAGAAAGGTACCTGAAGTTTGGCTTTTAATAAGTTATGGAGATGTCCAAGGTCTGCAGTCAGAACTGAGTTTGCAGTCAGAAGGATGGTATCTTGCTCCCAGCCTGGCCCGTGCTGTCTCAGGTTCCCTGTCAAAAAGCCATGCTCCCCTACTTATAATGCATGCTGTAAAATGCATGCATGAGCTGGAAAGAAGTGTATCGTAGTGTTGCAGACTCAGGCCTGGCAAAATTTGTAGTTGTTTTTTTTTCTGGAACAGTCCTGAGGATTTCTTGTCCAGGGAATTAGGAGGATTTCAGATGCATTGAGCTTGAATGAATTCAGTAGATGCTTCCCTTGTTTGACTTTCACAGAGAAGAGATGGTAAAGCCAGAAGTTTTGCATCCAGACTTGAATTTGCTAAACAGGACACTGCAGAAAATCTGGTCAAAATTTCCAAATGCAGGATACTGAGCTGTCCTGTTAAAGCCACCGCTCCAAACCATTCCTCAGCCTGCCAAAGCATGAAGGTGTGGATGAATTTGTGAATTTTTTCAAAAGAAAAATCTGGAAACCCATGAGTTTTATCTGAGCATGTAGGTGCTCACACCAGGTACGGGAGCGTATGGCTGGCTGTGTTTTTCTGTTGTCTCTTGGTGAATCTTTGAGTAAGATAGAGTCAAGATTCAGTGCTTTGACCCAGAGATAACAGGTATGTTCAGGTCGTGTTTGTTTCTTACATTTCCAGTGCAACTGTGTTTTTTTTTTTTTTTTTTTTTTTTTTTTTTTTTTTTTCTGGAGTCTCCTTATGACTGCAATTGTCTTTTAGAAAAAAAAAAAATAGAAAAAAAAAATCTGGAAAGAATAGGCCAATCCTACAGGCCGATCTAAAAGGTGCTCCTTTCTGGCTGTTACTGCTGGTAGAAGGGGATATGTTTGAGAGTGAGTGCGCTGGGTGCAGCCTGGCCATCTGCCTGGTCCCCCATGAGGTCCTGTGCAAAATTTTCACTTTCGGTGTGGCTGGTGCTGTTCAGAAATTTAGAGCATCACCCTTCAGGAGTATCATGCCAGAAGAGCTGCCCTGCTGTGCCTTGCCCCAGGCCCTACCTAACCTCTCCATCTGCCCCCGATGTGGTTACCCCCCTCCTTGCTTGGTGTCTGAGAAGATGCGCACAGCTGTAGCAGAGATTTGCATCCTCCTCTGTGTCCTCCCCCTTCCCAAGCACGCACAGAAAGAAAATTCAATTAAGCGAGTGATTTGCTGTTGTGTTTAAGTTACAATAGTAGTAATCACACCAATTATAGAAATCAGGTTGGCAATCATGGACCCTGCCCTCTGGGTTGCTATTAACTTCATTCCAGTGTGTGATTTCCCTCCGCCCCACTGAAATTGGTGAATGTCACCTGCATATATCCCTGCTCCTCCAGGATGTAATAGCATCTTTAAAACCTAACAACCAATTGCTGCCCTCGCACGTGTAGCCAGATTTATCCCTACCTCTCTCTATTACAATAATGAGTGGGTAGCAGATGTAGTCAAATGGTGTTGCAGTATTCTCCCCCTGCCCTCCCTCCCTTCTCCCCAGCAAGCAGTAGTTTGAATCTTAAGCAGTATCTTGGATTACTTAGTGGAAACGTTTCCAAGGCCCAGGGGAAAAATAGTTACACAACTGCCTAGGATCTTTTTTTCTTTTTTTTCTTTCCCATTTCCCATTTTCTTCTTTCTCAGTTCTATCTTTCTTTCTAGTTGGGTGACTCTTCTTTAATTATTAAAACTGTACAACGAGAAGCACCACTAAGTATGATGACAGATGTCTCCCTCCGTTCGTCTTCTCCCATCCCCAGGATTACCAATGGAAATCCATGCACAGCCAAAACAGCACTTTGTCGCGGTGAAAATTTCCCTCTGATTTTTTTTTTTCTTTTTCGTCTTACACCCTTGTGAGTGTAGGCAGATTTCTTCTTGGGTTCCTCTTGTTCCCTCTCCCTCCTGCTCTAAAGGTGAGGGGATGCAGGATCCAAAATACATTTGGCATTGCAACCTTTTTTGAGAAAGAAGCCATTGGTCCAGTTCCTTTGACTCAAGCAGGAAATCATTCCTCTTACTGCTGTGAAGTGCTGAGATGCTGTATTTCAAATGTGGCCCCTTGGGAAGGAGCAGCTTCCCCGAATATCCAGATACCCTCCAAAACCAGAAATGCTGAAACCACCCTCTGCTTTCAGCAGAATTGGTCGTTGCTCAAATGTACATATGTATGAATTCAGAGTGAAATTGCGTTGTGACATGTGGAGGGAATGAGATGAGGTGATGAATGAGATTAATCTGGCACTATTTTTAAAGGGCTTTGAGATCTTTGAATAGAAGTGCCAGTGAATGAGGAAACAGAATTACGATTGTTCGTATTGAGACCGTTCTCTCAGCGCTGCTTTGCTCGCTCCCGGGGATGGCAGACCTGTGCACGTCCCGGGGCCTAACTGAACTGCAGCATAGGATTAGAGAGCTCTGTCCAAGTGTTATCTGCATGCCCATTTCACCTGCTTTTGCTGGTGCACCTGCTTTTGCTGCTCCTGCCTTTCCTGCATCGCCACGTCTGAGTCGGGCATCCTCCGACCGTCCGCGGCATTTGCTGCGGTCCAGAAAAGAGGCTGTTAGGGGGATACTAATTTAGCTGCTTGTTCTGAAGTCAAATTAGCCTCTCGCATCTCTGCCTTTTTGGGATCATTGTTTTTCCTGTGGTTGGTCTGCTGTGTTATTTACACTTTTCACAAGAGAGGTGGAGAGCCATCTGGATTTGGTGCGCAGCCAAAGCCGATCTGAATGCCCACAGAATTAAGACAGAGCTGCCACGTATGGGGAATATCAAGCCCTTTAACAGGTATGAGAGCAGCTCTGGAGTGGCATTTTCCCAGCATACTGTGCTTGGTAAATTGGGCAGCACCGAAGCATTTAAAGGGTTCTCTTTGTTACGTCTGCTGTCTACCGCCTGTCTCGTGCTACAGCTCTCCAAACAAGCTCATTACAAATCAGTGACGTGCTTGGCTTGTTGTGTCCATGCAGCAGCGTTAGGACCATGGCGGTAACCAAATAACCGTGGGCTTTGAGGTGGTGCCGAGTCCGTGCCGTGTCGTAGCCAGGCGTGGTAAGGATGTGCTTCTTAGCTGGAGCTTCTCGGGCTGGTCCCGAGCAAGCCGTCAGGGAGGCTTTGTCGTGCGCCTCTTCTCATCACCCAGGGGTGTCCCATTTAAACAAGAGCGTAGGGACCATTGCAGAAACATTAAATCAGGGCCTGGAAGTTCAAGCAAATGACTGTCCCTGTTCTCCCTCTGTACCCTGCACTTCCCCATCAGCTTTTTGTTATCAGGCTGTGCTACCAGAGGGCTGCACTGCATGCCCCGGGGTGCACACAGCAGAGGAGAGCAGCCCCTGGGATGCAGCTCCCTCCCAGGAGGTCACTGCCATCTGGAGGAGACGAGGTGACAAGGAGGCCACTGTCCCTGGGTGCCCCAGAGTGATGTCTCGAGCTTCTTTGGGGCCTCATGTGAGAGGCTGAGTGCCTGCGTAGCCGAGACAGGGGCTGCAAAGTGCTGGGGTTTGACAGCCGCGCCGGGCCAGGTGCCTGGCTGCTCTCTCAACAATTCCCAGGTTGGAATAATCACACGGAAAGGAGTGGTTTGATCTCAGGGAAGGGAACAGATGGGCAAGGGCAGTGGCAGCACTTCAGGATTTGCAGGTGTTGCTTGCCGTGGTGCTGCGTTAGGTTGGCCGCACAGTGAGGTTTCCTTGCTCTCGCTGCCACCTCTGCTGGCCCTTTGGCTCCCCGGCAGGCAGGGGAGCGGGGTGCCAGGTCCCAGCCAGGCCCCTGCAGCTCTCCTTCGTGTGTGTTTTCCCCTCCCGACTCGCAGCCACGTGTAAATCTCCCCCTGCTCTTCACCTGCCAGAGCCCAGGGCGATGAAGGATCAGGTGGCAGGTAAAGTAATCAATCTGGAGGGCTTTTAGCAGCGCGTCCCGCCGGCGTTTGACAGCACATCTCTGTCAAGGAGACTGTGTCTTTCCTTGATCAATAAATCAATCTGTCCTTTTTTACCTTTGTGCACCAGCGTGTCAGTCATTTCATGCCACGGACAGCGTGGAGCTGGCACTCAAGTGGCACGGTAAGCGGTCCTTCCCGACTAGCCCGCTCGGGGGGGGCATCCAAGTCCGGGGCTCCTGTGGGACCTCTGCCCTGGCCCAGGTGGCTTGGAGAGGAAACAAGCATCACCACCACCTGGCTTGCTGGTTTTGGAGGCAACAAGGACTTTGCCAAGCTCAGGCTGGCATGGGTGTTTGAGGTTAGGGGGACGGGGCTCGCTGCTGCTGCACCCAGGGCGAGCGCTGCGCACAGGGTGGGCTGAGCTGCCTGCGCCTGCCTGCTAAGGTTTCTAGAGACATAGCTCGTGTCAGCCTCAATCTCCTATTTATCTCCTCTTGTTCCCGCTGTCACAACTCTTTCCTGCGAATGCAGAGTGAAGAGGGCAGTAATGCTGGGCAGAGAGGGACTGACAAACAGCTGGGGCCTCAGAGCCGTGCCGTGAATGGTGCCAGCGTGCTGCAGCACGTTTGCTTCTTTACTATGGACCGGGCCGAGGGTCACCAAAGTCACTTTGCTCAGGAATATCAGTCTGTACTAGCAAAGAGAAGGGCTGTGTCTCTTTCAGCATCTTTACAGAACTGGGATGTGATTCTGCAAAACTAAAAAAAAATCGGACGTTTCCTGCTAATTCAGGGCATGCGCCTTGGGTGCTTTTAGCTCCTGGCTCTGTTGGCAAAAAGCTTTGCTCCTCTCGAGCAGCTTTTGCCCCAAGATCTCCAAGTCCAAAGTATAGTAGAGGAGATCCTGGTGTGCCATAAAAAATGCCTGAGCTCTGGTTTGGGAAATCCCTCAGTTAGTTTCAGTGTATTTGGAGACAAGGAGGTGCAGAGAGACTGGAAGTTTCCCAGTGGAGTCAGAAGGAGTCACTGCAACACATCAGAGTCATGCAGGAGGCAGCACCAGGCTGCAGCCCATGTTATCCTGTCCCCTACCTTTATGCTTTAATGACAAGATCAGCTTTCCTCTCTAGACACATCTAATTGTATCCTTAGGCTATCCTGACTATAACTACACTGCTACTCTAATTAGGCTTATGGTTCAACATCTTTCTTAATTTCTCCTTTCTTTAATTTCTTTGAAATGTTTTAGACAGCCACCCGAACTTAAGCAGCCTTTCATCACCTAACAGCCTTCATCTCTCGCTCCCTCTCCAAGCACACCAAGCAGGACCGTGAGGGCTGGTGCAGCATCTCCCTGCCTTCAGGTGGAGAACCGGGTGAGAGGAGTCCCGTCGTCACCGTCACCCTGAGGTTCAGGGGAGGGCTGCGCAGCGACAGCTGCAAAATTCCTGGACGACCCTGGGTTTGTTCCAGAATTAATTGTTCTTGCTTCTTTTCGGAGGTCAGGCCCCGCCGTCGGTTACCAGCTCCTCAGAGAGCTGAGAGAAAAATGGAGACTAACAGCTTAAAATGTGGTTCTCGCCTCAAAAAAAAAAAAAAAAAAAAACGACTCGATAAAAATAGCCTCTTCTTCCTCTGTTGCTCTAATTCCTGTGTGACTCCAGGTCAGTTTTGCTCACTCTCTGACAGAAAAGAAGTTTTTTGCCATCTCTTTCTCTTCTTCACCACGGAGCTCCAGGAGAGAGGCCTGCAGTTTCTCAGCAGGATAGCTAACTAAGGTCTGAAGGAAAAATAGGGGTTGTTCTTGGCAATGAGGGAAAAACATGCCCAAAGTGCCAGTTTAATCCACAGATCCTTGCTTAGGTCTGCGTGGCGGAGAATAAGACTGAAGTGTGACCAGCAGCTTAAATCCTTCCGTAGGGCACAGCAGGAATCAGAGATTTAGGATGAACACAATTGTGTGTATCTGATTCCAAGGAACTTCTTCAGGAAATTATCCTTCAAATGTTTTGGCCAACAAGATACTTGGCAAGCCTTTACAATATAAGCCTGCTTGCCTCAGACACAGTGCTGCTGTGTTACGTACTGCCTGCCCCTCGCAGTGCCAGCACATAGGGTAGTCTGTGGGGCAAAGAAAATAATCCAGGCTCTGCTGTCTTCTGGTTTCCACAGCCCAGCACCTTTTCTTCCCCTCTTCAGTTCTGCTCAGGGGAAAATACTTCCCCTGTAGGGTTTTTTGGTTTAAAGGTGTCAAGCATGTCTCCTTCTCTTGCTGCCATAATTGCTGTGGGGTGTGTACCGGGGGCATCCTCATACCAAGCACCTTCTCCTCTCACTGCACTGATGCTCTCATCTCGATTTGTCTCCACTGACATCTCCCTTGCCCAGCCTGAGAGCTCCAGGAGAGGGTTGTCCTGAGGGACAGCCAAAAATACGCCCTCTGTCACCCTGACCAGAGCTGCCTGAGAGAGGAGGGATCACAGCTCCGGGCTCCCCATGGGCTGCTGTCTGCTCCCACCAGCAGTATTGTCACCCCTTTGCCATTCATTCCTCCCTGGGTCCCTCCTCAAACAGAAAGTCTAGAAGCGAGGAAGGAGGGAACCCAAAGCACTTTCTCGGTTAACCGTGCGAGTCTGCTAGCTGAGGGGCTTTCACGGCAGCTGCCAGCTATGGTAAGGCGTGCACGACGTTCACAGGAGCTGGCTGTTCGCATGGCAGATGATGTAAGGAGAAGGGACTCACTGACGGACACAAAAATAGAAGTCACCAAGCCAGATGGGGAGGAGAGGAGGAAATGTTGCTTACTCACAGGGAAAAAAAAAAAAAAAAAAAAAAAAAGTGTGTGTATAATACTGTTTAACAGGAGTTGTCTGCTTTTCTATTCTTTTCCTATTCCTGCTTTCCCAGGCTTTCTTCATAGTCACAACTCACCCCACAAGCATCCCTAGACTACCAGCTCATAGGGAATCGAGGAGTCCCCCCACAGGATCGGGCCAGGGGCTCCAGAGCTGCGAGGGCTGAAGCCGGGGATGGAGCCAGGGTGAGAAACAGCAAGTGAAGCAAAAGCAGGGAGCCAGCTCTGACTGCAGATGGATTTTGCCCCCTTCTGTCAGCATCCTGCAACAGACCCGAGCCGCTCTGCATTGCTGTGCTTGCTGCATTTGGCTGTACTGATGCTGTCGACAGCCACTCGCGTCCTATCCTCCCCCCAGCCTCTTGCTGGTTGCAGGCAGAGAGGCCAGAGATTACGACCGTAGCCTTTGGGGAGCTCAGCTTTAAAGCCAGATGACTGCGCCATAAACAAGAGTATTTTATTTGGGGGTCAGAAGGTATCGGGCTGGGGCAGAGAAGTCAGTGGGGGAGTGGGAGGGAGTGAATATCTGCAGGAGAGGCACATAGCTGAGGGGTGACTGCCAGCGGCTGAAAAGATCTTGGAAGATTTTGACATATTTTTGCCCACCAGATCCATTTGCAAAAGTGTTGGGGTGCTGAGAGCTGTCGGTACCTGAGTATTGGCTTCACAGGAACGTGAAGGCAGGATGCTCCCACAGGTCCATCCTCCTGGTGGAGAGCAGGAGGAGGGATAGTCACTAAAATAATGCCTGTGGTTGCACTGACCTTCTACCCTTCTCCCCTTCCCTATCCTACCCTACTCTACCCGCCGTGTGTCTAACAAAGCTCCCAAAATGGGAGCTTTTTTGCCTGGCAAAGCTCCCAAATCCTGCCAATCAGTGCAAAATTAGGGGCTAAGCATCAACCTGTCCCCTCAGTTCCAGAGGCACAGCTTTTCCTGACATCATTTTGCTGTTCAGCGTTTGTTCTGGGCTTCATTCTGGGAAGGTTTTAGTCGCCTTATGAATAATCCCTTTCTCTCCAGTGCGACCTCTACACAGGCTTGGTGCGTGCTGCTCCACAGCTACACGAGAGGTGGGTGCTTTTCCACCGTGACTGCGATCCACGCAGGCCTTTCCGAGCCTCCTCATGGGTATGCTTTCCACAGAAGCAACGTACGAGGGCTCAGAGAGCCACCTGAGGTGCAGTAATTCCAGTAGTGTTGGTTGTTTTTTCCCCCCTCTGCCTGTTTCACCAACACGAGAGATGCCGGTCACTGGGTAAAGCACCCAGTCTTCTGTACGCAGATTGTCTGCAGCTCTCTGCCCCTGCTAGATGGCCTTGTGCTTCGTCTGCTGCCCAAATCCAGGGGAGACCAGAGCCTGGGGACTGCAATCTCCCTGCCTGCCAGAGCTGTGAGCTGGTGCCTCCTGATGTCCTGGGGAGAGCGTGTTGTGGCTGCCGTGTTTTTCCCCCAAGCAGCTGAGGGTGGCACCTGTGACTCTGGGAGGGAAAGCTGGACAGGTTTTTGAAGTGCTAATGATGATTAGTTTGTCTAAGCCAGCACAAACTATCAATGGGCTTGAAATGTTAATCAGGAGAAGGGCCTAGTGCTGAAGAGCTGCAGAATGAGAAATGAATTGGGAAGCGGGGGGAGAGCAAGGGCTGGAGGGGGAAGAGATGCCTAAGTGGGGATTTGACACAAGTATTTTCAGCTGCTCAGCTCTTTGCTCTGGGAGTGGGACGGATGCCTTCCTCTCCTGCGTGCCTGAAATACCTCCACTTACAGAAACGCTCAGATTGTGAGGGACTTCATCCTGCCCGCGTAGGAAAAACCTCGGTGGGGATCGCTCCCCGGATCCTCCCCTCTCCATCTGGGGACTGACCCTGCACCCCACCCCTGCGTCTCCCCGTTTTATCCTCGCACTGCTGTCTGCTGCTTGCTTATTGGGTATGTCGGTGTGTATTTACCTAGCGCAGTCCTGGCAGATACTCGCACATACCTGATGTCAGACAAACCGCGGCCACGCCGGCTGCACTTTACTGTAGGCTGCATGGATGGATGGATTCTGATAAACACTATAAATATGTGCACTGTAAAAAATATTTGCAGGTAGTCTCCTCTCTCTCCCCTTTTCCTCTGATACACACCTGCACATCTCCATATATTTATCTCGCATTTGCACTTGCTCTGTCTGCCTGTGCTATCTTACATTCCCCTAGACGTATAGGAAGATCCTCGGAGTACCTTGTCATGCTGTGCTGGCACTTCCAGCTCCCAGATTTCCTCAGAGTGGCTTTGCTGCTTGCACACATCTCCTGCTGGAATTGCTTTATCAGTGAGTGGGTGTAGGTATGCGCAGTGGTTGTGGCACCTCGTCACAGCCTGTCCTGGTGCTGTGTGGATGGGACTCTCTGTCCCTGCTCCCGTTCCGTTCTTAGGGATGGTCAGCGGGCTCCACGAAACAGCATGTGCAATTAAAAAAAGAAAAAAAGGGACAAGAGGAAGAAAAAGAAACGTGTCATTTCATAGCTCTCCAAGCACAGACATGCCTAACTTCCTGCCTAAGGATCTGAGCAGTACAGCTCACCCAATTAGTCAGTAACATAAGAGGCGCCGTATCAGGCAGAACCGGGATCTATCTCGCTGCCTTTCCCCCATATGTCTCCAGCAGTGACCTATAGCAGATGCCAGGAGAAAAAATTAAGAATTAGTGTAGGCTCGCAATGATTCTTCTCTGTTACACTGTCTGAGCCTCCGGTGATTTGCAGCATGGGGACCTACCTCTGAGCCAGCAGAGTCTGCTTCGTGCTGGGTGGTTCTTCACGGGCTGAGCTGTGGTGTGCTCCCAGCCCCTGCCGCATCCCGGAGCAGGGAATTCCACTGCTGGACCACGCTCTGAGTGCTTTATTTTGTGTTTACTCAGTACCTGCCCACTTCATTTGGTTCCCATTGCTTCTAGTGGGAGAGATAGTGACTGAACCCACCCCCCAACATCCCTAGCTCTTGGCGTGTCGCACAGCTAGTTAACCTTTCCTTTAACTGATACCAGAAGTCAACTTGGCAATGAATCCTCAAGCACCATATTCATATCGAGCCAGCACTCTTATCTACTCTGTCTGCCTTTTATATCCTAAAGATATTAATATCCTGTATCTAACGCTCCACCAAAAGGGCTTTCGAAGAACATCTGCTTGCTGCATTTCCTGTATTCTTACTCATTTCCATGACTCAGGCCCTTGAGCCATCCCGTCTGCACCAGCCAGCAGCACCAGCCAGGGCGCTGCATGCCTCAGAGGAGGCTGGCACCTCTCACAAAACCCTCACAATGAGTGCAGCTGGGGGACTGTGGCCTCAGAGCCAGCCCTGCCATGTTCAGGGGTCCCAGCCTTTTCTCAGAGTGTGTATTCGTGAGTTTGTGCTCCCGCAAAAGACAGAAACGGGAGCTGTTATCAAAGCACCGGGCGAGCATCTTGCCCTTGGTGCGGTTAGGTGATGGTTTGCACCCCTTACCCCATGGGATTGCCCCCTCCTGCACCCGTCCTTTTGCAGAGGAGAGGCTCTGCAGTCGGCTGCGCAACGCGATCACATCGGTGGCTGTTAGGATTAGCTCTGATCTTTATGAGGCGAAATCCACTTGCAGTAAGCAGCTCAGGCAAGATGGAGAGAGCACCCGAGCTCCCATCTTGGAGACCGACGCGGAGATAAGGAATTCCACTAAAGAGCAACACAGAAGTGAGAGCAACAATAATAATTAATCTCCTTAATCAAGTAATCTTTCCGCAGCAAGCAGAGCACAAACCATTTAAGTCAATGGACGGATACCTTTTCCTTTAGCAGGCTTTGGATCAGGAAGTCTAGCAGATGAGCCGGGTACCCCGTTTCGATGTAGCCATCATTCCTGAGCGCTTACCGAGAGGCTGGTAGGAGCACTGCTTCGGTGAGAGCTGCCTGTCAGAGGACTGCCACGATGTTTTGTTCAGGTACTGTGCTCACCTTGCGCAACCACCGCTTGCACTTCAAACATCTCTGCTGTTCCTCTCCGATTAGGCAGCTCTCGAGTTTTCCAGTGCGCTGCACGGGCAGTTCAGCCACGACGTCGTCAGCACAACGGCACTCCCGGCTTTGTCTGTCTCCCCGGGGACAGTCGTGCAAACCGAAGCCATTTGTGTTAATGTTCGCAGCGAGTGAATAAAATGGGCCACGAACACCATCAAAACAAATCTGCTGTTTATATTTGAATGACTGTTTGGTCATGCTCTAATAGCAATAATCATCAGCAGTAGCAGCAGGGAGCCAGCATGCGCCTTAACTGCATTACATTTTCATTTGACATGAGTAATTGTAACATTCTGTGAAGTTGTTCTAATAGTTATGATACACTTGTTGGTCCACGAGGTGGGAAGTGGTGGAAGGCCAAATGAAGGTAGTCTGCCTGACCCTCGGTAACAAATTGCCTCGCTCTCAATCCGTAATGTGGTAGAAGTACTTTGACTGTGGATGATTATTTTTAAACTATATTTAAGGCACATTGGCAATTTCCTCTTCTGCATGAGTACGTATAATGATTAGAGATGGCCCCAGCCAGGAGTCGGGTGTCTGAATGCTGGATCTGGTTTATAGCTCTTCGCCTCTCTTCCAGACTAAATTAAAACCGCTGTATCAAGCCACTCCCATGTTTTGTAGAGGAACGGCAAGAATCAATTATACTAAACAAAGAAAATTCTCAGCTAATAAATGGATCGACCGAGCCTCCAGTCTAGAAATGCTCTGTAGGGTTTCTCTAGGTCTCAGCCTAAACTAAAAGTTGGGACAGGGGGTACTGATCTTGTTGCTGAGGGTTCAGGGTTCAGGCTCTGGATCTGCAGTCCACTGGCTTTGGGGTGAGAGTGCCCAGCCTGTCACTCTCGGGCTGAGGTTATCTCAGCTGAAGGCTGAGGTTGAATCCTGAGGCTCCATTTCAAAGCCATTTCTAGTCAGCATTGGACTGTTCTCTTTCTTATTCTCTAAATTAAAAAAAAATATAAATAAAAATGTTGAAAGCTGGGGTCTTTGCATACCTATACAAGCAGCATTAGGGCCACACCGGTCTCAGCCCCGGTGCCCTCCCTCCTGCCTTCCTTGCTTCTGGCTGGCTTGTCACTCGCTGTCACCCTGGGGTGACCTCCCTGCTCAGCACCATGAGGTTTCGGCTCACGTTCACAGCAGGATCTAAGCGGAGTAGAATGAGGCTCCGATTACAGTTCTAACGAGGATGAAATTCCCGATTCCCAGCTCGTGCTGAGTTCCCAGCTGTAGGAATTTATCGGATTGTTACAGCCACGCTGACGCTCGCTTCTTGCTCTGCCGTGGCCTCTGCTGGGCAGCGCCTGCCTGCCTGCCCGTGCAGATAACTCGGTGCTCTTTGCTCAGCCAGGTCAGCCAGCTTGCTCGCCTGGCATTTTGTTCGCTCACCTGTGCTCGCATTACCACAGTGTAGTGGTTTCCTAATTTCTCTGTTAAGCACATTCCCAAACACGTACCTGCCGCCCTGCTAAAGTGCAATAGGGTCTTGTGGGATCAAGAACAGAGCTCTGGAAAACCCTTCAGAGTGATTCCAAGGATCCAGCTTTACCCGTTTCTGGTCAAGGATGAAAACAAACCCTTACTTCAACTCTTGGCCCCAATCTTCACTTGTTTTTCTATATGATCAGGACCTGGGGACCAGCTCCAGTTGGTCCTTTCTGCTCTCTTCTGTGACCTTTGGTCTCAGGGTTTCTTTCATGTGGTCCATGAGTTATGCCAAGTCTGCCCCGTGCGCTCCCAGCGCAAAGCGTCTTCATGTCAGGCTGAGCCTGCTGAAATCTGTCACAGAGGAGGAAGGAGGAGGAAAGAAATAAAGAGAAGAAAGAAATAAAGAGAAGAAAGAAATAAAGAGAAGTGAAACGAAGGAGAATACGGATGGGAGTTGGCACAGGTGCTTCCCAAATAGTGCCAGGCAACATTTTCAGGCGGCGGCAGCACGTGGCGAACATCGCTTTGCATATGAAAATCTAGTTAAGCTAACGAGGTCCTTAATTAGGGCTTTTATTATCTTTTAATTCTTTGCTTAAAGGAAAGTGATTACAAAGCTCATCTTTATGATACAGCAAACTAATCTTTCATTTCTGAAGTGTTTTCTTTCCTTTCCTTCCCTTGCCACAATAATGAGGAAAGGGGAAGAGAGAAAGAAAGGAGGGGGGACAGAAAGGGAAACAAAGCTGTGAGAAGGAGACCACGAAGCAGAGCGTTTGAACCTGTGTGCTGTTGAAAGAGCGTTTCAATGCAGATCAGAAAAAGCCTCGGGAACCCGTGACTCAGTAGCTGGGAATGAGTGGGCGAGGGACACGATACACGAAACGCCCAGGAGCACCGAAGGAAGTGAAGTGGAAGCCGCGGGCTCTTGCTGCAGTGTCTGCACACCTCTGTCCCCAGCACGGGGCTTGCCACCCATCGGTGCTACCAGCAGCGCCTCCCCACCATCCTCACCCAGCTACAGTGAGCAGCTAAGCCTGCTTCATGCATTGCAGTCCTATAGGGTGAGTTAAGGAAGGGGCTTCCCTAAAGATCCCTCAAATAACAGGAGCCTGCTCTTCTCCTGGATGCCACAAACCCGCACAGCATATGAAGCTGCAGGATGGATGCAGCAGGTTAGGAACAAGCACACACCAAAGAGCTCTGCTGGCACTCCCTGCTGTCCTGTAACCCCCACCCTGGCTGTCCCAGCCCAGGGCTCCCCACAGCATCTCTCCCAGTGTATTTCATCCTTAATGATTATTAGGTACCTCTTATGTCTGTATGGGTTCCTTACAGGTCTGTTAATTGTATCCTATCCTGTTAAACCCACTGACATATACACTCAATTTTAATTTATTGCGTACCTTGTTATCCCTGTCCTGGGAGTCTGACAAAGAGCTATCACATTTTTTCTGCATCTCATGTTATGGACATTTGTTGAAAATCACTAAATTCATGTTTCTTGCGAACTCTGTCAACATTAACCCTTGGTTGCTGCTTCCCTTCACCTGCCTCTGGAGGCACGATCCGTTATGGCCTGAAGCGCTATCACCCAATATTGTGATCGTGATAGATCTCTCCAGCTAAGGAGCGTAAGGTGGGGTCAGCTTCCTGACAGCAAGACGCCCAAGAACCTCCTGATATGAACTCCATGGAGGCAAGTTCTGTGAGCCAGAATTGACTGGATGCTCTGCTGCAGCACGTGGATCCCAGTGCTGCTGGAGGAGTAGTCCTTCGGATGTCATATCAAAATGAGGTACTGATCGTTTGTTGCCGTTTGAGACCGCATGATATTTCCCATAAAGGTAGGGATGTGTCATCAGTGTCTTGGCCAAATCCTGGTACAAATTATTACATGCTACTTTCTGAGTTCTTTCTCTTTGCAATCAGAATTTCCCTTCCCCTCTTTTTTTTTTTCTTCCGGCTGCTTCAGCACTGCAAAACAATTGCTGCATCCCGCACCACAGATAGCTGCGTTTCAGTTTTTGCTGATGTGATCTTTACTGTATGTCTTGAATATATCAGAAAACACAGTTCAGTGAGTCTAAATACCATCCACTTCTCATTGCTGCGATAGCAGTGTTTGGCATGCAATTTTTAATTCAATTACAACCCAAATGAAAATAAGGGAGATTTTTAAACCTTCAGCTTTCAGCCTGGAACATAGCTACGCATTGGACACTGGGCATCAGAGCAATTTCTACCTTTGCAGTCTTCTTCCCTGGTAAAAGAACATCAGCTTTATCTATGAAGCTGTAAATGATGCCGAAGACAAATGGACTGATTTTGCAAGGTGCTTACTGTCTGCATTTCCAATTCAAGCTAATGCTTAGTATCCGTGAAAATTAGGCAAAAGATTTTTTACAAGCACTTCGAAGTGCTTTGTGGTCTCTTTTCTCGGTATCTTTCATATTTATCTAGATCGAAGGAAGTTTAGAGAAGCAAATACAATTACTAGCGCTTCTTTGTCAACCTGGCAATAGCTTCTGTCTATTCTGCTTCGAAATCTTAGTCTAAACAGGTGAGATATGCATATATTATGGCTTTTCAGACAATGTCTGCTGAATGTCCGACTAGCTTAAGTCATTATGGTATTTTTAAGCTGGTGGATTATAGTCGGTGTTTTTAACTGTTTATTAGCTTGTTCATATTAATCTCCTCAATACCAGGTAGCTTAGTTTTCCACGAATTCCTTAAGGACATGCTGACCCTAGTTAGAATTGGAATGAATTACAGAATACTGTTTAGCATCTCCATAAATCTGTGTAGATCTCATTTACATTATCGGGTGGACATCCTGCTCTAGCATTTACTTTACCTGGAACCACGATTAAGCCATCTTTGCCCAGTCTCTGGCCACAAGGTTGTTTTAGACCCGCAGGTATTGCCTGAACTGGATCAGCAATCTCTTTCTGGTTTCTTGCAAGACTTG
This sequence comes from Netta rufina, assembly GCF_964035555.1. Taxonomy (NCBI): domain Eukaryota; kingdom Metazoa; phylum Chordata; class Aves; order Anseriformes; family Anatidae; genus Netta; species Netta rufina. The sequence goes on along the minus strand of NC_140123.1, from coordinate 121,190,845 downwards.
CCAAAGTGTTTCTTTGTGTTAACTTCCCTGTACCCAAATTAAAACATCATCCATTAAAAGTCTGACACCTCATAATCCCTCAAAGATCTGTGCAATTACTCTTCGTAATACCTTGGGAGCAGAACTTGTACCAAATGGCCTTTGCTTAAATTCGCTGTATAATATCCAAATGGTGTATTAAAAATCACTAGCTTAGAGACTGGGCTAATTTTTTCTTAAAAAAAATAATAGTAAAAAAAAATCAAGTATTATATCTAGCATTTAGAACATTTCAGTGTTTTTTTCTTTCAGCTAAAATCTTAGCTGTCCTTTCTTTGGTGATTTTGATCAGATGCTATACAGATTTTATGGCTTCATTTCATTCATGTGAATCAATACACATCCATAGCATATTTGACTTCTCAGTTACAACCACATAATTCTTTCAAACTGTAAATTTTTCTTCTGTACCAATAAGTGCTTGCTTTTTCATATGGTCAGATTTAGTTTTTCTACTCATTAGGGTGAATGATAGCTTCTTCTGGGTGGGCATCACATGGGAATTAGTAATTTATCCAAGTGGTATTTGGAGACATGAGGATTCTTGTAGTCTGTTTAGGATTATGCAGAGATTACAGCACGCAGCACTTTTTAGTAACTTGGGCTATGTCATTTTCAAGTCCTAGTATTTTCCCTGGAACACATTGCAGTTTCCCAATTTAAAAAAATACAGCCATGCCATTAACGTTTAGCTGTGTTTGCCAGTCTGAGCCATTTATCCTGCACTCTCTGTGCCTGCAAAAGTATATATGCCATTCCTTTCTGTCCTCTAAACATGTAGGCTTTCCTGACGTTAATATGTGTTGCACGGCTTTGAAAACGATTTTCGTTGTCTTTGCATTTGTTGTGTATTTGAGCAAATTCTGAGGTCTTCCTTGGCTTATGTACTCAGCCCTGTTTTGTGGGTAGGGGGTTTGAGATAATGAGAACTTATTTTTCTCTTCTGGATTCCTTTTCTGATTCCCTTCATCGCCTGTTTTCTCTTTTTGAAATGCTGCAGCATGGGCACTCAGTCACCACTGAGTCATAGAGAGTCCAGCTCTGCATTCTTCTGCATTTAAAAGGTCTCAGTTCCTGGGTTAGGATCGTGTAGTCTCTTCTTCAGAGGATTGGATCCATCTGGGGTCTGATCCAACACCCCAAAAGCCTGTGGAATAATTCTAGTTGCCTTCAATGGGCTTAAGATAAGGCTTAGGTCATTTTGTCCTGAGGCTATGAATTTCTCTTTCATTTAAGGGCTGTGGAGCTCTTCAAATTCATGTGACCATGCTTAAATTTCTATCCAGTCCCCAGTGCATCAGCTAGATCACATTACCCATGGTTGCAGTGTTTTTAAATGATCAGATTTTGTATAGTAGCAGCTTCTCCCTCTGATTATCAGAGCTTGAGCCAAATCCTCTCCCAGGTTGCTTCTCCTCCCATTGCAAAACACCAGCAAACACCACCGTGTCCACTGTGTTTGGACGGAACTGCAGTGTTTTAAGAGCCTCCTCTGCAGCTTATTTGCACTGGGCAACTGTTCAAACCCTTCCTGATGCTCTCTTTTCTGTTACGATTTCCTGGCAATTCGAAGAATTTGGGGGAAATAAACACTCCTCATCTGGCTGTAACTTCTGCCTCAGTTTAGTGGGCACTAAGAAAGAGAGGGATGGCGCTTTTCTGAAAGAAAAGCTTGCTTTTATTCACAGGGCTATGCTCAGCATCCTAGAAACGTGAGAGTGATACCGAGCACGCTCAGAGTTTCAGTACACTTACCTATCTAGTCAGTCCCATGCTAAAGTAATGCCACCTCAGCTCCGAGAGCTGGGCCTGAAACGCAACACCTCCAGGGCTAATGACAAAATGTCCATCCTGGGCTTGGTCCAAGCCTGGCTCTAGGCCATAAAGGTACAACATCTTTGGATGAGAAGCAAGGCAAAAAGCTGAGTGTTGCAAGCTAGCCTTGCTGGCTGCCATGAAAGAGAGAAGATGAAACACAGGAAAAAAAAAAAGAATTAACTGGGAGGCATCCATCAAAGTCCTTCTTGAGGTGAATAATTATACTCTCTGTTAATTACACGTAGTACCATAGCTTGGCTTTCATGATATATGTCAGTTTTTATTGCTCTTGTTGTCAGTTTCTGGATGTCATAACTCTGCTCCCCAGCAGCCTGTCATCAGAAAGAGCTATGCTAAATGAATTCCATAAAAAAGCATTTGCTAATGTTTGCTTCCTCGGGATCTGCAGTGCCATAGGGTAGCTGGAGCTCCTGCACAAAGTTTTCCAGCAAGATGATGCTCAGAGCTGGCTCGGTTCAGTACCTTCTGTACAAGCTCTGGCATCACACCCACAGCCCAAGTAATTTTTGCTGTTGTGGGCTGGGAGGCAGTTCTTTGTGTGGGGTTTATCCTGCTGTCTCTAACCTCAATCACAAACCTTCCAGGCCACTCTTGCCACCCCACTGGCTATCCCTAGCTCTCCTATCCCTGTGGAGCACCCCATGCAGATGCATCTACCTTCAGGTGCACCGGCAGAATTTTAAAGGTCTTCTAACCCTGGTGTGGGATCTCTTTACCTCCCCTCGCCCTGCGTGTCGGCAAGGCTTATTTTCAGAGGTCTTTCAGAAACATTCCTTTGGTGAATTTTGTTTATGATTATAGAATCAGAGAAATAAGCAAAGAAAGAACGTATTTACTTATTCCAAAATGTCCTGTCAGCCTGAACTCATCCAATCAGGGAGAATCACCAGTATTATTTAACTTTGCTTTGTCATACCAAGTGATTTGCTAGCCAGCTTTTGGAGAGCATATGAATTCTTGAAAGAATTATGGTTGAACATTGTGGTTTAACCTACTTAAATAGAAATGTGTGAGGATGCTGTCGTTTTTGCCAAAAATACATTTCACTATACATTTAAAAATTTTAATTTGCTATAGTCATGTGGAAAAGTTTTATGTTTAGTCCACAGGCTGAAATATGATCTCATCAATTTTATCTTGAATACATTTGAATAAGGAACAAATTAATCAAAAAAGTCTATGTGCCAAAATTTCTTGAAGAAACGTTGCCAATATATTTTTTTTTTAAGAAAACCGTGCTGCAAATATTATATCCAGCTCTGGTGATTGGGATGAGTAAGAATGAGTGAAAATTCTCAGAGTAGGTTTCTGTCTGTGATTCCTTGGTGTTCTTGATCATGTTTAGTATCTGCAGGCCTGAAAATATTTACAGTATTGAGGTCTGCAATACCCCTGTGAAATAACAGAGCACTATCTTCTCCATGGGAGGCTTAGAAACTCAGATGTTAAAGACTAGGTCAAACCACCCAACTGGAGAACCTGTTTTAGGACGTGATGGGATGATGTGTGAAAGTGTGTTGGCTATTATCGTGTAATTTATAAGTTTGTTTTGTAGGTAAAATCTTAGGCTAGATGAATCCTGTTCTAAGTGAGGTGTCCATGGCTACACAGGAAATCTCTGGCAGAGAAAGGAAATGAAACTGTTTCAGGGATCCAAGGCAATTTATGGGGCTTTCTTTCTTTTATGTCATTTCAACCATCCTTCCATCTTACAGATATGAAAATACATCTGTGCTGATGCAGGCCAGCTAGCAACCTAGGCAGAATAGTGCTTATATCACTAGCAAGCAGAACAATAAGTAATGTGAGCACAGCAGAGATGCACCACCACAGAGGATTAAAGCCAAGAAGCATCTTAGTTCTGAGGGAAGCACTCAGACGTACTGGTGTAGGTGGCCATGCCTTCAGCAGGGGTTGGACTGGAGACCTCAGGAAGTACCTTCTTACCTGCACAATTCTGCAAGTTTCTGATCCCATGTTTGTTCTCTGGTCTGGTCCCAGTCTCTGAAGCCTAGCTCTTGCATAGATCAGGTGCTGTAGCTCCCACCAGCCACACGGTTTAGGTGCTGAAGATCACTGGGGACTGTTCTTGGTGGCTGTGAAACCGTGAAAGTAGGGGCTGGGCCTACTGGTGAAGATGCTTCCCTTTAAACAAGGAGCTCTCTGGAAATACAGAAGGATTGCATAGGGAAGCTCAGGGCTTTGCTCCCTACAGACTTAAACCACCCGTTGAATCACCATATTAATCTACCAGCCATAACCACAAGCCAGCAGTCTCAGCCCTGTCTGAGCCCCTGTCTGTGGGGGCTGAGGCCATGAGGGGGGCTGCCTCTTCCCTCCTGCCTTTCCCTTCAGGGCAGGCTGAGGGGGGGGAACATTTGACAGTCCGAGGCTGGATCTCCTCCACGGTTCTCATCGTGTTTTCAGACCACTTGGCAGTGGTTTGGTTTCCTTCGGAAAACAGAACTTCTTCAAATTTGGCAGTATTAATGGCCTAAAATTGCTTTTTAACTGAGCTAAAACCAGACACCATTCCCTGAGCGCTGGAACTCATTTGTTCTGTGGTTGAAATCCCAGGTGTCAGGAGAAGCTTGGGCTGAAGCTTTCCATTTGGTAAGGATAATCGTAACAACACTGACCCATGGGGATTCCCTGATGTCTAATAAGTCATAGGTTTTTCTTTGGGGGAAGGAAAGGCAATGAAAGGAAATGAAGGAAAGGCCCCTCAGCTCCTTACAGCTCAGAGCTGTTTTCTGGTACTCTCCAGACTGAGTTGTGGTCCCAGGGACAATTCTTGCCAGCACCAAAGCAGAAATACCTACCAGTATGTTATAAAGTGAAATATATTCAGGCTCCTGAGAAAACTGTTTTACCATCATGTACCATCCTGGTCATCCAGAAATTGGAAAGATTTGCAGATTTGCTCTAGAAAATAGGTGGTGTTTGGAGATGACTGAAAAAAATCTAACTCCAAGTGCGAGTGATCTTAATGAAGCCTTTACATATATATTATTTGTGTATTTATTGTTAGCTTTCCCAGGGAAAACCTGGTGTGTGGAGGAGTGATTTAATTCAATTACTTCAGGATTGTGCTTAAAAGTGTTCCCTTAAGATCTCAGCATGTCTCTTAACCCACCCGCATATTTAAAGACAGTCTGCACAATGGAAATCTGAGATCTCACATTCAACTTAAATCCCACACAGTTGCTCTTGTTTTACCCAAATCAGGTTACACTTCTCTCTAGGAATACGTTGCCTGGATGCTCGGGGCTTTATAAGAGCAAGTGTTAACAAGATTTAAGCCACAATAGATTTTTTTTTTCTCTGCTAAATAATATCTGTGAATTGATGCCAATAGAACCCTTGCTATAACATGGTTTTACCATCTGAATCTCAGAAGGCAAAGTTCTGGTGATTTCATCCTTCAGAGCTAACTGAACACACTTTTCAGGAAACGCACCTCAAGCATTTCTTCCTTTTTAGACTGAATCTCTCAAATGTGATTTTTAGTGGAACGCAAAGTTGATACCAGCATTCAGAGTGCTTTTACCTAAGCATTTTGACAGAGCCTTTAAAAAAAAAAAAAAAAAAAAAGAACTGAGAGGGTCCTAAAGATATCAAAAGCATCTCTGTACCCTGAAGCAGAGTCAGTCACCTGTACGTGTTATTCCTGCCATACGATTTGGTTTGAAAGCTGTCCAGTAATGGAGCTCCACAGCCTCCCCAATGAGACTTTCCTAGTACTTCACTGTGCTTACCAGTAGATCTTTAATTTCTCATGCTAGCTGCCATACATTTTTCTCCCTGAAATTTAAGCCAGTTACTCCTTGCTCTGTCCACAGTGACATGAACAACAAATTATTTCCTCCCCTTTTGTAAACAGCCTTTTTTGTACATGAAGATTCTTGTTGTGCCTCATCCAGTCTTCCCTTCTGCTGACTGATTAGCCCAAGCTCTTCCAATTTCTCCCTGAAATAGGTGTTTTCTAGAATTGTAACCATTCTTGCTTGCTCTCTGTTAGGTTTTGTCTTCTTGGTCCACATCTTTCTATAAGTGTCATGTGCAAAACAGGACACAATATTCCAGCTGAAGCCACTGGATGCTTGGTAGAGTGGAAGGAACAAAACGTCCACGTTCCTATGTCTACACGATATTTTCCTTTTTTGCAATGATACAACACTGCTGATATAAGTCCAGTTTGCAAGCCATTGTATTCCACCCACTTCATTTTTCTGAAGAACTTCTAACTAATTAGTCGTTCCCTTATCTTGTGTCCATGAAGTTGTTTGTTCTCGTTAAAGGCTTTAATTGATATTTGTTGGATGAATTCCATATTTAGGAGTACTCCACTTTGTAAAGATTCTTTTAAATTATTATTTTAGCTTTCAGCATTTTTGCAGTCTGCCTTGCAACCTACACAATTTATAAGGCAGGTCTCCAGTGTACTCCATCATTCAGCTGGAGGACGATGCTCAGTGTGCTGGTCCCAGGGAATCTCACTCGATGCGGCTTCCTATTTTGACAGAAACTGCTGAGAACAGCCCTCAAAGTAAGGCTGTGCCACTGGTTTTACACCTACCCTTGAGTCGTTACTAAGCCATGTTTTCTGAGATTGCTGAAGAGAATATCACAGGCACTGGTGTCACAAATCCTACTAAAAGTCAAGATATATGGCATCTATTGCTTGTCACCTATGCCCAAGGCCCATTACCTGTCACACAAAGAAATTAAATTGGCTTGACACAATTTCTTTCTGACAATTCAACAGGGTCTGTTACTCATCTCTTCGTACTTATCCTTTTAGCTTCTTACGTATACTTCAATTATTTGTTTCAATATTTTTTGTTGGGATGGAAGTTAAACTGAGTGGTCGGTAATTCCCTAGCATAATTTTTTAGAGCTAGACACCATGTTTCCCCTTTCCAGACTTCTAAAATCTTTTCTGCTCTCAGTGATTCATGTTCTCCATGAACTGAAATTGCTTCAGCCAGTTCTGTAAATATTCAAAGGAAGAATTTCATCAGGACCAGCCAGCTTGAAAACATATTCCTCTGTGCTTTTATTATTTTTTTCTTTTTTTTTCTTTCTTCTTTCCTAGGCTGTCATAGCCTGAGCTTTCATGGAGTTGACATTAATAGCATACCATTAGACACTTGCTTGCACTTGACCTTCTTAATGAACTGGCTCCCCAAAATGATTCAACCTTTAGATTGTCATCTGTCCCTTCCCATTAACACTCCCCTTTGTGTTGTCACTGTTGGTGAAGGAGGGGGAAGTTTTCTTTTCAGCTGCATCTCTGCATCCCTCTACCCTTCCCTCAGTAGCCTGGTCTGTGTCATCTCTTGAGCCTGAGCTCAACTGATCAGACTGGGTTTCTGCTTCCTTCTCACTCTACCTTTCCATGTTCTGCAATGAGACATTAGCAATGGGTCTCTTAGTGTTGCTTTGAGGGATTCCCAGCTTTTCTTGTTTCCTTTCTCCTTTAGAATCCCTTCCCGTGAGATGTTACCTACCAGCTGTTTGTGTTTATTGGAGCCTGCCTCGCTGAAGCTCCTTGTTTTCATGTTGCTGTCTTACTTCTTACTCATGTCATGGATTTTGAACTCTACCATTCCATGTTCACTCTCACCAAAGGTGCCTTGCAGTTTACACGGGTTCCAGGTATTAAAGAGACTTATATCACCAAAGAGATTGTCTTTGTGACTGCAGCTCTTTCTCCTCTGGAGCGTTTGCTGCCATTGTGGTATTTCCCTTGCACGTCTTCCTTCTTCTCCTTGTCTGTCCCCTAGTCAGTGTACGTATAGCAGCAAAACTTGAAAGCATCGGCTGAGCTGTAAATGCGGGGGATCAGAGCTGCTGTGTAACTGCCCTTCTCCCACTGGGTCACTGGTTAGCAGTTTTGTTTACTTGGGCTTTTGAATTCCTTTGGGCTTGCCTCACATTGCATGAACTTCATGGATGCTTTGCATTTGCTTTCTCTCATTTAATGCTCATTGAAGTTGAACAACCCATTTCTTGCAGCTCTGCTTTGATTTACGTATCAGTACCAGTAACAACCTGATTGCATTATCTTCTCATGTCAAATCCGGTCATTCCTACAGTTGATGCAAGTCCACGTTAAGATCTCTTCTCTAACAGAAGTGGCTTCTCAAGTGTCTTCACTTTTACATTTTCCATTTGATTTCTTTTTGAATACACTGTCCCTTTGCCACATCGATGTAAAAGGGAAAGATTGCAAATGCACAAAACATAACCAGTGCCTATTTGTTTCCTTTCTGGAAACTCTTTTTATATTCCAACCCTAAAGTTGCTTGTGTTACAATGCAAATTTGAACGTGTGTTTGCTTCTGTAAAATAATTTGTTGTTTGTAGCTTTCCGCATATGGGGAATACTTTGTGCAAGGGCTCCGGTGAATGAATTCTTCTAACTGAAGTTATCCTGAATTGACTGTAGCTATTCTGTATTTAAAGTTTCAACTGGAGTTTACCTGATTTTGAACAGATGTTTGCCTTACGAGATAGATAAACAAAGGAATAAAACCCTCCCCAAAAGACAGACCGTGTGAGGCCTTCACTAGGAGGTTTTTCCCCGGTCTGAAAGGAATAGGAATAATTGGGTTCCTGCTTATAGCTTCCCAAAGGTGGAGTTTTTCAGAGGTCAAAATGTCCTTTAATTCACTTTGCCATTTTATAGCACGAGAGCAACAACAGCAATGAGATTAAAACCAGTTTAGTAGAGTCATCTTGTTGAGATCTAATGCACAAGAGCACTGAAAATTAGTTGATTGAACTCTAATTTTAAAAGTCACTGACATTATAAAAAAAATGTCAGAGGGCATGTCATCAAAAACACGCTTAAAATAGGATGTCAGATGACTGCTGCAAGACCTAATTCTTCTTTCTGTTTCTTTTATTAATTTGTTTAGCAGTTTGCAAATCCTGAAACTACAAAGCAATTGTCAAAGAGGATTTATTAGCAGAAATTCCCCCACACTCTCAGTTGACCTGCATTTTTAGATTATATAAATGGTAGAACAACAAACAAAAAACCCTCCCTTTTCTGGAGGAGCTGAACAGAGCCCCAGGAGAGAAAACTGACTCCGTAACCAGTTCTCTCTGTTCCCTTTGAGTTGCCTCAACCTCTGCTCAGGACAGCGCTTTTAGTAGGAAGAGTTTAATGGTGACAACTTTCTTGTCTGATGCTGATAAAGGTTATGTTGGTCAGAAATGCCCTGTGATAACACAGGCAAACCAAGGAGACCCATTGTTTCATTTCCCATTTCAGAGACCTGCCCTTAGTTTGGAGGTGCTCACTTATTTTGAATCTCGTTAAAGCAAATTTCCTGTAGACAAAAATCCGATGGAAGATCTCTGTGCTGATTTGGAAAACCAGCTGTGAATTGTGGCCAATATTCAGAAGCTGCTGTGAAGACATTGATGTAGTAAGGCAAGGTCATTAAATCCTGGTGTGTCTCATTCAAATGGGAATAACCTGAGACTGTGGGGAAGAGAAAAGCAGCTAGACAGCCACACACAGCTGATAACTATTTCCTTCAGAGAAGGAGGAGGGGTATCTTCTACCAGAAGAACAAAGATGTCAGGAATTAATATGAAGTCATGCTACACATCCCATTGCAGATCATCTTTGTCCATCCCTGGACAGCTGAGCTTGTCCAGAAGCAGTTCCTGAACTGCTTCCAGTAGCTGTGGTCCACTTAAGGCACAGTGAAAGCTGTGAGTATTCATCTTAAAATTCAGCCTGGGAACTGCAGAAGTTTAGGAGCTTTTTATGAGCATCTCAAGTCTCTCTGCATCAGGACAGAGACATTTTAAGTTAACGTGATGGCTGTCATCTTCACTTGCAAGCCACAGCCTTCAGGAAGAATTAGGAACCAGAAGGATCCTGCTTACACAGGGGAGCAAAGATGCATGTTTTGATAGTGGCAGGGTCCATTTCTGTTGTGAAACCAGGGAGCAGGAAGAAATTCAGCTGCTCAAAAAACAAGAGAGGTTTTGCTTCCTGTTTATGACCTGGGATCTTTGGCTACCTAGCAGTCTCATCCCACAAATATTTCCAAGTGATGAGGAAACAGTCAGAATGCAATTGCAAATGCTTTTTAGTCTTCTTATAGATTTATCTGTTTCTTATGCTAGCCAAAGCAAAGAATGATTGATTTGCAAAAGCTCAATAGAGCCTGTAAGATTTCCCTGGGATGCATTTCTGGAAGGGTAAGTGTTGATTTCCAGCCTTCCCTCGCAGGTCTGGGGGAAGGATGGGCACGAGTGTTATCAGAGGCTGGGGCTGGAGCCAGCCCCTGAGCCTGAGTTGCTCCCGGGGGCTTGGATCAGCTGCGTGCCACCGGGGCACAGGGGGATGCGGAGCGGGAGCAGAGGAAAAGCACGCTTGTGCTCTTCAAGTGTGCCAGAGGGACCAGAGAAGACGCAGTACAAGGCTGTTCAGATCAAGGGAAGCTGAGTAGCACATGGGCCCCGCACGTGAGGCACAAATATAGCAGCCTGGTGAGTGCCCAGCTGGGGCGAGCTTTATTTTCCTTTAGAAAGGAATGCTGTCAATTCGTATTTGGCTGACAAATGTTTGTTTTGTTTAAGAAGCAGAAGGGGAAAAAAAAAAATGTTTTGTTTTGTCGTTCCCCTCCCCTCCCTCCTTCCAAGCAAAGAGCAAATGATTCCCATTAAGTAGTTCACTTTTTTAAGAAGTTACAGTGCGAAGGGCTGTCTTAAAACAAAAACTGCTCCCCCCTCACCTTACACCAAAATTGACTGGAGAGAAAAAAGGGAACTGGCGGCATTGATTTTCATTGTCCAAGCTGAGGAGAGTACAAAAAGCTACCAGGGACAGGGTAAAAGACAGAACGTGTTTGAGAACACTCTTCCTGACAGTAATCTGAGTTGTTTGCCGTATGAGTAAGGGGATGTGTTGCTTTAAAACAACCTTGTTTTTTAAGCGGCTACTTCTGCTGTAAACAAATCTTGGAAAGCGCCTGTGGAATTAGATGGATTTCAATTAAGGAACTCAAAGGAAATAGTTTTTTACCTACAGCAGAGTATGGAAATGAGGGTGGGAACATAAAGCGCTTTACAAAGCAAGATGTGAGCTCCTTTGAGTAAACAGGGAAGTAACAGCTGTGAAATGTTGCTGGTAGAAATTAAATGTTGTGGCCAAAGGTTTGTTTCTCTTTTGGACTGTTTGCTCAGGCATAATTGTTCAGGTACAACCAATCAATCAATCTTCAAGTGGAAAGAAAGGGTCAGAGTGTCCATTTCATCGCACCAGACCGCTACGTTACTCATATGCCAGCTTAAATTGTCCACAGGAGGGAAGGATGTCAAAACGTCATGCCTGCCGTGGGTTTGTTTTCTTGTAGACAATGATTTTTTAAATGTCTGCTTGTGGCTGCTCTAAGTGCGTGTTTCTGTACTGGGTAGTCATTGCCCACCGGGGAGGCCGAATTAAGGGTATTTTGGAACATGCAGCGGGGTGTTTAGCAAGTCGGTTTCTACTTTGCCAGACCTCATTCAATAATGTATTTGCTTTCTTTTCCCCTTATTTATTTATTTACTAGTAGATGCCTGGAAGGGAGGTTAAGCGCAGCAGCCACTTGTTGCTGTGCCCATTACACGTGCCCAAGTTATATAAGTTCCTGAATTCCTACTGGCATCAGAACTGCTAGTGACTCAAGTTACACATGTGCTTAAGTATTTACGGATCTAAGTCACGGTAATCATTAAATTCAAATTAATGAGGCTTGTACAAGCTTTAATTTCTTTATGCGCGGCCCATCTTTCTGCTGGTACTTTGTGCAGGGTAATTCATGAGCAGCTTAAGGACCCTTTTTGCCCCCTTCATCTTTCTGCTCTGGGTACGTTTGGATTTCTGCCCGTTGACGCAGTGCTTCCTTGCCTTACAAGCTCGCAGCGTGAGTAGTTCCCCATTGCTCATAGGAATCTTCCCTGGCTATGGGAATGAAACGACTCTCAGGCCAGAAAAATAAATGTCTGCAAGGCTTCGCAGCACTCCTGTCGGGGATGAATGAGAGATGCCCAGCTCCGCCACACGATGCTCTCTGCTACAGCAACTGCAGTTGATTTCTGTGTAATGATTTTTTTTTTTTTTAAAAAAGGCTTCTTAATTGGCCACGAGCAGAAATTTGAAAACAGCTATTAATATGAAAAACTGGAAGACTAATAATTTTCAGAGGAGGGATTCTTGTTCCTTTGAAGGAAGGGGGGCACTTTTGTAGGAGAAAAACTAAGTAGCTGGATTGTATTTTATATTGAATCCAGTACAAGCATGAGGTTTATGCAAATAGCAAAAATACTAGGTTCCACATATAATTGAGGCTAAAACTTTAACCTCTAGAAATATAAAAAACACGTAGCCAAAGTAATGGAAAGTCTAATCTGCTTTAGTACAGCATAGGATGAGTCTCATGTTTTCTACATGCAGCAGTTCGCTACTTCCACAGCAAGTGGAAAATGTTTTGATAATTTTCCATGTTTTCAGTGGAAGAAGGTCTGGTTTGAGGAGATGTTGTTTTTTTCCAAAACCAGAAAAAATTCCCAATTGTGTGATTCCAGCTTTTGGGAGGTTTTCCAGCTAACATTGGCTACCAGAGCACCAACCGCATGTATGTTTTTGGTTTATTACAACTGAATGCATTGGTGGTGTTTGACTTTCCGACTTGCAACTTGCACCTTATCTTCTGCAACTGCTGCCTGTGCATATGTCTTCAAAAGGACTTTAATTTTGAGTACTTTGGAGAGAAGAAGAAAACTCTCTTGGTCTTTTTTTTTTTTTTTTGGAGGGGAGTTGATTTGTTTTTTTCTTCTTAAGTGAAAAGTCTTAAGGAAACGTTTAGCCTGGCAAAGGTTCAGTCTGGCATGGCCTAGCTCTTTGAATTATGGCTCCAAATTCTTCAAATTGCAATGAGGAGGAGGGAAGGGGGAAAATCAATCTTTTTAGCTTCAATACCAAACCCTGCAATTATGAGCTGAAGTTAGAGGAATGCATATGAAGAGTTATTTAAGTCAGAGCTTAGAGTGGAAACTGATTACAACCTCACCTATGAAGAGACTCCAACCTCTCCATAATAAAAGTGCAGTGGAAACCTTCTTCAAGTTTTCTGCCCTTCCAGATCTGCCATCTGCTCCTTTAGTCACCTGTGACCAGTGCATAGGGAATGAGGTAGAGGAGGGGTGTTCAAAAACTGGATCATCCTCAGTTGCTTCAGAGCTGTCAGCTTCTGAAAAGTCTGCCTTTGAATTTTCCCTAAATCTTCTTTCCTGGGGGCAAAGAGAAAGGGAGACAACAGCCTTCCTGGCAGAGGACAGTGGGGATTCTTCAAGGGCTGAAAAGCCAGACCTCTTCTTGACCTACTACTCCCTGTTCATGCTGTGGTGTGACTTGGTATTTCAGCTCTAAGGGAAAGAGTCTCTCCTGACTGCTCCCAAACACGTGTGTGAGCCATCTCCATACTAGAGATGCCTTGTCCTTAGCATCTTCAGCACTGGTGCTGCTCTATCCATGAGATCACTCGGTCATGTTGATCACAGGTCTTTTTCCCAGCCAGGAAATACTGTGACATGGGCATGTGGTGCCAAAACGATCCCTCTGCTCATGCAGCAGCTGTGAAGTGGTGCTAGAGGGAGGTGCTTGGAGCAGGCACATGCAGAAACAGCCTTTACAGTTGCATTGCAGGGCAAAGGAAAGAGATCTGATCGGCTTTGACTCGTGCAACTTGCAGGTGGTGACTGTCCTGGTGCAGCTGAGGAGCTGCACGCTGTGTGATGGGCACGGTGTCCCTTCAGCACGTTCGTGTCCAGCAACAGGAGCATAGGTGGAGTGGGCTGTGGGGCCCTTCTCTGCTTGACAGGGGACCCTGTGCAGAGGGAATTCAGGTTCCCTGGAAAGAAAGCACTGGATGACTCCATGTAATGTTTTGCTTTCTTTAATGGCCCCATGTGGAAGATGATTTCCTCCCTTTGCCTTTGCTCTTGCTGACTGTAATAAACAAAGCAAAAAAAAACAGTGCCTTGCTGCTGTTGTGGCTCCAGGAGCAGACCCAGGGCAAGGACCTCTTCTCAGGGCACTCTGCTTTCAGCTGGGGGAGCTGTTATCAGGCAGCTTCAGGAAATTATGCTTTTTTTTGTTCCAGGGTTGTTGTTGTTTTTAACTAATTCTATTTATTTTTATTTTGTATGGCCCTCGTATTGATTTCACAGCACCAAAAACCGTACCTGGGAAACAAGGGCTTGGTCCTTTCGGTATGTCTGACTTGGGGAGCCTGGTAACTCAGCCACTGGTTCCTCATTTTATTAGGCATAAGCACCGGAGAAGAGATTAAGGCAACAACAACAGCTGTCAGAATATAGCCTTTTTAGTGGGATATTGGAAAGGAAGTTTGGCCCGTGTCCGTCTCAACCGAGAATGCATCAGCGAATCCAGGGAAAGGAGAAGAAACGAGCGTGTGGCGGTGTCTGTTCCCTAGTTTGCTGTAAACCATATGTCTGTCTGCAGCGTACACAAATACTGAGTAGGTGAATAGGTGGCTCAGTTATTCAGCTGGCCAGATTTTATGATTACCGGCACTACTCCGTCATGTAGGCTCTGCCAAATAACTTTCAGGCGCTTAACACCTGTGGATGCTGTCCCTGTCAGTGTGCCAGAACCGAATGCCATCTGAATAACAGCAGCTCCGGCCCCTTGATGTTGTCTGCGTGTCTTGCTGAGCCAAACTTAATGCACACAGGAATTGTTTTACCTACAAATGAAGCCGAGCCGCGCTGCTCGGTGTTGCTGTGTGTTTTTGTGCTACGCTGCAGCGCAGGCAATGAGAAGGAAGGGGACTATTTCTCATAGAACTGCAGGTAACATGAATGCAATTAGCTGTGTTGGTATTTGGCCAGTGAAAATACAGTAATGGGCTTGGAAGCCAGAGAGTTAATGATGTTAAATCTTCATGAGAGGCCAGAGTCTGCCCTCTCCCCCCTCCTTCTTTTTGCCTGCCTTAATGTGTAACTTCCTACCTTTGAATTGCAGGTAATTAAGCTGGACTCCTCCGTGCGGAAATGTCACACTTACCACCTATAGGCTTCCTATCTCCAGCTTTAAAAGGAATTATTCTTCCTGCAGCTCCTGCTGCTCTTGTGTTCCACTCTTATTAACCTCATGGTCACAAAGAACAGACCCTCCTGTGTTTTCATTAGATCTGCCTTCTGAAGAGATGCAACCGGGAACCAAAGGAAAATATGCAGAGAAAAGAATCGACTTCTTTCACTTGTGAGGCAAGGTGAGGATTGGGAAGCAATCCTTCTAGCTCTCGTAGTCCCCTCTGACCTGGTCCTTCTGTGGGATCTGTCACAGCCCTGTTTTCCTAGTTTGCGTCTCAGCAAGGAAGCAGTTGTAGATATGTGTTTGCTATCGTTCAACCTCATGCTGGAAAAAAAGTTTCCTAGTTTGATACTGTCAAACTGAAGAATGTTTCCATTCAGGTAGGGACCTTGCTCTTGGAAGGGCTCTGCAGCGTGTTTCTTTTATGTGGGTAATCTTAATTACAACTTGGGGACATTCTGTATGGTAACGCTGGACAGCACAGGCAATGCTAGAGTCTGTGAATTGGTGTTCTGGAGCTGAGCTAGAGAAACTTAAATCCAGTTGAGCAGGAAAATCCATTAAAATGTAGTGCAATACATCGTAAAACCCATTCAGACACCTTCGCTCATTGTAGCTCTTAGCTGGCTCTTTTGCCTTGCTCTGTACCCATTCCACAAGATATGTGGATGTGCCGTGGTAGAGCTGAGAGAGTGGGATCTGCAGTGGATTGCCAGCAGGAGACTGATTAACAGTGGTGGCTTGGTCTCCTCATTAGATATTCCAACTCGTGCAGCGACTGTACCTTCTGGGTACAGCACAGACGTTCCCAAAATGACCTTTTTGAATTTGAGAAAAGATGTGTTGTTAGAGAGAGCAAAAAAAGCAGGGCGTGTGTAAACAGAAGCTGTTTTTCGAGCCACTAGAAGTTGCAGGTTTTGTGTACATGATTACACACAAGCAAGATTGTCTGTTCAGTTATGTTAGCTGTCGCTATTTATACTTGTATTGAGTATTTAAGTCATTACCAAATCTGAAGGAGGTTGTTTGGTAGCTGCTTTGTCCAGATCCAGCCATCATTATGGTTCAGGATGCCAGATGATTTTTAAAACACAGCAGTGCTCAAAGCATTTGAGAAAGATCCTGTCTGCTCTTGTCTAGGGGTTATGAAACTAGAGGGACAGGAGGAACTAGAGGGACAGATCCTTCCCCCTGGCAGGGCACAGGCCCCAAAAAAGCCAAAGCTCAGGGGCTGGATATTCTCACCTACCAGCCCAGACTCTGTGACAAGGTACCACTGAGAGACCTCACCCTCTCCCAGGGGAAATTAAACTACAGGTGGGTGATTTGAATTTTGGAGCTCATTTCCATGATTCTTTCCCTCATGGTTTGAGTGGGGGGGAATTTAGGATTTCTGCAGTGGGCTGGAATGGCTGCAAGAGCTCCTGCTCTACGCTCAGTAGTGCTGCTGAGTGCCTGCAGTGGGTGAGCATCTGCCCAGTGTTCCCTACACCCTGGGGCCACCTCGGTGACTTGCTCCTTCCCCTGCCCTCTCACAGGGCTGGTGGTGCACTGCTCATGTAAGGCAGAGGCAAGAGGAGCGCTGTTTGGTTTCCTGCCTTCTGATGTTAAAAGCTTCTTCCCCAGAAAATGTTTTCCCTTCCCTCAGGGCTCTCTTCTCATCAATCGAGAACAGGAGTTAGGCAGACGCACAACTGATTTTCAGATCTTCATAATAAACAGTTAGCAAAGCTTTGGTATGTACTGTGCTCAGGAGCCCTGGGATATGCAGAGATACTGCTTTTCATCACCGATTCCACAAGATAACGAAGTCTCAATTCTCCCATACAGCAGTCTGAGGATGTGCAGTCTTTTCAGTTTGCTTGAGGAGGCCAAGGGATGGGGGGCACCAGCAGTAGGGCACAACCAGCACAACCATCCTGAGCCCAAAAAGCTGCTCCTCCATGGTCAGGAAAGGGCTGCTGCTCATCTGTCTCCATCTTTTTATGTCTGGTCAAGGCGTGCAAGCACTGTGGATGTTGGACATGAAGAGGTCTAGACGAAGGATGAGCGGAGGGAGGCAGGAAGGTCACATCCATGCTGCTGTAGTTCTGCTTTGCTTGGTGTGGCTTCTCTGTACTGTGGGTATAGGCACAAAACCCGCCTTGTGCTAAGAGGGCTGGTGGCTTGGCAAGGAGCGGTTTTAGCAGTAATATTTTATGTAGCGAGAAGGAGGCTGAGGGAGCAGTTGTGAAGATCTGAGAGAAGGAATTTGGTGATCAAGGTTGAGGAAGAGAGACTGCTGGTTTTGTTAGAGAGTAAGAAAACATGGATCAGGCTATTTTTAGGAACATCATGTCCAGGCAAGTGGATGACAGTTGTACTTCACAGCAGAAATTCTGATGCTGAAGTGCAAATGCTGCTGAGCTTGTGCTGCCAGCCTAATGAGCAGAGGAACATGACAAGCCAACTACAGTAAAATAGGGATTTAAATAGCATGTTTCACAGGGGATTTGAATGGAAAAGAGGAGATATGCAGAAGCAGATTGCAGGAAGAGTGCCTTCTTCTGGGGTGAGAATCCCCCAAAGAGCTTTCCCTTCAGAGGGCGTCAGGACCGTGAATATGTGGAAGCGGGGGTAAGTGGTGATGTTTATTCAGAGGTTTCTGTTGGGAAGACTGATCTAAAACCTTGTCCCATTGAGTGTTGCCTCGTCAAAGTGGGTGGGGAAGGTGCTGTTTCTTTTGTCTGAGCAGCCACCCTGGAGCTGTCACTGCTTCCTTTTATCCCATCCTTCCCGGGCCAGCCAGGCTGGGGCAGACACACCTGCATTTTCCTTCCCACCAGAAGGAAAAGCAGAGTTTTGGAGGCTTGGACGTGGCCTCCTTGCAGCCTTTTCCCCACATTCTCCAGCCTTTGCTTTGGACTACAAAAAGACAGTAAACCCCAAAGGGAAGGAAAAAAAAAAAAAAGCGAAGAACAAAAAGCCCACCGTACCTATTTAAATGTAATGCCCCCGTTCCTCTATTTTGAACCCTGTAAAGACTCTGCAGAAAATGGGAGCAGAGCCAGTCAGGGTAAACCCTCCAAGGTGAGCTCGGCTGCAGTAATCCTGAGGCGGAGGGACCGTGCCGTGGCCCTGCCTCCCAACGGGACCTGCTTGTAAATCATGTGGTAATTGTGTTTGTTGTCTGCGGCGTGCAGGCTCATTACATTAGGTACAGGTAACAGGCAATTGCAACTTAACCCTGTCACTTAGGATGCTCCGAGAGCTTCCCCCCCTCCCTGGCCCCGCTGTCAGAGCCGTGAAGGACTGGAGGACTGGAGTTCAGGTGGCTGTCGCCACAGGAGAGTGAGGTAGGCCTTGGCAGCTAACCCGCTGGGACCAGGCGGTGTGGTGATGACACAGACAGACCCCATGGCTCCTACGGGACGTGGGGACCCCGTATCACCCAGTGGCTGCTGTGACAGGAGACCATGGTCATTGTAAATGTCTGTCGTGGCTGATAAACAAGCAGACTTCTCTCACCGACGGGATGAGCATCCTGCTTCTTGTGCCAGCGAGGCTCAAGGCTCAAGCGAGGCTGTTCTAGGAAACGATTTTATTAAACAGGTACAGTTCACGTGTGCAGATTGGGCCAGACCTGAAGCGATTGTTAAAGTGACTGTAGTTAAACTCGTATAAATTTGAGCGCAGACAGGCTTTTACAAATTCATTTGTGCGGATCAATCGTGCTGCTGATCCAACAGAAGCACTTTGCAGAGCACAGAAAATAACTTAATGTGCTGGATGTCAATTACGGGCCGGCGTTCGACAGGCTCACCTGATGATTAAGGCCATATCTGGGTACGCGGGGTGGGACACTGCCTTTAATTTCCATTGCGGTGGCATGTGGCTCTGTATCTAACCTGCCTCTCGGCATCACCTGCGCTCACTGCTCAGCTGCCGGTCCTGTGCTATCTGCAGTCAAAACCGATTCAGCCGGGAGCTTTTTCCTGGCCGTGACTCTGCTGAGGGACGAGGATGGCTCTGGTTTGTAGGGGCAACATCTAAGAGCTCCAAAGGGGCCGGTATCACACCTGATGTCTTTCTCAAGCTCAGGATAATCAGGACGGTTTCTGTACCACCTCCAAACCACCAGCCCTTCCCTAAAGGAGACTCCAGCGGGAGTGCGAACGGAGCCGTAGCTCATCTTTAATAACGCTACTTTTAAAAATAAATCATGTTTTATGGATCTAAACTTAGCCTCTCCAGATAAGCGAGTCTCGGGGCCGCCGGTGATTAATATGCAGCGCCGGAGCGGGGCCCAGCGGGGCCCTGATTAATGGCGATGACATCATGACTTTTAAGCACTCAGTTAATGCCGGCCCCGGTGACAAATGGGGACGTGTGGCACTGCTGCCCGTGGCATTTGCGTTGCCGGTGTGAGGGCTTGGGGCAGCCTGCTTTTGCCTTCCCAAGCCCCCTAGCTGGGAGCCATGGGGCTGGGAGTTTTGTCCTGTCCCCCCCCTTCTCAGCCTTTCCGTTTTCTTCCTCTGTTTTTTGGGTACCTTACAGGCACATGGCTTGAACCAGAGTGCTCGTCCTGACCTCTTTTGTTAGTCTGGAAATCTCTGGCTAGATCTGTGTCAGGATATCCTAGCTTGGGTCCTCTTTATGCTTTTTGTTCCCAGGACCTGAACTGAACCAGTGCAGTGTCTGGAGAGCAATCTAGTAGACCAGCCTGCCAAAGCTTTAGGATCCTGCTGAGCAGGCTTCTCAGCTGCCTAACATTTTGCTAAGATTATTTTTTGCCTGGTTTCCAAATAAATTCTCCTCCGCCACCCACCAGCACCAGCGAGAGAAGGGTTGTTTGCAAAAGCTCTGCATGTGTGTTTAACTGGTGAAACCCCATGAATCCAGATTGCATTTTGGCATCCAAACGCAATCCCAGGAGGGTTCTTGACGGTTTGGATTTGATATTATGATTTGTCCTTTGCAGATCTGTATGCCCCACTAGCATGTAGCTCAGGGACCAAATTTGTGATAAGCTCTGGGCTGGCAAACATCTCCAATAGACTCGCGGCTTGGGGGCTTTGCCAGGCACTGCCCCATAGCCCCACAGCTGTTGAAACATCCACGAAAAGCTGGTGGCTGGAGACTCCAGTATTAAAGTTATTTCTGGTCTCTTGCAGTCTCTTTGAACCTTCCTATATCAAATGGTGGCAGTGCATTTTTAAGAGACTTATTGTGAAGTAGCTAGGTTGCTTTGGACTCGCTCAGCGTGTAGGGAGGCTTTTATTCTTAAACCCCTCCCTCTAAAACCTGCGACACCTAACCATTATGCTGTGCAGTACGGAGCATATTTTATGATCTTAAAGGTCTGCGAATATAAAAGTGTTATAAATATATAACCTCTGAGCTGCTGAGCACCAGCAAGGGACGTGTCCCCCCTCCCCTCTGGTGTATCTGGGAGAACGCAGAGTCGCTCCCTGTCACGGGGAGCTTTGCTTTGTGCCATCATCTCTTCTGAAAGGCTTCACCCTCGTAGCAAATCCTCTCACCCTTTCTCCAGTCAGTCTCAGTCTGTGCATTTCCGAAGTCCTTGCCACCTTACCTTCACTCCATGTGTGCTTCTGGGGCAGTGATGAAGCACGTCTCGGCAGCGCGGGTGGGATCAGGGGCATCTATTTTTGTGTCTCGGCCCTGGACTCGTGTGTGTGTTTGGTTTCTCCGTGCTTCAGCTTGCTCCTCGGTGTCAGGAACAAATTGGTATTTGTCATGAGCTCTTTTGATCCTTGAAGAAAATGAAGGGCCATTTAATATTTTTAGAGTAATAATAATAATGGAGGAGAAGGGACGTATTCCAGTACCTGAGAACAGCAGGTATTTGTTTAAGAGTGTACTTTAGAATAATAGCAAAAAGGACCTTTAATCTCGGAATTTCAAGGCACCTTGTAAACTATAAACATTGATTCTCATTCTTCTTGTTATTCCTTGTGGGCATCTTGCCGCTGTAAAGTCAAGCAAGGAACCCTGATGACCTTAGAGCAGGAATAAATGAGTATTAGAGCGAATTGGGGCTAAGTACAAGAGGGATTCAGGTGGCAAACACAACCGAGGAGTGTGCTGGGAATGGGTGGTTTATGTCCGTGGTATTTCACCCATGGGGACATGCATTCTGGAGAAGTCAGTCCCGTGGACACCTGTGAAAAAGAAATTTATATTGCCCTGGGGAAGCCGACTAGTGGGGCATGCAAATGAGACTGGGCACTCGATAAATTTCTCTTCCAGAAACGTGGCTTTTAACCTGACAAGGAGGTGAGTGGGTGAGCCTTGTTGGATCGTGGAGGGGACGAGCAGCAAGCAGCCAGGGGAGTTTTCCTTTGGCTCCTGATTTTCAAGATTTCCTGCTAGAAACCAAAGGAGTGGGGCTCCAGATTTGCCTCCCTAAGCATGTGTCTGCTCTGTCACCTCGTACCCGATCACGATATACTTTTTTTTTTTTTCCTTTTTATCTTCCCCAGTTTATATAAAGTAAGCACTGAAAACCAATTTGAGCTGTTCTGAAAATTTGGTTTCCTTTGTTTCTCTGCAATTCTGTTGGATTATGTCCCTGACATTATTGCCAAGAAGTTAAATAATACATCTAGAGACGGAGGAAACTGAATAATGCAGCTCTGCAGCTTATAGCTTTTCTAGTGCTGTGCCAGAGAGCTTTTTGAGCTGAAAATTGTGACTGGCAGGCAAATTTAGATGAAAATGTTTTGGAAATTATTTTTTCTCTTTTCTTTTTTTTATCTGATAAGAACCAAAATGTACTGCTGAAAACTGTAATGTTCACAGCAAAATAACCATAGAGATTCGGAAAAAGTAAACACAGATAAGTAGGAAACCTGTTTGCTTAACAAATGTCGGTGGCTGCAGACCACGGGTTGCTCGAAAAGCATGGGCTGTGCCGCTCCGCAGCAGCAGGAGTTGGATGTGGCTGCTTCATCTGGAGCCTTACACAAGATCAGATGGTAAAGGAAGCGCAGAGTGGGTTGACTGAAGACTTCCACCTACTGGAAAGGGTGGAAAGGTTTTCACTGCTGTTTACTGTAGGGTCAGGGCAGTTGATCGTGGACCCTGGGTGCCTCAGGATCCTGTTGCACCACCTGGATGCCCTCTTTATCCCTTTTCTGCCCTGTGGGTCTGCTCTTTGCTGCCTGCTGCACCATCCTCGAGCTTGTTCAGGAAGCTACTTGCTGAGCCTCAGTCAGCGACCGAATGAACTCCTCCTCCCTCTTGCCTATGGGAGGAGAAGGAGCTTTATTAGCCCCTCCAAAACAAACTAAACAGAAGCCATTATTTTGTGTCCAGGCCTTGCCGAGTAATAATGATCTGCATTTAACCACCCACTCGTTCCTCTGCTTATCCCCCTGGTTGTTTGTGACCTTCACTCATTGTATCCTGTTGAATGGAGCTTGTATATTCTTGACACACAGGAGCTGCATCTTCATTCATTTGTTGTAAATGCCTGAGACACTTAGGGCACTTGAAATTAAATAATCAGCCGTGAAACAAAAGACCCCAAATGAGCACACAGACACATTGTCTGTTTTATTTGCAGATAAGTTGCGTCTAAAAGCCAGCAACGCGTGATGCTCCTTGCTGCTTTTCTAGTTTAAAACAGATGTTGTCTACGTTATTTGAAGCCATATCCTTCTCCTCCACGATGTAACGATACCAGGGAGCCAGAGGTGAGGAGCGGGAATATCTGCTTTTATAGGTGAGGCTTTGCAGAAGGGAGAAACTGGAGCGAGGGCTCTGCGTTCAAGCAAAATATTCTGTGCTTTTGAGTCCTTCGAGGCTGGGTGTTTATGGCAAGATGAGGGGAGGTGCGTGTGTGTGAGGCAGGGGAAGAAAAAAAGGTTTTGGTACTGTACGTTGGATCCACGCAGCATGGTCAACAGAGGTCTGAGGTGCGTCAGGCTCTGGAGGGCAGTGCTCATCTCCTCACTGAGGGCACACGGCAACAGCCAGGCTTGCGAGCCCAGGTTATCTGTTCCTGGCATGCTGCTTGCTGTGTCTCTGGTCTCTGCCTGCATGGCTGCAGCCAATTCCATGCAGCACCTTGGACATAGGTGCTGTCATTTAGGCTGTAGTCCCTCCTGAGCATGGTAGGTCTTGCCATGGAGCAAGGGATATCCCACGTTTGCTGCTTCTGGAAGGTTGGTGCATGCTCTGCAGCAGGTCTCTGAGCATGGCCCAGGACCCTTGGAGTGTGGAGGTGATGCACCTGACCAGGAATTGCTGTGTTCAGTAGGCAGGGGAAATTTGGAAGCCTGTGTTTGTAAGCAGCAGGTGAGGGGAGGATGTGTATCTGCATGGGGCCAGTTCCCACTGCTTCTTGGATACTTGTCTGGTATTTGATTGTTAAATGGGCTTGGTGAGTCACGGCTCCTTCCCCATGTGGCCAGGTGTTGAGGATGTTAAAAATCTCCTCTGTTGCTAGCCCAGAGTAACACCTTTCCAAATGGAGGAGTGTGCTTCTGGTCTGAGGGCAGTCCTCTCTCCCCGTGAAGATGAACATAGCAGCAGTGCACAAGACAATAAATGGAAAAGTGTGCTGCCACTTCACTCCTCCAAAGAAGACCAGGAAATTTCTATGTGGGCAGGGAGCAGGAAGGCTGCTCCCTTCTGCGCTTTGTCCGTGGAGTTAGATGGTCTTCTGTTGAACATATCAAGTAAGTAAATGGGAGTTGTCCACGTAAACCCCTCAGGCAGTTTTGGAAACCTAAAGTACAGGCTCCAGAGATGTCAGTTGTCCTTTTGTTGGCATTTAAAAAATGAGGATTTTTTTTATTTATTTTATTTTTTAAGAAGGGGAAAAAGTGAAGGGAGGGAGGGAAGGAGCCATACCGAGAAAATACTCAGGTTTGATAAGATAAAGATTAGTCTTAGAGTCAGGGCACCTTGCCTCACTCATTGAGTGTGCTGCAGAAACTGTGATGAAAAGTGGGTGACAATATATCTTGGTATTCGAGGCCGATTATGAAGGCCTTGTTATGCTGACTGCTAGATTATAGTTCTAGCATTTTCTTGCATTGACATACTTGTGCAGCTATCATATTTTCAGCTATCTATTTAATTTTTTTTTTCTTTTTAAATCAATTCTTGCAGGGTGGGTTTCTTATTAGAAAAGACTTTCTGTAAGCCATATTTTTTTTTGTGAAAACTGCTGCTTAATCCCCACATTCAGCAAAACAGAGCCCCGAGATGGTGAATGAATCACAGAAGGGCTGAGGTTGGAAGGGACTTCTTGAGATTGCCTGGGCCAGCCACATCGCTCGAGCAAGGTCAGCTGGAGCAGGTTGCCAGTGCTGTGTCCACCTGGGTATTGAGTATTTCACAGATGGAGACTCCACAGCCTGCCTGGGCAACCTGTTACAGTGTTTGACCTGCCTCGTAGTCTAAAAAAAAAAAAAAAAAGGAAAAAAGGGAAAGAAAGAAAAAAAAAGGGTTTGTTTCAGGTGAAATTTTTGGGGTTTAGTTTGTGTTTTTTAATGGAGATGCTGCTACAAGCCCTGCTTTCCTGATTTTTTTGGTGAAAAGAGTAGAAGAAATAGCGGTGTCCTTGCTGTGAAAAGTGCAAAGACAACTCAGAAGGGTTCCTTTACAGACTTATTTTAGCTTAGAGAAGCGATGGGAGAGACCATCTGGAGAAGTCGGGAGCTGATTTGAGTTGGTAGAACATGGCTTCATCTGAAAAAGTTTGAAAGCTTTTAAGAGTCTTAAACCTTGCGTTGCGATCAGAGCTTTGCATTTCGTTTGTAAGGAAGGTGAACAGGTGCCAGTGGTATAATTTATTCCTGGATCTGGACTCAGGAGTTTTTGTTTTCCACGAGCTTCAAAAAGTTTTGGTTCAGATTTTATTTCTGTTCTTCTCCTCTCCCTCCCTGGCTAAGAAGAAGCATCTAAGCCTTGATTTGGGGCCTGCGAAAAGTGGTGAATATGCATAACTCTCAGGAATGGCATCTCCCGTTATGTCCCGGGGTGTTACAGCAAGCATTAAATAGGAGCTCCCTGCTTCGAAATGCTGCCGGTAAAGATTATCACCCTTTTGCAGATGAGGACATGGAGCAGAATCAAAGGCAAAATGACACGGTGGCCCAAGATGACCCCAGAAAACGGGTGCTTGGTAGAAAATGTTGCAGCCCTGCTTCCTGAACATCCACGCTGGCATCTGCAGGAAGGCAGCCACAGATGTCACCTCTCTCCCCTGAAGTTTGACACCTCAGGCCCTAATCATGCAGATTGCTAGGCACGTCTTCAGAGGTGATGAATATCCTCAGGTGCCCCTTAGTGCAGTGCAGAGGGGGATCTGCACCGGCAGGGATGAGCAGGGTGGGTGCTGCTCGGGAGGAGCTGCTGGGCTTCGGTGCAATGCAGGGAAGGATCCGGGCCTCTTGAGAGCTTGTTCAAACTGAACCTCGAAGCGGGATGATTGCCCATCAGTAAAGAAGACACCATAGAGAACCACCACCTGGTTCTTGACAGTGTAATGGGATATTCATGACAGTATAATGGGATTTTGGTGAAATGCGATATTTGATTCTCATTACTGGAATACAGCAGGGGCCCTTTAAGTCAGAAAAATTGATTTTAGAATAGGGTTTGTTAGAACCTTTCAGTCCCGCAATCGATGTAAATGGGCAAATATCATTCTCTTTAAATCCAGTTTCCTGAGACACAGCTGTGCTGGACACACATCAGAGAAGCAGGGAGAACACCTCCGTGCACCATTAAAGCGGAGCAAACCAGACAAATGCTTCATGCGCAGGAAGGCCTCCGAGGGGAAGGCTGAGGGAGCCCGGCACCAAGGGGCCAAGTTACACCCTTGTCCCTGGTGTAATGCCATTGAAGTCTGGAGAAGAGAAAGCAGAAGGGAGCTGTGAGCACTGCCTGCTGACACATGAAGGGAAAGACGAGAGAGGCCAATTATTCTCGCTAGCCAACAGGGGAAGTGCGACGAATATTTAGGTCAAGTACTGGGAGAAACTTTCTAGTAGGGGAGTTATTAATCAGCGAAGGTGAGGCAGTGGAAGTTGGAAAACCAGGGCTGTGCTTGTAGGCTGGGTGTTTGCCTAGAAAAACAGGGGATTGGGGATTTTGGGGCACGAGGCTGAAATCCTTTCCCTGGCTCTGGCACTGAGTCGTATCAGTCCCGTGGAGAGGTATGACTTGCAGTACCTGCAGGAAAATCTAAGCTATCTTCAGTCTAAATAACTGCCAAACAATAGACACGGATCTGTAAGGGCATGAGCAACACGAATGTTGGTAGCTACTTGGGTTATTGGCTTGCATAGTTGATAGGTCTAGTGCCCAGATTTGGGGTTAACTCAACAGAAAGGGTACACGTGCCCTCCGTGTTGCTGAGGAGAAGGCATTTATTTCTCTGTTACAGAAAGCTAGATGGAAGTTTGTAAAAATGCCCCAAAAAAACATTCTTAGGAACATTCTAAGTGATTGAAAACCAGTTTTTCATCTCTGGGAAATCTAAGAGTTCAGAAAACTCGTGTCACTTGACCTGAGAAAAGTTGGTGGGGAACATTATAATCTTGGAAGCATTCAGAGAGTCTAAAAATGTTTTGCTTCAACCTTACTGAAGCATTTAACTTCTCCTTTGTGTTATATTCATAAAATGCAAAAGCAAATTTTTTTTTTCAGTCTTATCCAAATGAGATGCTGTCACGAAAATTTTCCTTGAAGATTTCAGCACAATTGATATTTTCCTGCAAAACATGCCTTTTCTGTTCAACTTGAATTTTCTCCCAGAAAATGTTCCTTTCAAAAAAAAACCACCAAAAAACACAAAACCTTGGGCCAATGCTAATTAATATTATGCAGCTGCCATTCCTGTGGTAGATGCTTTAAAAACAGAGCCAGTGAGAACGGGAGCTTGTAGCCTGAACGTTAGGACGCCGAAGGGCAT
This sequence comes from Netta rufina, assembly GCF_964035555.1. NCBI lineage: Eukaryota > Metazoa > Chordata > Aves > Anseriformes > Anatidae > Netta > Netta rufina. The sequence goes on along the minus strand of NC_140123.1, from coordinate 121,163,900 downwards.
AGCAAAACATCCTTTAGCTGCTACCAGGATGGACTGGGGATATTTCATCTCCTCGGGTGACAGCATCGCTGCCTGACCATTGTAACTGGTAGAGCCTTGCCTTACTCTCTCAAAGAGCCTTCTTCCATGAGCAGGATGAGGGGAGTATGAACACCACACTCAGCTTTCTTGCAGTTGAGATTGCTTGTGGTTTCGGTCATACGTACGTAAATACAACCCACTACAGAAATGAATGAAATCTCTTCATATGAGGAAGAGATCATGCTGGAACCCACTTCGGATGATGCATGTGCAGACCCCAAGGATGCCTTTTTCTTTTGTTGGCCGTTCATGAAGATAAGCAAACAGTGTAAATGTTCCCTGACACCCACACCTATTTTTCCTCCATCTCAATCCCTGGGATGGTTGTGTTCCTGGACTTTTATGATGATAGTACAAGCAGCGTCTCTTGCTGCTCCGTAAAACATATCGGAACAAAATGAACTCTCTTCTTCTCTCCTCTTCCCTCACATGTATAAGCAGGTAGATATATCCCAGTGAACAGGCTGTCAGGAATGTCTACATATTGTTTTATGGGTACGCTTACATGGAGCTGGGTTTCTCCAGAGGGATTGCAGCAACCAGGCTTTGAAATCGTTATTGGCCAGATGTGCAGCTGTGGGGTGCATGGGGTGGGAGCATGACAAAAGAGTTCAGAGTGAGGTGGTAGGGGATCAGTCCTCTTTCATCCTGGGGTCACTCACAAAGCCTCTCAGCAGACAGGGCTGTGCCCTCCTGTGCAGCAAGGCAGCTTCCACCCCTTCTGGTTTCTGTTCTCCCTGTTTCCGAGTGTGTGGGCAGTGAGAGTGGGACCTGGCACCGAGAGCAGAGATGGATGAGGCCCGAGAGCTGCATCCCATCCCTCTCCAGGCAGGTGCAGGGCTTTTATTTGAGCATCACGCTGTTAGGATTTCCTGAGGTGACATTAAGTGGATTCATGGCCACAACTGAGCCTGACACTACAGTAAGCCCCAGCATGTCGTGGTGCCATTATTTGGTCTAATGAGGGGAATAAATACACGTGGAAGTAGGGAATCCTCTCTCATCCTGGGGTATGGCTGGATGGATGTGAAGCCTTATCAGCCCGGTTCCATGCGGGAGACAGAGGGTGATTTTTAGTCCCTTCGGTGGAGGGGAAGTGATACTTGAGCCCCGTCGCCTCCATCCTTCATTACCCTCCCATCTCGTCCCGCTGCCCCCTCCCTGCATTGCCACCCACTCGTAATAGCTGCCGCACCAGCACACCAGCGCTGCAATAACAAACACCGCCTCGTTTCAGCATGATGAATGAAGAGTTTTAATGAAACTGGCCTAAACCGATCCTGGCAAGCTGCCTGTTTTTTGTTTGTTTTAAGCAGGGGTGATCCATCACCCTCCCGACTTCTCTCCATCGCAGCATCCCCAAATCAATGCGCTGCGCCAGCCTCCCTCCTGCATCCCTCGGCGCCCCTCTGCCTGGCTCCCCGTCACCCCGACCCCATCCCAAATTTGCTCCCCACCTTGGGGATTTTGGCTGGGCGTCTCTCCTTTGTTAATGGCTACGGCTGCGGGTTAGCCAGGTGCTCAGGAACGTGCCCACGCGAATATCATCGCCGCTCCTTTCCAGTTGACGGTGCTCACGCACGCACATACGCACACGCTGCTCGCTAATAGTACAGTTGAATGTCTGGTGAGTATTAATTACCCTCGCAGTCTGCTCTTTCATTAGGGTCTCCTGTCTCTCCTGGGAGAGGCTGTAAATCAAAGTGTGATTCACAGCTTTCAGAATCGGCAAATATAAATAAGCAAGCCCCTGAAGAGAGGGGAGAAATAAAACCGAGCTCCACCCAACCTCTTTTTGCAAAAAAAAAAAAAAAAAAAAAAAGAAAATGTTTAAAAAATAAAAGTAAATGCAATCTCAAAAGCAGGAAGCAATTTAATCAAGCGAGCGGGTGCCAGCGCCCAGCTCAGCACTCTAGAGACTTTGTGGGAAAGGGGGAAGGTAAAAGATCTGTGCATGCATTGCTTTGTCGTCGCGTGCAGTTTTTCATTATTACAAGGCAGGGAGAAGGAACCATGTTGTTCTTTGCCTTTATTGCTGTGGAAGGAATTAAGCCGAGGTGTGCGTGCAGGAAAGGTGGAGTGAGGCCGGGCAGAGGGAAGGAGGGAGCCAACTCAAATCACAGGGCTCAGTGTAATATCAAACGCGGGACGACTGCAGGAAGGAGCGAGGGAGCAATGTCAATGCGTCTCGCTTTTCTAACCTTTCTCCAGCTGTCCTTAGTACTTAACGTTTCTCAGAGCAGCTTGATGAGTTGTGCTGAATAAATGCCATTTTAAAGCATTTCTCCAAACATTTGACAACATTTCCTGGGAGAGCAACCTACTGAAGTTTTATTTGCATCAGAGAAGTGCCTGGGGAAAGGATCTTGACTTCTCTAAGTAGATGATGAAGCGAAATAAGGGGTGCGTAAGAGGCAAGTGGAAGAATCCACAAGAGTTAGCAGAATGTATCCGAAGACACTTCTAAGCCCGAAATTTCAGAAGCAAATTGGAAAAGTTTCTGGATAAAAGCGTGTGTGGGCGCATTCATCTATTAAAGCTCTTCTATGTGGTCAGGCTCTTGTGGCTTTCATAAGCACAATGAACACCAACATTTGTGTAGCTGATCTCAGTGTAAAGTCAGGTGGTTTTGGAATGGGGAAACGATGTGTGCTGTCCTTGCTGTTCGCTACTCTCGATTTTCTTCTTGAAGGGGTTTCGGAGCAGAATCAAGACCTTGCAAATCACAAAACCAAATGATGCCATGAAGGGATTTATGTTTCTTCCCTGCCTTTGATGACAAATTCTTTTACAACCTCTGCTGGTACAGAGCATTCAAATGCAGCTTTGTCTGCACAGGGCTATATCTAGGTGAGCAGTTATATTTTCAAGGAGGAGGAAGAGAGATTGTTGGACAAGGATTCTGGAAGAGAAGTCCTTTCTCTTTCTTTTTTTTTTTTTTCTTTTTCCTTTTTTTTTTTTTTTCCTTTGTCTGAAGACCTCTGATGTTTCAGAACAAGAGACTAAAAATTTAGTTAGAACATTTGCCTGGGCAGACTGATCACCAGGTCTGGGGGCCCCCACACAAGAAGGATGTTGGGCTGTTAGAGTGGGTCAAGAGGAGGGCCACAAAGACAAGCAGAGGCTGGAGCACCTCTCCTCTGAGTAAAGCTGAGAGAGTTGGGGATGTTCAGCCTGGAGAAGAGAAGGCTCCGGGGAAACCTCCTTGTAGCCTTTCAGTACTTAAAGGGGTCTTATAAAAAGGATGGAGAGGGGCTCATTACTCAGGTAGATAATGAGGGGAATGTTCTTAAACCAACAGAGGATAAATTTAGATTAAATATTAAGAAGTTCTTCGCTGTAAGGGTAGTGAGGTACTGGCACAGGCTGCCCAGAGAAGCTGTGGATGCCCCAACCCTGGAGGTGCTCAAGGCCAGGTTGGATGGGGCTTTGGGCAACCTGATCTGGTGAGTGGCATCCCTGCCTATGGCAGGGAGTTTGGAATTAGATCATCTTTAAGGTTTCTTCCAACCCAAGCCATTTTATGATTCTGTGATTCTATGGAGGTGTTCGTTCCAAATCTGCAGTGTTCCCTTTGCTGCTGCACTGTTGTAAGCAGTGTTGTAAAACTGTGCAATTTTAAGCTTGTTAGGACAGAAGAAGTTGTCTTCTTTTCTTACCTACTTACTGTCTTGTCTCATGATGATAAAACCTCCTGGGAAGCCGAGGTAACCTTGCAAGCCCTCTAGGGACATAGAAATTTTCTTCTTTTGCCTTTTCAGTTAGGACAACTTGGCTGTACCTTGTTAAAAACATTCAGAATCCCACATGGTTTATCCAAGCTTGTTCTTTTAATCCCAGGGTTTGTTCATACAAAGACATTGTATCCCATACAACTTGCTAACTAAAGTGGCCCCATTTCCTTGTAGGAGGCTGGCAGTAGATGGACCCTGTGTAGGAGACTGGAACACCTGCCATGTATTTTGGGGTATTTGTTTTCATCTCTGCTCATTTGCCGTAAAAATAACAGCTGACCTCGAAGAGAGCAGTATGGTCCTACATCCCACCACCTTTGAAATCAGGGTATTCCTCAAATCTAAACGCCTCTTTTACTACCTCCTTTCCTGAACCTTGGTCCGTTTTTCCTGAAAAGTGCTTAAAATAAATGTCCTAAGATACCTCATTACCAGGAGTACAAGCAGGGATTCAGTTAGTTGACTGCTATAATGCACAGGGAGATAGAAAAAGCATATGGAGCCTGGGCTATCTAATCTAATCTCACTATGTCTATATAATCTGGGTAAATGGCTAATCTATTACGGGGAGATAATAATAATTAAGGCTGCAACCAGGTTCCATTAGCAAAATTGATGTGCCCTGATCCCTATTGGGTTTGCTTTGAAAGCAAAGGGGATTCTTTTTTCCTATAGCTCAAAGAAAATTAGTCAAAGTATGTTTTTTTATTATTTTTTTTCCCCTCAGTTGCAAGGCATTAACAAATTAACCCAGATTTGAAAGTTTGACTCCTACCTATCATTTGTTTTCTCATTTTCTAGCTAAACATAGCTTTATCACTGTCCTGTATTCCAAATTTGCGTACGGCAAAAGCCTCTTGAGGATCCGCTGTTGGATGTAGTTGTGGAAAATAGGTTGTAAATCAGCAGAATCGTTAACTCCTGTTTTGTGTAAGAGCAGCGATTGCTCTGTACTTTGGAAAGAGATATTCTGCCACGTAAGAGCCCCTCGCTAATCCAAAGAGAACATGAACACTGATTTTTCAGGATGCCTAAGAAGGAAATTTTGATCTACACAAGTCCTGGGTCCCTTGGGTATTTGTAGTCCTGCTGGTGGTGGCAGCAGAGTAGCCCCATTTTTTATTTTTTATTTTATTTGAAAAACTCTGGTGTGTGCCTTTGGCACCAGAGTCTGGTTGCAAGGAGGTTTATGAGTATGGTAAGGTAGGTGCTTGGGAGTGACACTTGGAGTGTGTTTTTTTTTTTTTGGTTGATTGTTTGTTTTTTTTACATGGTTTGCTGCAAAAGAAAATGGCTTCATGACTTGTTCATTCTTTTCTGTTGGTTTTGGGGTATAAGCTACAAACCTCTAGCTGGAAGAAGAGGATGCTTTAAACCAGCCCAGGTTTTGGAGCAGCGCTTCTAAGGAGTCCTCTCAGCATCGTCTATCATGAGAGCCAAGGATGTTGAAATTGTGGCCGCACCTTTTGGCAGGACAAGGAGGAGAGGCAGTCCAGTGCCAGGATGAGCAGCTCTGCCTTGGTTCTGCCCTAGGACAGGGTCTCCTTGTGGCTCTCCTGCAGCTTCAGAGCAGATTGCCAGGATCAGAGCTGAATCTCACTGATCACATCAGATTTGCACAGATCGCACCAGTTTTGCAGATTTGCAGCTGTATCATCAAGTCTGGGCTCTTTAAGTCATGCACTATCTTTAATTTAGTTGTTCAATATTTTTTTTTTCTTTTCTGTGGACCTTTCTAATCCAAAGATCCTTAGGTACAGATCACAAAATGGTTCTTAAAACCTTGTAGTGCCCCATAAGAAGGGCAGATTTTGCTTGGGTGCTTTTATTTTATTTTTTTTCTCTTCTGTGCACAACAGTGGTGAGTAAACCATGCTCTGTAATGAAGAATTACCTTTAAGATGTTGGAGTATCTGCTAGTGGGAAAGGGGCATTGCTTCTTGTTGAGTGTGGGCAAGTCTGCAGCACTTGTAAGGCAGGATGAGAAGGCTATGTGTAATGGTACTGTGAGGAGAGAGACAGCGATTTAGTGTTTGTGAAGAGTCAGGCAGGCGTTTAAACTGGTCATGTGTAGAACATGCAGAGCTCAGTCAGCGAGCTGGTGCGCTTCCTCCATGCCTCCTGGCTCCCGCTGTCTTCCTTGACTTATTCAGCAAAGCAGCTGGGCTAAGCTGCTCTTCCAAACTCGGAAAATATTCAGTACCCGAAGGGGATGGGGGCTGCGCTGTAAGAATTTCTGTTGTGTTTTTTGAACTTTGTGATGGTTAAGGAGGCAAGGAGCTGAAAACAAAGGCTGGAACTGGACAACGCGTAGTCGGGAGCCGCGCGAAGCCCCCTCGTTCCTGCCTTCAAACCAGTGGTCTCTGTTTTGTCTGGCAGCCAGTCTGCAGCTCCCACACGAGCTCTGCCTGTGCCCCCTCCTGCCCTACAGCCCCAGCTCTCCCAGCCAAGGGCTCTCCTCTCCATCACCCCCTTGCAACACTTTTGGCTGCTGCAAACCTGGGCATGGTGATGCTCAGCTCTTCTCCAGCTCCTGGGCTATGTCCAGCAGTTTCCCTGACTTTCCAAGCGCTGGACTCCCCTTTTCAGGGGCTCCTGGAGACAGCTGCTTCTCAGTTCAGATAAATGCACACCCCACGCTCTGTTCCCTAAGCCTCAGAGCCTGGGAGATAAATACTGAAGAGCATAGCAGAGCAGAAATCGCTCCAATTAGATTGAAAGCTCCAGTAAGTTTGGACGTGTATCCAAGGAGCTACGGAGGGATTGCTAAGTCACCTCCCTGCTTCTGCTTTCCCTTCCTTCACTCCCTACTGTTCCTACCCTATCCCATATGGTATCTGTCAGATACTGTACTCCTACCCCCAGAACTCTTAATAAGGAAGAGATAAAAGTGTTCCTTTATTAATAATCGTGAAAAATGTTGTGTGTGAGTTCAGAATCAGGAGAGTAAAAGAAAGACAGTAATTAGCTTGTTTCTGTATCTCTGCTCACTGAGGCATTTTGGGTGCAGTGAGAAAATTCTTGACAGATTTTCTTTTCTTTTGGCTCCCCCCCTCCACCTCCCCTTTCCTTCTTTTCTTTTGAAGTATCATGCAAAGTTCTTGGGTTTGGGTTTTCTTCTTTTTAATGATAAATTCTATAATCCATGTACATTTTTTTTTCCCCCTGACTTGTCAGAGATATCGACTCGCAACATATCCCTTTGTTTGCCTGTTTTTCTAGGCAGTTCTGCATTTGGTCTCCTAGAAGGAAGTAAACATGCCAATTTTCCATTGACGAGCAATGCTTAAGAAGAAGGGGTGATTTCATTAGAGGTGGCTGGAAAGCTATTGTTCACCAATTGCATTTGTCCCTTCGCGGGGGACAAAGGGAGGGAATTTAATATTCCCCATTTGCTGTTTTTGTGCCCGATGCTAACACATGCTCTGGAAGGATGAGGCAAATAGTTTTCATCTGCTGTTCCGCTCCAGCTCTCCCCAGAGGAGCTGTGCTCGCTCCCGCACAAAATGCCTGCTGTCTTCTAGCAGAAAGGAGTCCTCGTGTAGGATACAGACAGCCAAATTGCCAGCGACGCCGAGCCCTCGCTCCCAAGTGCCCTGGCTCTTCTGAAATGTGTGCCGTGACTCCTTCCCAATTCCTCAAGCTGCATCTGAGAGCTTGAATAAAGGCTCTGGAGCTGAGACCTACCACGATGAATGCAGGTGGTGCTCCCTGTAAGTAGCACACCAGAGGAGAGCAGTATAGCAAGTCCTGCCCTGCCTGTAGGGAAAACCCTTAGGACAGTGGCAGCCCGGTGCTTTCAGGAGCCCTTGAGCTCCTGAAAGAGGACAGGAGGCTGAAAACAGTCTGTCTGGCACTGACAGCCTGACCAGAGGACAGAAAAGGGCTGGTGAAATGCCTTCCCAGAGGCATTTGCTGGACGTAGCACTGAGAAAGACATTTTTTGACTCAAGGCCCAGGGGCCTTACAACTACTGTAGCCTGTCTCTGACTCACGCCTGTTGTAGAAATAGCATATCCTTTCTGAAGTCTTACAGGCACAAAGAAAATAAGAGGATGGGAAATAGATGAGGAGCGTTAAATGAGTGTAGTTTTGCCCCATATTTTTTTGTTTTGCATGGAATGGATCTAAGTGACAAGACAGAGTTCAAGTTCATGGATAAAATAGGGTAATAAGACATCGCTTTTGATGACCTCAGTAACTGAGAAGTCTTCCTCACCTTGCTTTGGAGCCCCCCTTCAGGATTTTTTTTTTTTTTCCCTACAGGATACACTTAGTTGATTAGCATTAAGAAACAAATCAAAGTCCAAAAGCAGTATGGGATAGGCTTGGTAGATCCTTCCAATTTCAAAAAACATTTTGCAGTAGACAGTACTCAATGGGTACTCAGAACTAGTAAGAGATTGTTTTGACTGTACTTTTTTTCTGGAACCAGGTGGCTCTTAAAGCATCCAGCCTGCATAGTGTACAAACTCTTCCCAATCTAGGACAGGGGCACCTGAGTAAATTTGGTTAATTTCTGTCCAGTAACCAAAAATGCTAGATTTAAGAAAAAAAAAATAAGCTGGTTCTTTATATCAGTTCTTAGTGCATTAATTAAAAGCTCCTATGAGACAACAAGGATGAGTGGGATGCAATAAAGACGCTAAGAAAGAATAAGAACATTATTATAACGAAAGCTGATTAATGGGGCTTCACATAGTGGTGCTAATGGATGTTTTTCAACTTAGAAAGGAAGCGATGAGACAATTGAGTAATGAATTTTGCCATCAAAAAATCACAGCTGAGCCAACATCACCATATAAAAAGGGAACTGATTTATTGATTGTAATGGAAAAGGCTAGTAGATGGATTTCGTGAAGACACAACGCATTTTTTTCTAGAGGAATATCCTTAAAAGGCCACTCATTTATGTGTCCCTCCCCAAACTGGAGGAGTAGTAATTACATCCTTTGTTTATACGCTTCTTGAATGCACTCAGCATTAGGGCCAAGCGTGGGGCACACGAATGCACGGCTTAAATGTAAAATACAAAGGTTGAGGAGGCAGCAGGGAAGACAGACTGCGTTGTCAGAGCACTGCTATGTTACCACAGGAGCCTACCTGTTAAGCAGAGGGGACTGGGGACGGCAGGGACAGCTTTGCAGCATGTTAATGTGGTGGTGTATGGGTTGATCCCATATTCTCAGTGCTGGAACCTCAGCTGGAAAAAAGAAACACGTGCAGGTTTGGGCACACTGTCTTAGAAGAGAGGTGGCTGAGAGCTGGACAAGAAGAATAATGATGTGCCTGGGAGGATTTGCATGCAAAGAGAAAGATCTTTGAAAGTTTGGGACCAGCAGGGCTCGTATGTTGCTAAGAAGAAGGGATATGTAAAAGTCTGCATGTTCATGAGAGAGAGCTTCTGTTTGCAGAGGAGAGAACAAGGAGATGTTTGATGATGCCAGCAGATGAAAAAGGGGGAGTATTTTTTCCCCTGTAACAGGCAGGTTGGCTGTAGAAACCATTATCATGTAACGTCATCAACAGCTAGCTTTCAGCGGGGCTTAAAAGTAGAAAAGATCCAGTGCTCATTGAGAGCATCCAGAGGTGTTTTAAGGATCATGCGTTCTTGGAAGGAGAGCCAGCCCTGTGCAGTCAGTAGGGTTGAAGGCTTCTCTACCTCTCAAAACCCAAAACGAAGCCTTAATATAGAGGGGCAGGCTGCTCAGCATCTGTCTGCGTGGCATACTTGTACCTTCCCTGAAGCACCTGGCACTGATACAGGGCTGGGTGAACACCATGACCAATACAGCCTGGCCCTTGCTGTGTGCCTCGGTGGAGATCTTTTTTGACCAGCCTCAGCAGTGAGTAAAAGAGTGGGTGTGCACAAATGGCTTGAGAAAGCAGCTTGCCTTATGGCCATGGCTTAATGTTTTACCTGAGATATTTCTCAAGCTGCTGCTGTGCCTTGCTGTCAGGAAGTTTTTCTCACGTTTGGTCTACATTTGCTTTTTTTTCCCTTTGCTGTTCTTATCGATATTCTGTCTCCTATTCCCAACCAAGACAGGCATATTTGACCCTTTCATTCTTTGACCGTCCTAATTATCTGACTTTTGATGCTCTGCTCTGCTCTTGTTCTTTTTTTTGTCAATATATTTTGTGTAATTAGATGTTCAGGAGTGAACGTAGTGGTCTGCATGTGCTCACATGACAGCTCCACACAGAGAAAAGGGACTCCCTCCCTTCTCTAGACAACACCATACACACAAAAATGGCAGAGGGAAGGCTACAGGGTCATTAAAGTCTTTATCTTTGGAGATTTCAGGGCATAAGATAGGAGAGCAGTGACAGTTGTGATGGGCATCTACTCATGGTAGAAATTTTCAAGTCCTGCTTTTCCTTGGGGCAAGCTTTTAGGCCAGCAGGGCCCACAAATCACCCACTCATGCTTCACACCACAAATTGAGAAACACACCAGTCCTCTATCCTAAATGATGGCTGAATCTCCAAAGGTTTGGGGGTTTTGTGAACAGGAACCCTTCCCTTCCAACCCCACGCTGCTTCGATTCCAAATCTTATCCACCACCACTGATCCACACCACTCCCTTGTTAAGGGCTTTTACTAAACAGCGGGAGCCTCACAATGGTGTCAACATCATAGATCATCACATGTGCAGTGCAGAAAGCCCACAGAGATGAAGGGAGAAGATTGTCAGTGAAGTGGTCTGCTCCTCCATCTCAAACCACTGGTTCAAAGTCAGACTCTTTCTCTTTAGAACAAAACCATCTGGTCAGATACCAGAATTTGATGTGAAAGGGAAAGCTGGGAAATGAGGTTAATATGCTACAGGCTTGGGGGCGCTTGGCTGTGACATAAAGAGTTATAGGGAAAACCTGGAGCTCTTCGTGTATCCTGATTCCTTGAGCAGAGGCCAAGCCAAGTGACTTCACAGCACAGGTCCAGAGGACCCTGGTGTGGGACCAGGGAGGTAGGGAATGCCATCATCCTTTTAGGTGTAGCATCTAACATGATCCTGTCAGTGGCAACTGAATGGGGCCATCCATGGGCACACCCCAGTTCTTTCTGCCACTCTTCGTGTTTTCATTCAGAGCGCTTGATTTTGCTGCAATTATTCCTCCTTTGATATCCGTGATGAAAAAAACACTGGTTTGAATGGGAGTGATTAGATGAAAGTCAGCTATCTGAAAAATGGCATCCTTGGTGCTAATTGTGAGTTTACTGTATGCAGGCTAGGAAGCAGGATTCGTCTTCCCAACAGGGATCGAGGTAAAGTGTGAGGTGTGTTAATGGGTGAGGTGGGGGACACGCTGCTGACTGAGCTTTGGGAGAGCAAATACTGCTGCTGCATGGGCCATGCATGCTGTGGGATCAAATGTGGGTCTTGCTGAGGTCCTCAGGAGCACCTCTGTGGAGTTAAACTGGGTCATCTCCTTGCTGTGGATGAGAAGAGACAGTCCCGGTACCGAAATCCATCCCTAGCTACAGTTCTGGAGTGGCTCAGCTGGTTACAGTCAGACTTACTCCGGGCCCACTGTGTTATGACTGAGAGAAGGATTAGGCGGGTTAGTCTCCCGGGCTGTTGAGCTGGCACCTCTCATCAGAGCTCTGTTTAGTTAACATTTACAGTGAAAAAGCGAACGAGGCACGATTCTCCAAACCTTGAGCCCCGTTGAGGGCTGGTTGATCTTTAATACTGGCAATCCTGTTTCCCCCAAACACGAATAAGCCTGTATATGAGCGTGAGCAGCATTTTTCTTCCAGCACTTAAAGAATGCAACACAACGCAGATTTTATAGCATGGGAGTGATGTAAGAGCTGTCTCCAAATGTTTCCACATACTGCTCTCTGCCCTTGCTTTGGGAGCAGTTTTGGGTATGTAATCCAGTATCTATGCAAGGCATCTTAACATGTGGACTGAAAGTCCTAAATGCTGGTGCTTGTCACGAGCTAGTGGCTGGCCAGGGTAAAAGTCAGGTCCCTGCAGCCCCAGGGTATGGAGTGAATGGTTATTTGTCAAGGAAGCTGAAGGTGCAAAGCCACCATAAGATGCTTGAAAGGTTCTTGTAGAGACCCTTCTGGTGGGTGGCAATGGCCTGCCAGGGCTGAGGCCAACCACCACCACCACTCCAGGGCTCAAAGGACAAGGAGATAGTTCTCTGCAGGGTGATTATTGTGAATATTGTACCTTAATTGTTCACTTCTCTTTGGTGGAGGCAGCTTGCAGTCAGCTCAACAGATTGCAGTCCGGTTTACCGGTGGGCTAACACTGTCTTTTCAGCTGTGGTTCGGAAAGCAGAATGCGTTGTGGCACGCTGTCTGTTCCCATGGTTAATAACGGGGAAGGAGGGAATCCAGAAGAGATGGCAGATGACAGTGGAGGTGGTACGTGAGCTGTGGCCGAGGTCCCTGAGGTGTGGATGGGACGGAGGGGCAAAGGATGCTGCGGGGGGGACAGCCACCACAGGCTGGCGGAGCGTGGTCGGGAGCAGAATGTACGTGGGTGTGGGAGCAGCTCGGATCGCACTTCGGCTGTTCTCCTGTCTTAACAAGAATGAAATATCTGTTGTAAAAAAAATGAAAAAAAAAATAGAAAAGCAATTATCTGGATTGCGAGAGTTTGGCGGGCAGCAGTCCTGAGCCTCTCCCTGCAATAAAACCTGCCGGGAGAGGCTGGAACAAGCTGCAGCCGTCCCCAGTTGTTCCCCCAGCACAGCCCCGGCTATATTGTTGAGAGACTCCATGAAGTCTACTAGGGATTTGGTTATTGCTATTGATTTTACATGGGAGATTCTTAGGTACTGGGGGAACAAGTCTGCAGCATAAAACCTTACGATGGAGGGATCGTATCTTCAGAGTGCTTCTGGCCCATGTTGCCCTAGCTGTGGGCTACTCGGTCCTGTTTCACGAGCCTCCTAGCAGCTCTGGCTGGGAGATGTGAGATGGGAATAGCCACTGTGCTTTGCTCAAGGCATGGGGAGAAAGGGGAATTCAGTCATCGTTGTCCCCCAACCCCATTAGCAACATGCTATGCGCAGCACAAAATACCCTAATGTATATATTTAGAATACACTGCAGAGCTATTTCTTTTTTTTTTTTTTTTTTAATAAAACCCCTCTCTTTTATAATAATAATAAAAATGCAATTTATATACAGTATCTTCATATCCCAAATATTTATAAACATAGTTATCTTTGGTCGACTGATTCCAGGAAGTTTGCCAGCACATCAAAGCGATGACATTTTACATCTCATATTCTTTCCGTTGTGAGGAATGAGATGCTTCTCCATTTCTTAACTGATTTTTCAGATTTTCTTTTAGGGCTGATGCAAGCAGGGCAAGAAAACCTGCAGCATCCAGAACAGATAGAAAATTCCATGAGACTTAATAAACTCCATGCTTGGCTTGATGTTGCAGTAGGGTATTGAAAAGAAATATTATTGACCATTAGTCTGCCACACAGAATCATTTATAAGTTGCTGTCATTGGCAATAAGCCTGTAACTGTAACAGGCTGCAGACAGCTTTCTCGGAGCCTGGCCTCTAGCCTCACACCTCCCAGAGCCCAAACCCTCTTGGTTCATCCCGCACTCCCGTTATGAAGGGGGCAAATGAGTGCCTGGTGGTCTCTTGGTAGAGTACTTCGTGGTATCCGCCCTCAGGTGAGGCAGTTGGGTATAGAAATGGCATGCTTTTGTGCCGGTAGCTGATTGCGGATGCAAATTGGGGACCTTTTGGAATGATTGTCCCTTCATTGTCATAATGTCTTTCCGCTGAGGCCCGGCGTGTTGTGTTTGTTATGCCTTTTACCTGGGACTTGCTCTCTCCGTGAAATCCATAAAGGAAATGCTACGGCATTCTTGGGGGCTCTACTGAATATTGTCTCCGGATGTTTTTAAAGGTCCATCTTCTAATTCAACCCCCAAGAGGCTTTTCAGAACCTAAAGCGAGCAATTGAAGGCAGCTGCATAATATCTCAAATGACCTACTCAGTGCTTCCTTTCCCATTTTTTTTTTTTTCTCCATGTAGGTTATCCATTTGCAACTAAAATCACAGTGCCGAAGCCATTTTTGCATTGTGCAGAAACCATTCATGCACATCACTTTAACGACAGGGGGGCAGACCTGTTGAGAACTAGCCGAACAGATCTTTTAAGTGGAGGCTTTAGACGAGGAGGAGAGGATGATGGATGCAGTATGCAGGGGCCCAGAAGACAAATGAGCGTGATGAATGGATATGGACTACGTGGACCTGAATGATGTTTGGGTTTGGGGACAGCAAGGGGATGTCCTCATTTTCAATGTGCAGTCCATAGTCAGGGTACCATCATATAGGAGTTCTTCCAGGATATAAAGTGACACCATCATCTTCCTCATTCTCCACTCCTTCAGATATCCTTCATCACAGCTGGCCCAGCTGTCTCTTAAGATACCTTTTAGTTTTGGGTTTGCTACTAGGTAAGGCACTTATTTTACCTATAAATATATAAAATATGTGTTTATGTGCGTGTATGTCTGTGTGTGACAAAATCTTTCAGGAGGGAGATATTTAGGAAACAATTGGTATTCAGGAAACAAAACCAGTCCTCAGCCTTTCACGACTGGACGTGGCATAGGTAAGAGGCAGGGAGCTGAATTCACGTTATCTGCTCCAGGCCCCAGAGCCGCAATGTGTTGGAAGAAGCTCCAGGAAAAGTGACAAAAATGCTGATAAGTTTGGAAAGTATAGCGTAAATGAGAAGATTAAGGAGGCTGGTATATGTTCATTGAGGAGGAAAGATGTGTGAAGAGAGATGTAATCACTGTCTGCAAATCCATAAAGAGGCACTACTGAGAGGATGGGGATCCATTTTTCTCGGTGGTTGGTACAAACAGGCAGAAGACATAATGGTCTTGAGGTGCAGCAGGGAACAGTTAGTTAAAAAATATGTGGGAAAACTTTATAACTCTAGCAACAGTTTGGTGACAGAGCAGGCTGCCAAAGCAGGCAGTAGAGGCACCAGCACTGGAGATATTCAAGGCAGAGATGAGTCACCCATCTGTCAGGGATGGTTTAGGTGTAATCAGACCTGCCACAATGTGCAGCAGTGGTCTGGATGATGCACCAGAGGTCTTTTCTCACCCAAATGAGTCTGTGATTTGTCATTTGTGCCTAATTCAGTGTGCGGTACTGTGTGTGCGAATGTTTGCACTTGATGCCTAATGTTTCCGTGTGCATCTGCGGCTCAGATGTCTCCTGGCTGGTACTGCCTGTTAGTCCAAGCTCTCTCTCTCTCTCTGTCTTTTTCTTTCTTACTCATTTGCTCCCCCTTGATATGTTTCTCTTACATTTCTACATTTGCTTCTTTCTGACCCTTTATTTCTATGTGACCTCTTGTCTATTTGTCTTTATTTCACGTATCCTTCTGTGTGCTTTCCTGGTGATGTACATGCGCCTGAGCTTGTATACACTCACCCCTCTTCATGCTCCCTGCGTTTCCCACCTCCTGCCTGTCCTGTGGTGAGAGCTGCGCATGGAGAAGTGCTGGTTAGGAGGAGGATTTTTTTTTTCTACGATCAGAACTGCTGACAATCACCCAGTTCTGGTCTGAAAGCTGTAGAGACATCTGAAGGTGGCACTGAGGGGCATGATGGGGTATGATGGCACTCAGTAGGTCAGGTTGATGGCTGGACTTGATCGTCTTGAGGGTCTTTCCTAACCTAAATGACTCTGTGACCATGCCCAGGACAAGCCTGAGCTGGCCAGCACCCCCTCCTTGTGTCTAACCTTGTGCCTCCTTTCTCTGCAAGCTTCCCACAAGACCTGAACAGGCTGTCCCAGCCATCCAGCAGAGACAATGCAAATAGCTCGCTGGCAATGACAAAGCCCTTTCTGACAGTGATGTGCTGCATCTTCTTGAACTCGAGGCAGCATTAGGAGTGCTTTATTAAATTAATACATGTTAAGTACTCATGCTGAATGCCAGGTGGATTTTAGAGGGCAAAACCAGAAGAGATTTCTTCCAGCACCAGTGAGCGTGCTTGGACAGTTACCAAAGCCAAGTGACATCTGTGTATTCTCTGAATTTACTTCATAAACTGCATCAGATCAGCCAAAGATGTGTTCAGCTCTATATCACTTGTAGTTTTCAAATCAACATCAGATGTATTTCTAAAAGACTTTAGTTGCTCCTCTCACAAGTTATTGGTTAAGAAATGGGAAAACTATGGGTTAAATACAAGGCCTGCATCCCTCAGGGAGAAGCTGTGTGTGATGTGAGCTCTTCCCTTCTGGTCTTAAACAGTGAAGCGATCCATTGTATCAAGAAACTGTTGAACTTAGGCACATTGACATTGGGAAATAGCTGAGCTAGACTGTATGTGAGACCTCACAGGGAAACAAGGAGTCTCTGGTAAATACATTAATAATGAGAACGAGTACGCGTGTTTACTCAGAATTCATCTGGTGCTACCTTATAATGGCTACACTAAAATTACATCCCAAAATTACAACTCAACTTTCCCTCTTGCTATCAGTCTCTGGAAAGTATGCGTTACAAGGAAGCCTTTATTACATAGTAATATAAAAGTTTTCATGTAATTCAATATTACTCTCTCTTTTATTATTTAATCTTAATCATTGTTGTGCAGCATCTTTTGTGCTTCTGCGCTGTCCCACATATGGTAAATGAACAGAAGTGAAGAAAGTATTTTGTAAAAAAAACACAGCACATAGTAAATTGTGTTAGATGACATGCTACAGATCAAGAATGGCAACAAAAGTAATAGTGAAGATGTGCTGGCATATAGAAGGGTTTATAATTAAATTGCAACATTAGCAATTTCATTGTTGGTGTTTCTTTAATACATCTTACGAGAAACACTCTATTACTGCTTTAAGTAATTACTTTGTACTTGGAAACATGAATATATTTTAATGTCATCCGATGGAAAAAAATCTCGCTTTTCAATTTACTTCTGCTCATCCATTTACAAATATATTGATAACTTTCAGATCAGTAGTTTTGTAGGATAAATTATTTATTCAAAGTCTCACTCATTAAAGAAAGAATTTAACAGCAGTTTAAAGAAAGCGGATTGATTATTCAGAGAAAGTAATATTTGAACTTTATTAAGGCAGTCCAAAATAAATCATGTGCAAACTACAAAATAGATTGATACATAAGAGACCTAGTCAAACAAATCATCGGTTATCGTCATGAAAACTATATACTGTTAATGCAACTCTGTAAGCATATTTCTCAGAGAAACAGCTTTGGAGATAGTAGCATAATGAATTACTGTGCAGAGGTGTATCTGTCTGCAGCAGAGAAAATCTATCTTATTTTAAACGTGCGTGGGTGCCGAGAAAATTACCAACATACAGGCCTGGCACCAAGGAGAAGAGGGTACAAAAAGAAGCTTAAAGGTCATTTGCTGTGATGGACCAAGTACGAGCAAGACACAGTAAAACAGAGGTAAGGCAGGAGCAAGGAGGACGGTTTGCTTAGCAGGAGTTCAGAAGCTTTAAGAATTTTGCCCTTAAATGCTAACATTGTATGGGTCCATTAGGACAATTTTACCTTTCTCATGAATAGTGCCTTGCGATAAAGGAGAAGCAATGGCAAAGGAGAATGGGAAGAAATCTGCATGCCATTTCTCTCTTACTCCAAGCATAGTCTCAACTCTGTGCCGAGCTGGTTCCTAGTGCAGAAGAGAGAAGCAAACTTCTTTCCCTTCTTCTGGTGCTCTGTTATGCGTCCTTTCTGACCACACTCATCTGAGCATCATTTGTTGTTAGGAGTGCTAGCCTGCTTCTCACAGTGACTCATGGGCGTCCTGTGAATTGTAATCACACTTACAGGGATGGTACTGGACCCTGGCTGTAACCTTTCCAGGCAGGATCCAGGCCAAAACAACTCCAATGGCTGTCTCCCTGTCCAACTCAAGAGGTTCCTCCAAGAGCTGTTGTCTGGTGCTTTGTCCAGCATAGACGCTTCCAGCGAAGGGCTCTGTTTTGCCATGCCATGGCATAGCTGAGTTGATGGGGCGGTCTGCAGCAGGGAGGAGATGCATACCGAGAAGCTGTTCTTCCCGGCAGCTGATCTTGGGGCACAATTTGTGGAGCAGGTGCTCCAGACGCTTTGCAAAAAGGCTGATGGGCACCCTTGTGGCGCAGTCCCTCAGCTTTCGTGCTGCCGGTGCTCCCCTCGGAGGTGCTGCTCCCAGCCGAGCGAACTGGAGGATGTCAGTCTGATTCTGCATTCAAACTCAATCACTTCAAGATGAACCGGGGAGCTGAAGTGACCTATTAGCGCAGCCAGCAATCTTTGTATTTTTCTGATTATGTTTTATATATTTCTTTACCCTTTGTTCAATTACGGCAGGATCCCTTTCTTCTTGTCCTCTCGTGTTCTCTCTCGGTGCTAAGTGCCAGCTGTCACTGCCTGCTGGATAATTACCATTTTACAAACAGTGTTTAGGGAAATGCCATCAGTTCCTGAATATGTGGCTGTCAGGGCTTATTTGAGGGGCTTTCCTATGTTAACTACCTCTTCTCTTTTCAGGCAGGAGGGCAAGGGAGGGGAAATAAGCCAGGAGATCTGTCTTGTCTCCAGGCATTTGAAGAAAAATTGCATTTCATCTTTTTCGCATTTTGACTGTCAATGCTGGCTCCCTCCCCCCCCTTCCCTTCCCCAGTTTATGCACTCCTCTCACTTTTTCTTCGTGACAGGCGGCCCTGTCCTTCTCCGCAGCTCCGGCGGCCTGCGAGTGACTGGTGGCAGCGGCGAAGATAGGGCTGCTTATCACGGGGGGTTACTAATGGGAAGGAGGGCATCTTCTCAGAAGTAGTCATGGTCCCTCATTACTGTAATATGCTACTTAAAGCCGCACAGGTCTGCCCGGGGTTAAGCAGGGGATCGGGAGGAAAGCTTATGCTCTGATTGCCTGCCTGCGTGAGGAGGGAGCACAAAGTGCAGCCAGGGAGGGATGAAGCCGAGCAGTTGCTGAGGGCGGCTGAAATTTGGGATGTCAAAGCCAGACTCCGAGAGGAAAGACCCTGATGTTCTGCTGAGATGTGGCTTTTACAGGGCACAGATGACATGGAGAGGCCTGCCCGGGTTGCCTCAGAAGTTGTTTATGGTTTAATTTGCCTTTGCTGAGAAAGGTAACGACAGACGCATAAAAAACATGTGCGTTCACCTGGAGGGCCAAGACCAAACCAGAGATCTGTCAGCTGCAAAGCTTTCCTGTCGTTTAAAGAAATTTCTTCCCCCTAGTGACAACTGGCAGCGGTTTCTTCTGGAGAGCCTCAGTCAGCAGAGGTCAGCATAAAAGCCAGGGCCACGTGTGCCAGGTAGGATGTGTGCGGAGTTGTCCCAGCAGCGCTCACCTCCCTGAAGAAAGGATTTCCCCAAAGTGTCAGCGTTTTGGCTCTGTAAATGGTTTTGCCAGCTTTCCGCTTTGGGGACAACTGAGGAGAAGAAAAGAGCTCCTCCCCAGGTACAGCAGTAGCTGCAGGGGCTCTCAACTTTTTGAGCAAGGGGAGGATCAGGAAGGGGAAGGTCCCAGGGGGATTTGTCTCAGGCTCAGTCACAGCATGGGGTACTCTGAGCCCTAGCAGAGTCTGGGGAATTTTATCAGTCGGTCCTAGTGCTGCTAGCAGTGACACAATAGAGAAGGGTTTCTACATCCAAGGGGAATGGGGAGAGAAGAGCCTGGGGGCCCTGACACCAGTGTTGCTCCAAAAAATGGGAAGTGCTTTCAAAATCATCTCTTATTTTGAAAAGTACTGTGTCAGCCTGCTGCTCATAGTCAACATGTAATGAAACACGTTCATTAGCCATTTGGGTCATCACTTCTCGTGCTTTCCCATGTTTGAGCTGCTCAGCAGCAGATTGCAAGGCATTTTTCTAACCATCCTTCCCAGCCCTCTATAGCGATAAGCAATATGTTGTGTACTGTTAGTATCATGGTTATAAATGACCACCCTACCACATGCTATCCATATTTAACATGCTCAGACAGCTCTGTCACTGGCAGCTACTCCATTCCTTAATAGCTGTCCCCAGAGTGGAGCTGCTTTTAAGGAACACGATGGCTGCTGTCTCCTCCTGTCGTACCGGGCCTTTCTGCAGCAAAATTTGCTTTTCACCTCCTTATTTCAACACCATTTGCTAAAAATGTGGCATCAGTGAGGTATTATGTTTCCTTTTTAGCTATCGGTACCCTGAAAGATTCAAATGGCTTTGTTTGCCGTTCCCTTCCAGCTCACTTCTGCCCACCCAGCTGTTTGAGCCCATGCCTAGGTAGTATCAAAGCACCCCGCAGACACGGGTGCATTCATCTCCTCCCGAGACAGGGTAGAGTTAATAACCAGAAGTCATGCATGGGATACTCAGGGTAAGTAAGGTCACGCGGGTTGATCAAGGTCAAAAACATGAAGTTGGTGGCAGACCTAAGAGCTAAGCCTGTGACCAGCATTTCCCAGCCCAGAGCCTTCCTTCCTTCCTCTGGAAGCAGCTGGTTTTCTTCCGTCATTTCTGCTTCTTGATTCCTTTCTCTCTGTGCTGTTATTTATCACTTAGCCTGCAGAGCAATTGTGGTCCTGTTTACTTGAGAGATGCTATACAAAATACAGTTGTATTGTATTTCATTTCATCCGCAAGCCAGCTTTCTCACAGGGAGGCCAGTTGCCAGTAAGGACAAACAACCAACAAAGCAAAGGGCAGGAGTGTTCAGCACTTTCTTGAATTTGATCTACTTCTTCCTTTAAAATACACACACACAAAACCAAACAAAACTATTTTACTTCATGGAAGGGGCTTAGAGTTAAATCTTGAGTACAGTACAGGCAGAGTCATTATCTAATGAAAGGAGGCCTATTGACTCTCTCCTCTCAATTTAAGACTGCCTCTTCTCCTCCAATCTTTCAAGGGTAAAGCTATTAAGGTTAAACAAAACCTGAAACAAATCCAGGCCATGTCTATCAAGAAAATTGCAATGCCAGCTGGGTTAGAAGGTCCCGCATTTGCTCTCGGAGCGCTGGCGTATCTCCATAAGCCAGCATGATGCCATGGTAGGTTGAGTCTGAAAACTGGAAGAAGCCACCGTGGTGTGGTGGTGGTGGCCCAGTTATTCCAGTCAGGAGTGCGAGTAAAGCCAGGAGCAGATAGTATGAGTCAGAAGGAGGGCTGGACTTGCACAGTTTAGTGTGAACTGATCATTTATGCAGACAGCTCTTTGTAAGTTGGCTGTTCTGTCAAAATGACTTTTCTCGCTGTCTGAGCTGTTCGTTCTCTAAGCTGGCATTTTTTATGTGAGCACATTTTTGGATCAGATAAAAATACAAATGGAAACACCATTTCTGGTCTTTCACTCTCTCTGTCACGCTCCCACTCTGATCTCCCTCTGTATCTGTCTACTTTCCATGTCCCTCTTGGTTTCGCACTAGCCCTTGCCACTCACTGTCTTTCCCTCTCCTGTCCTTTCTGCTTTGTGTGCCACTCTGTCTCCAGCTTTCTCCTAAATGAGCTGCTGTCCACTTCTACCTGGCCTCCTTTCTTACTTCTCTCTCGCCTTTCATTTGTTCATCTCAGTGCACAGCACGAAGGGCCCCTGAGAAGGACTGTGAGGCAGGAGACAGCAGCTCTGGCTGCTGAGCTGCAAAGGAAATACCAAGCTGTGCGATCACTGGAGGTGAGGTGCTGGGGATTGCAGAAAAAATCTGGGCAGGCTCCATCGACAGAGGTTAGCAGCTCACAGTGCCTTTCAGTACGGTGTGGGCATGAGTGTGTGTGTCTGTGTGTACCTGGAAGAGCAGAAGTGAAGAGGTGAGGCAGGTGCATTGTAGGTACATTGAATGGTGCCCTCCTGCTGTAGGGATGCAGTAGGGTGTGTAAATCTGTGCCCACAGCAGGCCACTCTCCATGGGGCTTCCCTCTGGATGGTGATGGGCACGTGCCTCTCCTTCCCCACGGGGCACGGTGCAGCCAGCCCGCCTGCCCCAGCGCTCCTCTCTGCTGAAGGAGCAGGGTTGCTAGCACGTGTTGCCGGAGCAGGCAGCCATGAGCTGAAATCCCACTGCTGTCTCCTGTCAGTGTTGTCTGTCTTCTTCAGAATGGCTTATTGCAAGCGCAGCCACACTAATTAGCCGGATTGGGAAGTCTGGCTCCACAGCACCAAGGAGCGAAACGCGAGGCAGGCCTGCAGTGGTGCAGGCCTGGGGTGTAGGAGCAGCGCTGGGGAAGGTCAGGGGCTCTGACATACTCCTGCTTAAACCATATTCCACGGTTCCTCAGCGCTCCACTGTTCTGATTGTGCTTGTTATTGTTGTTACTGAATTCCTTTTTTTTTTTTTTTTTTTTTAACAACAAAAAAACCATACACACCAAACACAGCAACCCTTCCTATTCCCATGCCTGGAAAAACAAACAAAACAAAAAAATACCACCAACACTCCCCCCCCTCTCCAAACAAAAAAAAAGCAAACACCTTGTTTCTAAGGTTGAGCTCTGCTGGCCTCCAGGCTGGAATAATTTTGGCACGGATGCTGTAGCATAGAGGCAATCGCTGTTGTTATATGTACAAGTGCACTTCTACCACTGGTGCCTTAATGAACTTTTTTCCTCGTATCACGTTTTTAGGTTCACAGCTTTCCTTTTCCAAAGCCTTGTGTTTACCTCCCAAGTCTCTGCTAGCAGTAGATGCAGAGCATGTGAACTGTATCTTTATGGGCAATATATGACATTTTCATATTTCTATTGATCTTAAACTTCTCTTCCTCTTCTAATCACTTTAATGAGCCTTTGACTCTTGCTTGCCCTTTGTGGAGAGCCTGGAATATTTCTGTGTTGTTTTTATAGAAAGTCCTCAATTCAGTTACCTAATTAATTTGTATCATTATCCAAACTAACTGTGCAATAGCTACATTTCTTTCCTGGGACAGGAAAAGCAGGTGCCAGAGCGTAGTCATTATAAAGGCCTGAATGAACTATCAAGAACTTTCCGCATGTGGACAAGGCTACGTGAGGCGAAAGAGCAAGAACATAACATGAAGTTTTAATGTCCCAGGGAGGCGAGTCATTGAAAGCAACCTGACAGCACAGCAGAAGTTGATAGCTAGGGCACTGAGGTTCAGCTCTGGGTGCTTGAGATGCACAAGCAGACAGACTGGGCAGCACAATTCATGAACCTTTCCAACTAGTGAATACTCCCTGGACTAAAAAGGAGCTATGCTGGACTGTTGCAGTGGATAAACGTTTGTGATAACTCCCTGGAAACCAAATCTCCTGTAAACAGCTCTTGTTCTTTGTGCTTTTCAGAAAGGACCCTTCTAAGAAACATGGAGATCCACTATCATATTGTGGAGATACAGGGTATGCTTTTAACAAAATGTCACTTCCCAAGGTCTAGGAGTTAGCAGGGGAGACTCACAGAGTACCTATGTAAAACCTCAAGGCAGGATGCCCTGTGGCACCGTGACTTATTTTCAGCTATGTATGTTTTGTAAAGCCACCATGCACAAACATTAGTTCCTTCTCCTTTTCTTTACCATGGTCTTTAAACAAACAAACAAAAAACAGTTTTGAAATCCAGTCCTTAAGGCATTCCTTAATTTCACTTCTTCCTTAGTAATCTCCTCATCTCCCTCTTTTTCCTTTGTATCCCTTCCTACCTTCTTGCCTGCTTGCCTTCTTGCCTGCCTTTCCCTGCTTCCCATTTTTTCTTCCTCCCTCTCTTCCTTCCTCTCCCTCTCTGCCTCCATCCTAGGACCCCAGTGCTCATCCTCCTCATCCTTCAGTCATATCGCAGAGGAAGACTATGGTAAAATTGCTTTCTCTTACATTTATCAATGAGGATAGACACTAAAGTGCTTGGTGTGCCATAGCTCTGGTTTGTGAGCAAAGGCTGGACCAGTGGAAGCAGATCTTCTCTCCCTTACTCTTTCAAGTATTCAGATTTCAAAATGCTTGATCAAACTCTTATGGTTGAATGTTTAGACCTGGGATAAGTACTCATGTATGCTCATTTACCAGTGCTCTATATAGGAGTATCCCTTATGGTGAGTGTAACTGTGGCCGGGTCCAGCGTGTCTCAGTGAAAGCTGCCATTTCACTTTGTACTCTTTTCCGCCAGGAAATGTATCCTACATACAATATGGCAGTTTTTAAATGAAGCTTTCAGAAGTGTCCACAGACGTGAATGAATTAAACCCCACAACTCCTCGGTGCAGTACAGGAGACATCCTCACCTCGTTCTGAAATGCAGCCACCTGTGGAAGGCAGCAGCTGTTTAATAGTGCACGGTAACATTTTACAACTGTTGGGCACAACAAGTGATGACAGAAAATGTCCAGATTAAACTTGTGGGAATTAGGCCCAGGGAACATAATTGCTGAAATTAAAATGTGTGTAGTTTAAGTTAACGCCTATGCGGTGTGCAAACTGCCACTGGTTCCTTAATGAACACTTCTGTTTAGGGTTAAGGCTGTGCAAATATTTTCCTGTTCAGCTTCAGAGCCAAAATATGTTGGATAGGAAATCTGGCTTGTGTTGAACACACCTTTGTGTTGGTTAGTTTGCCTCTTGTTCGGGAACTCTCTTTTTCATATAGGAGGAAAAAAAAAAAGATGGAAAACATCATTTCACTTGACACAAAGTATTTCATTTGGCCCAAAGCAAAGCCTTTCACAGCAGTGACTTGTGAGAAAAGGCCAGAAAAGGCAAGCTTCACAGAGCTACCCTTATTGTTGCAGATGTAAAAGGCAGCACCACCAGCAATACAACACCTCCTAAGGGTATTCACCTTGCTGCCAGCGGACTGAGCTGCCAATATCCTGCCTACCCAGAGAGACTGAGTCCAGTGCTTTTAGCCTTGTGAGAGGTACAAGAATTAAAGCACGAGGAAATATTGTTATGTGTGTAGGGGAGAAAGAGTGACTTCCCCACAAGGCAGGAAAAGAGCACGCCATGACTGAGCCCTTCAGCCAGTCCTGCTGTTTTAAAGGGATCTCGACATGGCTGAACCTGGGCTCCTTTCTCGACTGGCAATGAGGGTGCCTGTCCAGCATAGGCAGAAATTTCCACTTTTAATGGAACTGAACGGCTAATTTAGTAGGAAGACAAAGCAAAGCGGGCTTGTTCATCTTAGCGTTGTTTTTGTCGTGTCTAACTTACCATGTGGAACCATTTCAATAAGCTGTATTATCAGCTGAAATTTCTTTTTCCCTTCTTTTTGGTTGCCGCCCAAAAGCAGCTACGCAAATGCATATCCAGTTGTATTTAAATTCACACTCTCATGGGCTAGAAATTCACAGTATTGCTTTCTCCTCCGGTGCCAGAGTTGCAGACGCCTCTTATGATGAAAGATCTTATTAGAGTTAGCGCTCTGCATCAAGGAGAGACAATCAATTCCTTTTGGAGATTTAATTTTAATCATCCAGACCGGCTTCTGTCTCCCCGTCTTCCATAAAACTTTCACCGCTCCCTAGTCCTCGGTATTAGTTTCTGTGGATGGCAGGCTGCAGAGCTTGTCCCGGTAATCGGAAGCAGGAGGTTACATTAGTCCCAGGTTGTGTTGCACACAGCAATTCGATTTGCAGAATCTGTTTGCTGCACGGTTAACGGCTGCTTCAAACAGCGCACAAGTAATTTCCCAATGACAGATCTCCTCTCGGTCTGCAGCTATTTTAAACTTGGTTTGCCACATGCGGCGTGGCCGTGACTCTGGAGGGAGTCGTTCCCCCCCCCCCAACCTTCCCCTTCCACAGCCGATGCTCTGTTGCCCTGAGCTGAATGCTGAATATTGAACTCTTTCAGCGGATGAACTTCAGGCCAATTATTATTCAAAGAATAGTTTTAGTAGCTCATAAAACTAAACTAGCAACCCACCGTTTCCAGATAATTTCTACACAGGAAAAAAAAAAAAAAAAAAAGAGACAACATTCATCCCGCGAGCCATGGCGAAATTAGCCTCAAAGTTCTCGTGCTAAGGGAGAAATTCAGAGCAGGCACACAGAGCATTAACACTGTGACTTGTGTGAAGTTCTTCCTGCTTCTGCCAGTAATCACGTTGTCCTTTAACCTGCAAATTCCAGGGCTGCTGGGAGGTGTCTGAGCATAGCTGGCTGTATCTCGCAGCCTGGGCCCGGCTCCCACTGGTACTGCACTTTTTCAAGCAGCGTGACTGATTTATGTCGTGGGGGGGCTGGAGGAAATCAGGCTCTTTTGCTTTGGCCATCCTCCAAATATGCCTTTTAGGAGCACTCTTCCTATTTGCATTCCTAACATTGACTTTAGTGTTGGGATTCAGAGTACCCACTCTTGGGATTTCTTTGGCTTTAAAGCCAGATGTGACTTTGGGGTTGACCTTTTCTTCGAACATGATCCAACCAGAACTGCAGAGCTAAATGGTGGCGCACGGCATGGCTATGAATTTCTGAGGGTAGGGCCCCATCTATCTCTTTGTGAAGAGCTTAATAGCACCTGCATTCCTTCCACTCGTCCACATATAGCGTCCTCGCTCCTTCTAGGCATATTGGGGCTGGGAGAGCATTTGTCTCAGCTAAAGGAAAGCTTCTGAATCCTTTCCTCTGGGTTGTAATGAATCTGTGTCTCAGATTTAAAGCTGGGAATGCTTTCTGCTCCTTCTGCCCACTTCTCCCTTCCAGCCTCCCCCTCACTGCTCAGTCCATTCTTGTTTTGAGATGCTTAACGGCTTTATCAGGCTGGCATAGAGCAGCCTTCACGTTGGCATTATAAACCCGACTGCACTTCCCATGATTGGACTGTCTTAATTCTCTAGGCAAAACCTACTGTGTTGTTTTCAGTATTCTTTATCAATAACGACTATTTTTATCTCATTCCAAAGAAATCACAGCGAGACTATTGGAAGCCTGCAAGGAAGCAGCCATGCTCTGACAAGAGTCTTAAGAATGCTTGAATGAAAATGCTCACCTTGATCAATGCCAAGACTTGATGATTGCTGAATTCATAGCTGCCACTCCACTTCTGTGTTCACAGCAGTGTAACAAATGAGTGGTAAAATAATAATAAAAAAAAAAAATAGTAAAAAAGCATAGCTTTTAATGGCTGTCAAAAGAATCTCAGCTGAAGTGAGGCTTACCTGGTGAATAGCAATTCATTAATCTCAACCAGCAGAGGTACAGGCCAGAAGCAGGCACAACTCAGTGATAAGGCCACGGGCAGACGTAAGGCCTCTGCTGAGACAGGCACTTTGTTATCAGCGTGAGTTTTTGCACACTTGTTAGTAGAGCCAGGGCAGTAACAGGACTTTATGTTGGAAGAGCTGGCTGGGAATAGTTGGGTCCATTGGTGCCATTCATTTTATTCTTTAATTTTGATTGGGAGGTGTTGATTTTAATAACGCTAAGGCCGTATTATATAAGCGTACCAGTTTTGATGATTTTTTTTTCCAACTGCTGTTTTATTCTAAATTTGAGAATATGACATATCAGGCAGTTAGTACCTGCCTGAGATACGGGAGATGAAATTCAGATCCTACGCTACCACAGTGGTAGCAGGGATGCGGATTTACCTGTCCCAAAGCCAGGGAGCCCTAAGAACCCCCCACTCTGGATTTGTATCCTAGGTCAAGAGTATCCCAGGAGCTCTCAGGCAAATGAACAGGTTTAGAGCTGTGCAAAGCTGAAGCTCCAACCTCAGTGGCATGTTGGCTTTGCCAGGGCTGAAGAAGAGGGAGCTGGGAGCGAGCAGCAACTCATTAGGAGTCGAGGCAGGGGGCTGGTGTGCGGCTGTGCCCCTGAGAGAGACACGTGTGGCACACGCATGCGTGCACACACCTGCCTTTGATGTTTCTTTATATCCCTCTTTGAAGTTCCTGAATCCTGGAGCAATATCCTTAGGTCTTGCTTTCTTTTTTTTTACCGAATTGAAGGTTTTCAGGGCTTGGATTCTAGAAACAAGAGATGAAAAAGATCTGTTAGATCCTTATCGAGCCCTGCTTCTATTCTCTTTTGAATTTGCTCTGAATTTGATTTTCTTTTAATAATAAAGCACGGATCCTGTTGACATTTTCCAAATGTTGATATTGGATTAAAATTTTGATTTTTAAAAAAAATATTAAGAAAATTTCTATCTTCAGAAAGAAAAAAATGAAAACTGCAGTTTCTTTTTCCTTTTTCTTCTCCATTACTTCAGATGAAGCCGTTATAACCTCGGTGCATTTTGCGGCGAGATTGTCAGCTTTGCCGTAGAACATGATATTTTTGTGTAACTGTTTAGTAAATCTGCACAAATGCTTAGGGCAGCAAATGAAGACAGGAAATGTGCGCTGGGAGTGGATGTGGCTGTGATGGGCCATTGCACTCTCCGCATACCCATCACAGCTGTTCTTCCAGCAGCCTCTCCGCTTGGCAGTACTGGTTTTAAGGAGTAACAATCCCCTTACTCTGTATCCCCCTCAAAATCTGCCTCTGTGTATCAGTAAAGTCCCGCAGAGTTATCAGCCTTCTCTGCAGTCTGCTGGTGAATAACCGCGTGATTCTTTAGCTTCTGCTTTTATCTCCGAAAGTCTCTGGTTCAAGCCCATTGTGTCAATCAAATCACTTGATTTGGAGTTTGTTGAGCATGCGAGGGTTTTCCCACCCAGCAGTTAGGGAAGGTGCTACCGAGGCTTTTAATAAGCGTAAAGAACCGAGCACGTTTCTGGACGTGTTGAAGATAAGCTGCATTTACAGGGACAGCCACCTTTCTGTCGTGCCAGGAAGATGGCTATGCAGTACCCGCAGTATCTGGGGTTTTCCCAAAAAGTCTGTCCTTGCAGCAGTGAGGAAAGTGTCATCCTTTATTTAGGAAATAGCACTCCTTGGGCTGTGCTGTGGGAGGCAAGATGTGTCCCTCCACTGCTACTGCCCCATTCATTCCCCTGCATTGCTAACACATGCAGGGCTTCCTCTCCAGGTCTTCTCTTGCTGGCCAAAGCACAGGGATCGTAAGCACTTCTTAAAAGCATGGCTTTAAATAGGCCTGCTCATTGTAGATATCTTGCTCTTAGTCTGGAGTGACAAATCCTTGTACTTGTCTGCATTTACATTCCATCAGCTTTTCCCCTTTGCATTTGGCATCAGTCACACTTGGTCCTTAGAGGTAGCACAGCTGCTTCTCGTGTGGACTCACTGATGCTTTGCCTAAGCAACACCAAGTGATCTTTCAGCTCCTTCCATACCACTCTCGTTCCCCTCCCCACGCATCTTTTATTGGGCCCAGAGAGACTTCAGCGCTCTGCACGTTCCCTATTCATTAAAGGACCTTAATGCAAGCTGAGTCCTGGCCAAGCCTAACGTGAACTCTGGTAAATACAGTTATAAGTATTTAAGGTTAAAACTCCAGTACAGTTTGTCCAACATGTCAGAAATCTGCAGCAGACCCATAGCTCACTTCATTCCCCACAGTGAGCCGTCTTTAATCCTTACTATTACAAATGTTGTTTCCTCTCATGCAGCTTTCCCACTGAAGTCTGGAAAATTAATTCACCCGCCTCCCTCACCTATTTTAAATGGCTTTTGTGTTGGAGAAGATCAGGGTTTGCAACACTGCGGGCTGAGGATGTGCCTGCAGTTCAACGCGGCGAACTCCAGATTTGGAAATCTGGTGCTGTGCACGCAAGTGGAGCTCCTCTGGCATGGGAACAGGACTTTTTGCTGCAGTCTCACCTGCTTCCTCTAGCCGTAGCGAGATTTCCAGTTTGGTCTGATTTCCCTGGGTTCAAAGGCTGTGAGGATGGCTTCTCAGCTTCTTGTCAGGTGAAATCAGTGGGTGGAAAGGAGCGAAGGAAGAATAAAGGAGAAGATTTCTTCCCTCAGGAAAGGGCTGTGCTGTGCTTAAGCAACAGTTTCAGGCTGGTTGTCTTCTAAATCACTGTGCAAAATGATGAGGATAATTTTGGCTGTATAAGCGTGCGTGTTTTCTCTTTTTTGAGTGACATCTTTGAAGCGTTATACTTGCATACATGGCTTTAGAATAAGTCAGGGAAGCACAGACAGAGTACAGGCAGAGGCAGACAGCGCAGAGAGCAAGCGAGAGCACATGCAAAGCGAGTGCAGAGGTCCTGATCTTTTTCTGCTGAATGCAGTGTCAAAGAGGGAGGTTGCAGAGAGGCAGACAGCGACAGCTATGCCAGAGACCCGCCAAGAGCTATAGCTCTGTCAGAGAGCAAACGCAACTCAGAGTAAAGGAGACTACTCCATGCATTATAGGAAGTGAAATATATTTTTTTCCTCTCCCTAACCCTTATTAAGGCTTTAATCTTAATCCTATTCATCATCATTAACTTCAGCAATTGGCCAAAATATTTAAATAAGGTGAAATGAAAAGATTTAAGTCTACTGAAGTCTCATCAAGCCACAGAAGAATAATCTCCAAAGATTAAGAAAGCTGTGGTGACCCAACCTGTACAGAGGGGGAGGAGGAGGAGGGAGAGGGGGCTTCCGAGATGAAAAGAAGTTACCAATTAGATCCTTTGACGAACAATAACGAGTCTTTTTTCCCTCACAATAGCCAAGTGCAGAAAAATTACAGAAGATGAATTAAGAGTTTAAATCCAGTAAAAGGAAAAAAAAATAAAAAAGCAGGTAATATTTTAATAAGACTTAAATGAGTCTTCCAGAGGGACTGGAGAGCTCTTGGCCCTGCATCTCTCCCCGGTTCTGGGTGTAAAATAGGCTTTTAACTACCAGTGCACTATGAAGTGCTTTGATGTTTATTCCACGAGGCCTGATTTTTGTGCCTGACGCCATTTGCTGCTCCTCTGTGTGTGTGTGTGTGTGTTTCATATGTACATTCCCCCGAGGCGCCCGTTGTAACTTGGTTTCAGTTACGCTTTAGTTAATGGGCACTTAAAATAAAGTGGTACCCATTTCACTTTAATTTCGTGAAAGGGGTGAGGGCTGTTTCCTTTCCATTTCCAGATGAAAGGAGCAGCGCTGCAGCTCCATAACGAACCTCAAATGAATTGGATAGCTGATAAATTTAACGATCTCATCAGCATATAAATATACATGTGTGTGTGTTTATTCACGCACAGTTAGTATATGGAAGTCATCAAGATAAAATGTGGATTGTGGGAGAGAAGTGGGACCTCCACGTAATAGTTTTGAGCGGCGGATGGAGGTAGGTGAATTTTTGCAGAGCCCCTCGTTGTGCAGTTGATAACTTAAGTGCAGCTCGATTCGACTGCTTCAATGTAATCATACAGTCCCGTTTTAAACACCTGAGGCCTTCTGCTACTGCCCCACATGAGTTTCTTGGAAGCTCTGGGGCATTTTATATGGCAACCATTGCCAGGCCACTGAATTGTGCCCTTGAATTCCCGCCGCATCGGGATGCCCTGTTGTGGCAAAGAAAAGCCACGTTTCTTTCTCTTCCCATCCCTGAAAGGGTTACTAATGCCAAAAGCAAGATGGGTATGGTATTGGCAGATAACTGAGGTTCTTAGTAACTCCCTGTCTTATCCTTTTTGGTAGCAGCAGTGATCTGTAGCCCCTGACCTGCACAAAGTGAATAGTGAAAGGTTAATTTTTGGAAAGCTGTGTTGCAGCTCTTAGTTATCCGTTTGCAGCTCTTGTATTTTCTCTTGGAAATCATACCTTTGATTGAGCCTGTCCCACCCAGCTTAAGGACAGCCCTTCCTTCCTTCAGGGAATGGCCTTTTGATGGCAGAATCAGGGCAGGACTCAACGTGAGGCCTTGGAGGAGAAGCTCAGCTTGAGTTGGGGGATTTTGCATGGGCTGTATGTAAGAACTTACCAGCTTGTGGCATCTGTGCAGTCTGTATCTTCATTCTCACTGCATAACTTTCAAAAAAAAAACCCAAAAAATACATCCTCAGCTCTACCTAAAATCTACCTTCAGAATCCTCTGTGTTTTCAGAAGGATAAAGTGGTGAGGACTGTTTGCAAATCTCTGCCATGTGAGCTTCCCCATGCTCTTCCCTGGGGGCTGTGGCACTTGTTTCTGCATCCATTGACTGACCTATTTTATCCCAGTCCTGGTCATCAACTCCATCCTAGCAAACTGGAGCCTCTACCTTCACCTACCCATCTGCAAGGCAGGCCACCACAGGGTAAAATATCACCTCCGTCAGCACCGACATCCATCACTTTAATGAACAGCAAAAATCAATCTCTAATTGACAAAAACGTTTTTAATCAAAGTATGAGGCATTTAGAGCACAGGAGCAGCCTTTCATCTTCTGTCAGTGTTTTCCTTTGCAAGTGGAAGCGGCAGAGGTTTGTAGCTGGCCAAAGAGGCCAAGTGGGATGTGTGAAGGAAAATGGGGGCAAAGCTTTCAGGTGGTATTAGAAGAAATCTGCTGGGCTTTACCCACAGTCTACCAAAGCCTGATTTTGGTTTGTGGGTCCATGAAAAATTTACAGCAATGGTAGGCAGAGAGTGGGAACAGAATAAGTTTTAAGTTAGCTGAAGTTCTCAAAGACATCACTTGGATGATTTTTTTCTCCTTCTTTTAACATTTTTTCTCCTTCTTAAGAGTCCCAAACTCTTAGGCTCAGCCCACGCTGGCTATTTGCCCTTGATGACCTGCTGTTGGGTGCACTGTGCCTCTGAAACCCATTGTAGGAAAAAGGCAGGTGAAAAAGGTCAGCTGAGCAGCCCTGGCGGGTGCCATAGCTTGTAGGGATACTGCCTGTGCATATTTGGGGTTTGCCTTTGGGCAGCTCTACTAGTGGTGAAGAGAGGAGAGGTGGTGTTAATTGTAAGAGTGATTGCTTATAAACTTGCAGATAACTGTGTTACATGTGAGTATGAGAAACCACCTACCCAGAGCACTGAAATATTCGTTTTCCTCTGCTTAGGGACTCCCTTAAAGATTTGTAAGGTTACTCTGGGCAGCTTGGTATCCTTGCCAGTGTTTATGAGCCATAAAGGGCAAGGGAAGGTTATTAGAGCACCATCTGGGCCCTTTGCTCTTTTTGCCATGTCTTGCAAGAGGGGATTATTGGAAAGGGACTTCATCAATGCCTGGCACAGACTGGGTGCCTTGGCATCGCTGCCCGTACTCGTGGTGGAAAGGGGCACGGAGAAGAGCATCACCAGTGACACAGCCTTAGCACCGTGCCAGCGTCTGAGAGGGAAGCAGTGTGGAAGGTGCAGCAGTGCTTGGCACCGCGTGGGCCCACGGGCGGCACCGCCTCGCTCGTGAGAGGAGCAGTAGGAAGACGCAGAAGCATCTGATGCTGCCGGGGGAAGCTGGCACACCTTGCTGGATCTACGGAGGGAGTGATGGAGAAGGAGGGTGCATCCTTGCCCATCGCCGTTGCCAGTGTTTGCGAGGGAATCAGTCCAGGGGGCTGCAGTGGTACCCGAGCACCATCTGGCCACGCTGGCACTCTTGCTGCTGTTTGCAAGGTTGGCTTTGGATAATGTCTTTTTCTGATCAAAGGCCAGAATTTTGGATGCAAGCCTGGAGTGTGTGTTACATAAATAGTTTTCACTCCTTTCCAAATGGCTCCCACAGCCGTAGATTCTTAAGAGCTTCAGAGGAGCTTCAAATGGTGGTCCCTCGTGGAGAGATGACACCACCGAGCTTCCTCACCAGAGGGGTGTTAACTCATCCTGTCCTCCTCATGCTTTGACTGGAGAGGGCTTGTTTCAGAGAGGATGGACCTTTGTTTTTAGCCACTTTGAATATAAGAGGGAAGATCTGGTTGGGATTCCCCCAGCATTCAGTGGAGCTGTAAGCTGTGTGTGTTGTTCAGCCTGGAGGAGGATGGTGTGGCTCACTCTGTGTTGACATTCTTTACGCTCAATCAGACTTCTAAACATTTCAAAGAAGACAGGGATCTTTGCCCACGTGTCTTTTTTGTTCAGCAACAAAATTCACCATTTTCTGCTTCCCTGGTTGGCTCAGGCTTTCCAGGGCTTGAAGGGTTCCTTGTCCTTGCCAAGCTTCAGTCTAACCAGAGAGGGAGAGATGACTTTAGCACAGCAGCAGGTGGGACGAGGTCCCAGATGGGGCAGAACAGCGGGGATTTGGCATGGCAGGGGGGCGTGCATCACAAGGAGGATGGGGAATGAGGCAGAGATGGACCACAGAGCTGCAGTGGGCAGGTGAACATTTGCCTGCTTCCATGAATGAGGGCTTAACAACGAATCCCTGCAGTTGTGGATATGCCAGGAAGCATGTCAGAAAGCAGAAGCATGAATCAGTGATGGTCTCCTCTCCCAGAAACACTTCTGTTGTCCACGATAGTGCTCTCAAGTCCACTTCAGTGGGGTCTGTTTTTGCACTGGCTGAGCTAGCTGTAGGTGCTGTCATTCACAAAATATGCAGAGTGCCTGGCCAGGTTACTGGCTCCTCCTGCAGCAAGTCTCTCTTAGGCTATGTTGAAATATATGGATGTCCTTCACTTATGAAGATGAATTAGTTTTATAGATCGCAGGTTCCCCATGAGTCATGCCAGGTGTCGTGCTTGGACCTGAAATATGGCGGAGAAGGGGGAGGGATGCAGAAGTGAGCTCTGATTTAGGCAGAACCACTTTAGATAATTTTTTTCTTGAAAGGTGAAATGGAAAGCCATCGCACAGCTTGTGTAGCTTGCCAGTTTGAATCCATCCCAGCTCGGTAATCTCGGAAACTGCTACCATGCACAGAAACCTAGGAGATAAAAAATGAGTTCATTGATTCCATCCCATTTTGGTGGGCAGGTGCTCACGTCAGAAAGCCCAGCATTTCAAATTGCCCCTCTTACTGGAAGACTCTGCAGAGAGGCCACAGGCTGAACAAAGTACTGAGAGTGGCTTAAACTCCAGACCAGAGCACCTCGGGATGGGATCCAGGAGAGTCAGAGAAGGTGATCGTGAGGTTAAACATTTGTAAGCATCACTACAGACCTTGGGATGCTGGAAGCAGATCTGTTCCCAGCACTACCAGTGATGTAGGTCTGGCTTTCAGAACAATCGTGAGGTTTTAGAAACACTCAGGTGTGTCATTTAAATTAATTTATATATTTTAATTAGCTTGGTGTTTTCCAGAAACAAAGGAAGAACCTTTCTATAGGCAGTACTCTACATTTTCTTATTCCCCTCTCCGCCTTACTTAACGGGCTGGATGCCCAAGGAATTTATCCACTTCAAGTTTGGGTGTGTTTACATGCATGCAAATGCACATCCGTGCATGCTTCTGGTGGCAACAGTGGTAGCCATATCAGTCCTCCTCCTTTACTAATCCAGCTCCCTCTTGGCCAGTTTGACTAACAAAAATTTACCAACCAAGCAGCAGAGCGGAGCGAACATATTAAGAAAAACAGCATCGAATGCAGCCTTGCGAAGAGCCATTGGCATCATTCATCCCACAACAATCTGTACCATACGCCTCTTCTCTGTAAGGCCAGAGACAGCCTTTCCCAGCCCGCAGCCCTTTCGCAGCATTAAATATAATGGTTTTCTTCCTGCTCTGTGGCAGGAGATAGGAATTCTGTCCACCAAGACTTCTCTTCAGAGCAATTTCCTCCTTTAAAAATTTGTTTTGACTCTGTAGAAACTGAGGCTAAGCTTGACAAATAGCTGTTATATCCAGGCTGTTTGCTGTTCCTTCCAGAAGAGGATAGCTCCAGGTATTGCTCCCAGATGACTGAATTATCCTGTCCAGTTTAAGGTGGAGTTATCAACACATCCACTGGGAGCATACATAAATACTGGATAGACCGAGATCTTTTCTATTCTTTGAGCTGCATATAATTTCAGCCTGTCACTCCTTATCATATCCCCTTTAATCATGCAAAATATTTCCTCCCCTTCTCCCTTTCATCATGCTTGTAGGCTTATCATTTTCCCCTTTAGCCTTCATTTAGTTGCAATATTCACATTGTATTATATATTCTCTATACAATTAAGTAGGGAAACTGTCACCACAGGATGTCTGGGAGGCCAGGAGTATGAATGGGTTCAAAAACGGATTAGGGAGTGCATGGAATAGTCCATCAAGAGCTATTAAACTCAGATATGTAAGTAAACAGTGGCTCAGGAAGTCCCTAAGCCATATGTTGCTGTGTGCTGGGAGAATATACCAGGGAGAAACATCGCTGTATTTTGTCATGTGTTTTATAGCCCTTCCATAGGGCGTTTGCTGGTGTCAGAGACAGACAGGGGGTTAGCAGGACTGTTTCACCTAATGCCACTTAATTTACATTGGTAAGATGTTAGGGATGGGATGCTTTATCAAATAACATAAAAAACACCTTGAACTATTGTGATTATTACACAGTGTAACTCCAACTTCTACATGCCGAGATTTACAGCGTTGTAGAGTCTTCATGGATTTCTCTCCATGGACCTTCTTGATTTTACAAACTACGATTAGCCCTGTTTGTTACTCCTTCTGCACTGGTTCTTAAAACAAGCAAGGTCTTTTTGTGCAAGGGGCTGTACAAATCCAGAACAAAACCAGTCTGGATGTATTCGCTGTGTTTTCCTGGTTGCATCTCAGTCGTCATCAAAGTAGGAAATCTCAGGAGAACAAACTATTGCGAAGGAGATTTTTATGATCTTTAAACACCCTTCAAAGTAGTTTGTTTTGTCTCATGCATTTGACATGTTTTATACAGACTCCGTTATGACAGCGTCCTGAAGGTGCATGTTTCTGCATTTAGAAATGCTGAGATTTTAAAGCCTTCCCTTTCAGAATTTGAGTGAAATTTGAGCTCAGGAAAAGGAGACACAATCTCCTCCTTCTGTCATGCCCTCTCCCCCGTCACCCCTCCTCACAGTAAAATAAATAAATAAATAAATAAATAAATCAGAGAGCGTGTAATGAAGTGTGAGGAACCAGACTTTCTC
The DNA here is from genome assembly GCF_964035555.1 of Netta rufina. Lineage (NCBI taxonomy): Eukaryota > Metazoa > Chordata > Aves > Anseriformes > Anatidae > Netta > Netta rufina. The sequence goes on along the minus strand of NC_140123.1, from coordinate 121,127,268 downwards.
CAGTTGGGACCTCTCAATTCGGTGTGCAAGCTTCTGCTGACTTCACCAGATTCTGACCCCAGCTTCCCATGCCAGCAGAAGCTGTTGCTCTGATTTCGGCCTGTCCCCTCACCTCTCTGCAGCCCCTCTTCCCCCTCACCTCGCCGTGGATGCGAGCTTCGTGATTCCGTGCCCATTTTGCCTTGGGTATCGTTCAGTCAGCAGCTGTTAGATCAGTAATCCGGGGAGTCGATTAGTGAGGAATTACCCTGGTGTGGCAGGGAGGTGATACGAAATAATGCTACTGGTTTCACACTGTTTGGTTCATACTCAAAGGAAAGGAAGGTATAACTTAAGCATCACTGTGACCCAGCTATTTTGACCCCAAATTCAGCCTCCAAGGCATAGGCAATTGCTTGCAAGTTAGTTGTGTGCAGCATTGTGGTCCATAGCTATATTTTGACTCTCAGAGAGAGATGTGAAACAGCGAGCCCAGGCTGTTCGTATCTTCCTGTAAATGCAAATGAGAGAAGACCTCCCTATCAGTTTAAAATTTGGAGCCTGCCTTTGTGTACCATAAAAAACTGATAAAAAGAGCAAGAGTACAACTTTGTTTGTTTTGGAGGATTTTTATTTTTTTTTTGCTTTTCAGTTCACGTTTAACGAAGTAATTACAGTGAAACACTCTCAAAATTCAAGACCTAATTAAAGCGAAGTATAAAACCTCGATTGATCCATTATTTAGATTGGCGAGAAGTGAGCGAAGGGAAGCAACGAAAAAGTTAGTACGTTATGGGAGGAAAGAGGCACATTCCCTCCTGGAGAATACTGATCGGGGGAAGACCTTGGGAGGCTAACAGCCAGGCAGGGACGTGCTTGAATTATTCACTGGAAGTTCATCTTCAGACAAAAAAAAGCAGGGGGCAAAAACAAACAGATCAGTCAAAAGGATGCTTTTCCCAAACAAGCACAGGTGTTGCCAAATGTGTTTGAATCAGAAGCCGTCTCGCTCAATATCCTTTTGTCAGCAGGCTAGCCCCCAACCCACCTGGTAAGAAGTGTGCTAAGTAAAGCAGCAGTGAAATTTCTGTCTCCAAATTTAGCCTCCAGGGCGAGTTGCTCGCTGCTTCTACTGCTTCAAGAGCGTGGGGTAAGGCGGCAGGTTTGGCTCCCTCTCTGCAGAGCAGGTGGGAGTGTTAGCAAGAGGGATCTGTGGTGGCAGGAGCTTGGCTGTGCCCATGCAGGGTGCACGGCTGTCAGCTCCTGGGACAGGGAAAGCTGCAGCTGCCAGCCTTTGTCCTCTCCTCAGCCGTGCCTGGCCAGGAGAAGCCGAGCACAGGACAGCTCTGGCCCACCCAGACCATCCTGCTCAGATGTCTTCCAAAGCAGGATATTTAATTTTCAATTATCGATGCAATTCTGCGGCTGAAGCTTTAAACAAATTACTTTCCCTGCCCTTCTTCAGCAGTTCCCGTGAAAAATTACAATGATAAAAAAAATTCTGTTTGCGTGAAGGTGGTATTAAGCTCTAAGAACCGACATGATCTGGTTAGGTTGTCGTTTTGTTTATGAAGATAAACCAAATTACAATAAACAATTTTGTTGTTCTGAATTTCCCAGGTGCCAGCACTGACTGTTTGAAAACTCATCCCATATTATCTTATTTCCTTAGGCATCTCTCATGTTTCTTTAAGTACTGTCTTAAAGTCCTGGGTAACTGCCCTCCTGGGTCCAACATCTCTCCACCTGCCTTATTATTCCTATTGCATTTACACTAGAACGATACTATAAGGGGCAATAGCTTGGTTGGATTTGTTTTGGCAAGTTACTATAATATTTTTCTGCAAAGCAGCAGCTTTTTGTCCTTTCTGTCTGAGTCACTAGCAGTTGCATGCATCTTCAGGTTAACTAACGAGTTCTCTGTGATTCACCTTCATGTCCCACGCACAGTTTCTGGCTGAACAGCCGTGCGAGAGGGACTGTAGGATTTTGGACCACGAGGCAGTCTTTGTCACTTTGTCACCAAGAGCAAGATAGAAAAACATCCCCCTGGAATAAGGTGGGTGTTCGTGATCCTTCCTTGGATCACAGGATGTGCTGATGGCTTCCTGAGGTCCCTTTCAAAATTTTTCTTCACGATTACAGAGCTCCAGATACTGTGCATTTCTTTGTGAAGGCACAAGTGCTGCTCTTCCATCTTCGTGAGAGAAAAAAATAATCATGTTTTACTGGCCCAGAAATAGGCAAGGCAATTTCAGCCACACAAGTGCCCAGCTTTTGAGGGTTAGCAGGTGCCCACCGTCTTCATCCAGAGCTGTGAGTGCTCAGCACTCCTGAAATTCTTCCCTCTTCGTTACAAGCCTAATTTCAGGTGACCTCTTTTGAAACCACTGCTCTTTTCATTTAGGCTTAGATTGGAGAACAGCGCTTGCAAGGCATCTCCAGGAACGACCTTATCTGAACAAATACCTTAGAGTGGAATTCATGTCATTTCCACCTGAATTTCTCTTCTGGGGGACTAAAATAAAACGGCAAGAAAGTTACAGTCAGAGGTGTGCATGTAATGGCGGAGTTTAGTCAGTGAGTAAATCTCTTCTGCTGTTCCTCTGCAGAGCTTCACCAGGGGACGGAGCAATTACAGCTCTGTGCATAGATGAATTCCCAAACCGCTCGAGATGGTTCCTGCCATATATCAGTACATGAAACAGATTGCCGACTCCCTGTTTGAAAGGTGCAGTAGTCAGGTTGTGTTTTCCTAACGCTTTCTGGGCAGGCAGAGTGGCTCTGCGTTGTTCCCTGTAGCAGGTTACAGCAGAATTGCTACGGTTTAGTCCTTGTAGTGTCAAACCACTAACAACTGTTTGGAGCGAGAGGAGGAGAAATTCTGCCTCCTCCAGTCAGCTGTAGGTGCCTCGGGTCAAAAAGATGCTTCTCACACTTCTGCTTAACAAACACGCCTTTAGAAAAGTGCACGAAAAGCAAAATAAACACTGGGCTTAACTCTGCTTTGTGAAGACGGACTGCTACGGTCTCAGCTGGGTACGTATCTGAATGCGTACGGAAAAAAAGTTAATAACTGCTGACTACATGACAGCTTTTGTGTCTATTTTGACAGTCCTCAAAGTAGTATCCCCAAATTCCTCCCGAATCAAAATGTTCTATTTTCCCATTTTTAAAAAAAAAAAAGTTTAATTCTTGGGTTTGTGTCAATTTGAAGCAACTTTTCTTTAAAATAAAACCTCTAATCATTTTTAATTAAATGCTTGAAATAGACAAAATTATTTGGTTTGGTTTGCAACAAAACTTTTGCTGATGTTCCAAAATCACCAGCAAGCGGAAACATCAGTCATGAGTCGGCACTGTTTAACTATATCAGTGTAGCTAAGGACAAATGACATTCAACACCCTGCCAGCAGCAGTGGTTAAACTCCATAATTGTTTCTTTTATTGTCCCCCTTTGCAAAGATTTTAAATCCCTCGTTATGCAATTAACTCCTCTTTGCTGCTAAAGGCTCTTGTCTCTCTTGACAGGCTCTCTGATTACAAAATGTCTGCTGCAAACTCAGAGTGGCAGCAGATTCAAGGATAGGAAATTTGCTTCCTCCGGTCATTACCTGAGCAGATTGCAGTGTCTCTCTGAGCCGTAAAGGACAGGGGAGGGGGTATGTAGCCAGAGCATCGAGATTCCCGATTGCATCCCCCGGTTCTGCTTTCCTCACCTCTTCAAATTCCTTCCCTCCTTCCTCTGAAACCGCATTTTCTTGAGGAGCACCGGCTAGGTGGCACTGGTGGAGGGCGCAGCATTTTCCAGCGTCAGGCAAGTAAGCGAGTTGGATCAGCTCTTTCTTGTAGCTGGTGGCAGTTTTCCTTCTGCTCACTTCTATCTCGGAGATAAGCCCCTTGCTCCGCTTTTCATTGTCAGCCATGAAATCAGCTACCATTTCAGAGCACCTCTCAGTGCTTTCCAAATGCCTTTGACGCATTTTGCCTAAACAGGAGACTGCTGAGAATAGCTGCTAAATCTTTAAATCTGGTTTCACACTTAGTCGTCTTTGTGACTCTAAGTTTGTTGTTAGCATAGCTTGTGTTCCAGGTCACTGAGAGCCTGGGATTAATACGCTAAGACTTGGTATTAATTCCAGAAACTAGCAGTTTTATTGAGCCTCTCCACTCTGGCTGGGATCTAAACTAAGTAATTCTCTGTAAACTTTTGCCCCGGTGTGCTCTGTGTCTTTTGCAGTGCCTGGGATGGACTGGGGGAAGGGGAGGTGTGTCCCTCCAAAGCATTTTCCCAAGGAATCGGGGAAAAAAGTGAAGTCAGGATGTTTCTACATCATCATTTCTTTCTTGGTTGTACACCGACAAAACATTTCATCAGGACGGGACTAAGATCCTTGTTCCAAATTTCAAACACACTGACTTGTAGCTGGTGTCTAAAGGTACCGAGTCCCTTTTCTATACGCTTTCCTTCTTCCTCGCTGCTTAGTGAAACCATTCACTCAACTGGCTTTTCTCCCTCCTCCCCTTCATCTCCATCTGTCCGCTCCAGGTGGCAGCTCATCTGGATGATAGTGTACCTTCGGTATCATGGCTCTTGCATCGATGATAGTTCCCGTGCACAGCTTCTGTTGGATGTGTTGCAGATTAATTGTTCTGAATTTTGGAAAACACCCAGTTAAGATGGGCAGGAAGAGAAATGTTTGGTTTGGGCCAACTACTCAACTCCAACAGTATGCGACACTTTCTGAAACAGAGAAACTTTTTGTGCGTGTTTGGATACATATTTATTTCATGAAAGTATCTCCCTAAACATTTTCCAAGTTGAAAATGGCACTTGCATATTACATGACAAACTGAGGAATGGCAGCCACCTTCTGCAACTTCTCTGTTGCTGTGAGCTCTGCAATTGGGTCAGTCAGCAGAATTTGGCATAAAAACGTAAGGGCTCAAATCGTCTGGAAGTTGCCAGATGTTTCCATGGTGGGAACAGCAAACGAGACATTTCCAGAGCCAGCAAATACTTCTACCACTTGTTTTCTAAGGCACATTCTCCCTCTGTGCCCTAAGACTTTCCAGTTCTCTCCATCTTGCTCATCCTTTGTTAGATAAAACATTGCTGTTTCTCAGCACTTTCCAGCCCTTTCTCATCCTTTGTATCTCTTCCCTGCAGCGGTGTCACCAAAGGAGCTTTCCTGAATACCTTCTCATTCTTTCAGCATCCTGTCACAGTACCCACTGAACATGAGTATAAAGCCCAAATTGAAAACACTATTGATTTTGCCGCTGAATAAAAGCCTAGGCTTCCCGTCTTCTTTTGGTCTTTCCCCAGCAAGGGACACTAGGACTATGAGGCTTCCTTCCTATCTCTAGGCTGCATTCCCTACACGCTGTTTGGAAGGGAATATTTTCCCTTTTCTTCACTTTTTTCACTCAATAGCTGTGGTTGGCACAGTTGCTTATTGTTACCGTATGAATTATTCTGCAAAAAGCTCCATCTTCAGTCCAGCTGTTAGAGCCATCTTCACCCTGCGGACCTTATTCCCTTTCTGGCTGTACACATTGGCACACCAGAAGCCCCAGAGCTAAATAATTCCCAAATTTTGTCAGAAGTTCCTGTCCTTCCAGGGTGGTTTGATTTTCAGATGCTGCTTCCCCTGGCTTTGCCACTGTTGGATTACAGTGGGCATGGGTTTATTTTTTTAATTATTCTTTTCTATTAGTATTTATTAATATTATTTATTTTATTATTTTTTTTATTAGTATTATTTTTACAGTGGAAGAAGTCAGACACCTGCCAGCAGATTTTCCTGATCCTTTTCTGCATCTCTCTCCCTAGACGCCGTGCCCTTACCCACCAGCCCTGCTGGCATCTTTCCTTAACTCAAGCAGATTAACTTTATATACCATAACTATCGAGTATCTTCCCTTTTCACCTTCTTGCACCTCTCCAAGCCCTTGTAACACATCTTTAAATCTGGTCTTTTCAAAACCTGAGGTAAGGGAAAGCTCCTACAGCGGCCTACACTTTTCCTTCAGTTGTGGTCACACCTGGTCATCCATTGCCACCTCTGCAGATCTCCAGGCCCCTCATTAAGTGTGAGGACACTGTGTCCAGCTTCCTAGCATGCCTGCACTCCTGTGGCACTCCTCCAGTGTCCCTCTTTTGTGTGTATTTCTGTGCTGCTCGGGCACTGGAGGAGCCAAGGTACTCCACACACCACCTGCTTGTGCAGGTTTGTCTGCGGCGTCTGCTTTCTCCAACTGCTGGCTGAGCGTGTGGGGAGGGGGTTGGCAAGAAAGGATTATACTCATTACAATATTAAATAAATCAGGTGGAATTAGCTCCGAGCAGAAAGCAGCAGCTGGCTTTTGCAGTGTTGTGACAGGCGCCGCCAATTATGCAATGCAAATAGAAACTGTCTGACTTCCATGGCTCCTAGGCCATGACAGGCCTGGAAAGTCTGTTTGGCAACTTCCTTTGATCTTGTCCAGCAAATCTGTCTTCTTCTTGAGCCCCTGGCCTCCAACTGGAGGGCAGGCCCTCCGCAAGTAGCAGTAGCCCCTCTTCCAGTACCTAACGGGGGCCTACAGGAAATCTGGGGAGGGTGTTGTCAGGGAGCATAGGGATAGAACAAAGGGGAATGGTTTTAAACTAAAAGAGGGGAGATTTAGATTAGACATTAGGAAGAAATTCTTTGCTGTGAGGGTGGTGAGGCGCTGGCACAGGTTGCTCAGAGAAGCTGTGGATGCCCCATCCCTGGAGGTGCTCAAGGCCAGGCTGGATGGGGCTTTGGGCAACCTGGACTGGTGGGAGGTGTCCCTGCCCATGGCAGGGGGGTTGAAACCAGCTGATCTTTAAGGTCCCTTCCAACCCAAACTCTTCTGTGATTCTGTGATTTGATTCTTTGAAGTCAGTTCTCTGTCAAAGTTGTAGTGATGGGGACATCCAGATGCTGCCATACACCCTTACAGTCTACCACAGATGCAAAGAAGAACTCGCTTAGCTTTATCCTTATTAACTGGTAGCTGTGCCGTGGTAGTTTTCCAATGCTTAGAGCAGCAAAATGAGGCCAAGATACCAACACCATGGCACTTGCCCTAATTACTCTGCAAGGTTAATTTGCTGAGGCTGCACGGGTATGTGTGCCTGACAGATTGATTCCTTTGTATTATATTAGCTAAGGGAGGATGCTGAGTTTCATATGTATATGGGGGAGGGAGAACAATTAGGAGGAGGAGATCTTTTGCTCTGGTAGCATAGACAGGTCAAGGTTATACTGAAATGAAACTTTAGCTGAAACACAAAGGGTAGATAGCCTGTTCAGGGACATCAAGACGGATCAGGAAGAAAAATCTTGAGGAGGAGATGGATTCTTTGAATTCAGATGGTAATGGGCTTGTAGGGTGTTCAACCTTGACACGCAAATGTGGGGAGAAGGGAGTTGTATATTTGCGTTGGTATGCACAGAGGAAATTTTAATTGAATCCTGTTTGACAGAGTGTGGCCGTAGCTGAAAGTTTAGGAGATTACTGTCCGGGGCTGACAGCTGCAGTGTGGAGCTCTTCACAGAGGATGTACAACTCTGCAGACAGGAACCTGAAAATGCAGCTGTTAGAGTGGAAATGCTAGCTAATGGTGCCAGTCTGGATGACAGTCTCTCTTGAGAGCTAGAGGTGCTCTAAGGAGAATGTTTTTTTCTTTATTTCAAAAATCATCATCCTTAGAAACATAGGGAGTTCCTATTAAAAGGATACTGTCTTACTAACCTTTAAGAAGATGAGATGGCCCTGTTTGCTCCAGAAGAAGCTAATCACAAGGCAGAGATTATATGCAGCATAAATATGCATCATATGCATATATATATGCAGCATAGCCCAGCAGAGACATCGGAGGTCTCTCAGCAGAGCGTATCTTGGCAGAGCAAGGAAGAGACTCGTGGGATAATTTTGAAAGGAAAAGGTGGTGGTTCCAAATGCACTTGTAAAGCAGGAGCTGGAAGATGACAATAACTAGAGAAGACCATACCAGGCTGATGTGTTTCCTCGGAGTAACCAACTGAAAATGTTCACCCCACACGAATAGAGCATGTACATGTTCATCAATGAACTGCGATCCAGGGAAATGCCATGGGTCTGAGTGGTTCCCTGGGTACATACGTTCTGGCCAGAGCTTAAGAGCTCAGTATAGACATAGCTTACTCAGGATTTCAATTTTCATCCTTCCATGGAAAGCTTAGGTTAGGGTGGAAAAGTGCTGATGAGTTAGCAGGGGGGGCTCTTCTTTTGCCTTTACCATAACCTCTTCCCCTGCACGATGTTAGTGAATCCTCCCTTGCCATGGTTTCAGATGTAAATCTGAAATTTTGCCTGCTTAAAGATGCCATAGTTCTTGTCATAAGAGTAAAGGGAGTAAGGCAAACCTCCTCTCTTGGATAATTACATTCTGCCTCGATAGCTTCTCCATCAACTCTAACATAGAGAGAATTTTTTTTCTGCAGCTGGGAACAGGCAGAAGAAGAGGTCTACTGGTAAGAGGTTTGTGTTGGATTTGGTCCCATCCAGTATTTACGTGATGCTGCATTTCAAAAAATTGACCCCTGAAGGGTCAGGATTGCATGAAACCATTGGGAAGGCTGCACTCCCAGAGAGCTGTCGGAGCTGTGACAGTGAGCTCTCACCCAGACCGTGTCAATCAGAGGATGGGAAGAAAAGTGTCTTTTGCCTTGCATTAATTTAAACAGTTTGTGAGAAGGAGCTGAATGCGATGTGTGGGAGGACAAAAACTTCCCTGGTGCATTTTGTGATTTAAAAATAATAATAAAAAGAAAACCCTTGTGTTTTGAAAACTCTATTAGAAGAAATGTAGTTCTGCAGGAGAACAGCATGAAATAGGAGAGTGAGGGCTTCAGCAAGGTGAATCAGAAAAAAAAATATATCCTTTGGGGCTGACTTTAGGGAACGGAGCTGGGAGCTGAAGGAAACAAATGACATTGGAGTGTCTGAAGCAAATGAAGCTCAGGTGTCAGCTTGACACCTGTTAGGACCAGAGGGTTAACTTACACTGAGCATTGGAGGGGTTAAGCAGAAAACAGTGTCCCTGTGCAAACCTGGTAGTGGAAAGATGTTTTTTTGGGGTCATCTTACAGAGGCTCACATGCCCTGTTGGGCTAGCAGTGTAAGAGACAAACTGCTCTGGAAGTATCTTCTGAGAAGCTCACGAAAATAGCTCCGAGTTGTAGAGGAAATGACCTGAGCTTTGATGAGCACTGGTTTAAAAATTCGTGTAAGCCAGGTCCCACCCCTCTGCTCAGCTGAGGGCAAGGAAGGCCATCTGGAGTCCCTAAAAGCAAAGAGGTGTTTTAAAACCAACGTGGTATTTGCTGTGCAGGAAAAGAGAAGGAGAATATTACTGCCCTGTGCTCCCAATAGAGATCGGAAATTTTAGCTGTAAGGAGTGGAAAAGGACAAGCAGAGGGACTGATGTAAGCACTAGTGGTAGGGAGAAAGGGCGAGAAGAGATCTGAAACGATAAGGAAGATGAAATGTGCTTGATGTTTGCGGAAAGGTGGGAGCTGTGACAAACTCAGACCTGAAGCTTATGTTTTCTTCTATATTTTCCCCTTGACCCCTGGAGAATACACAAATAAAATCAATTAATGGGCCTTGAAGAAGAATCACTTTAAACTGTTCAATTAAACCCCGCAATGCAGAGAACAGAAAGGAGAAGGAAAGAAAAAAAAAAAAAAAAAAGAAAAAACAATAAATACGTCTTAAAAAATGGACTTGTCTGAGGCGCCTGGGCCCCGACATGCACCATTACTGACGGATCGAATCACACTTCCATTAACACCATAATCTTATAGACTCCACAGGCCGTAAAAAAGGGATTTACTTTAATCAGGTTTGGTTAGGGCTGAATTTGAAAAGCGCTACAAGTGAAATAAAACACGACCTCGTCCCCCCTTTGATTTTCTTTCTTCTCACTCCGGCTCTCTAATTTACAATTTGCCGGCCGCCAACGGCTCGTTCCTAATGGCCGCGATCCAGTAGTGTGTGTCGTGCTCTCTCCCTGATCCTGGTGGAAATGAGTAGGAAGAACATCGACCTTTCATTTCCACCCCCACCTCCTGCTTCCCTGGACCAATGCCTCGGATGTGGCATTTCCTTCCCTGCAGCCCTCAGTCCTCCGTGTCTCCCCAAGCCTTTCCCTGGCAGCGCTGGGGATGATGTTCGGTCACTTGGGTTGTGGCTGTGGTGGGACCGAGGAGCAGGAGAGGCATGGGTTAGAGGTAAGGAGGATGCCCATCAACTTCTAGGCATTGGTATTGACCACCAAGGGGATCAGGAAGTGAAAAGTTGTGGAAATATTGGTCATTATTTCCCTTGGCATCTCCTTTTTCTTTTTCTCTGCTCCATCTTCCAGTCTGCCCAGTTTATCACAAGGTCACGGAATCACAGAATGGTTTGGGTTGGAAGGGACCTTAAAGTCCACCCAATTCCAACCCCCTGCCATGGGCAGGGACACCTCCCACCAGCCCATTCTGCCCAAAGCCCCATCCAGCCTGGCCTTGAGCACCACCAGGGATGGGGCATCCATCCACAGCTGCTCTGGGCAGCCTGTGGGTTCTGCTGCCCCAACCATCAGGATCTGGTGATAAAAAATACCGTATTTTGTGCTATTTAGAAGAGTGTTGTGGTGGGATGGTTGTAATTAGCCTGCTATGTTCTATGAGGTTATGTTGTACTTCTCTAGGAGTTGTGTGTAGGCAATATTAGCACTTGGGTGGCAGCAATGAAGAGCTGTAGACCACAAGGTCATTGTGTGCTTACATGGGTAGGAACACAAATAAAAGAAAGCAAAGAACGGTCACACTGAAAGAACTGCTGCTGCCTGTGCCAATGTGTTTTGTGTTCCTCTGACAAAATCCTCGCATGGTACAGTGTAACTGGCCAGCCTGGTGGGAAATTGGCTGAGTAAATGCACTAAGTGCCATGCAACAGAATTAATTCATAGCGGCTGTGCAGGACTCTTTATAGGTCAGCTGTGGCGTTCAGAGTTGCTTTATGATAGCTGGGTGTTGGCAAGTGTATTTTGGTTCCCAGCAGGGTGCCTGTGTAACATTATTTGGTTGTTTCACAGGGTTGCAAGTCCCTGAAAATTTCCCTCACTTATCTTATATTCCCTCTTTCCACCCCAGTGCACAATCCATATCTGTGAATGAATATGTAAATTCCTTGTGTTTAACTAGAAGGTGCTACCAACCTCTCCCACTTAGCTTTAGAAATGTACGCAGCTAGACTTGACATGTTCCTCCAGGTTTTCAGGATAAAGCTTAAAAAAAAAAAAAAAAAAAAAAAAAGAGAGAAGAACAGTTTAAGTATTTCATGGAAGAACTGGTTGCATAGCCACGCTTCATTTTCTGAGTGCTGGAAAACTGAGGAAACACGATTCTGTAGGTGGGAAAAACTGGTATTGGAGAGCTGTACTGGAGGGACCAAAGAATGCTCTTTTAGGTCAGCAGTGCTTGATGACTCCTAAGGAAAGAGTGAAGGAATACCTTTTGTGTGGACAGAAACCCACTAGCTCGAGCTGCAAAATGTACATAGCCCTCCTAAATACACTCATCTCTGAGTTTTCAGACTTCCTTGCAGCCATAAAACATTGTTCCACACATCTGTATCAGGTATAAAACAGCCATCTATCTGTATTACTTCGATTTTGCTTCGCTTTTGAAATACCAATGCTAAAACAGGAGAGGTGCGAAGGAAGTTTCTGATGGGGCAAAAAAAGTGGCTTTTGAGAAAATCGCTCCAAGGTGGATGTTCTCCCATCCTCCCTCCTTACAGTGACAAGATTTGCAGCTACTCAGAAAATCACAGGAAGAAAAGGAATATCGGCAAAGAGTGATTTCATTTCAGAAGGAGATGGTGAACAGGAAAGAGGCTGTTAGATGGACATTATGGGTGTTTGTGTGTGTACATGTAAGTGGAAGGGGGCAGGGGGAGAAACTTGAGACAGGCAAAAGAAAGGAGTCTGAATGACAGTTTTGTCATGGGAAGGCAAGGCTAATGTTAGCAACTGATAATAAAGGCAGGCAAAGGGAAAAAAAAAAAGCATAAAATTCACTTAAAAAACTCTCCAAGTTTAAAAGCTCCCCAGAGGCTTTGTAATAGAAAAGGGCTTTTAAGTGCTATTTTTTCCCCCTGTTTTTCCTTTGGGGATGTCTCAGAGGGATGATTTATTGTCTAATGTATTTAAAGTGACAAGGCCAATTTTGGAGAGCTTGCTGCAGCAGTGCCAGCAGCGCTTCTGACGGCGCCGCAGCGCGCACCCTCTGCTGATGGCTCCTCGGCGCGGGGCTGCGCTGCTGCGAGCCGACAGCGCAGCGAGCCGACGTGGGAGACGCCCTTGCAGACCCTACTGGCAGGGAGACAACACCCTACTGCATTCCCCATTCCGCTGGCGAAAATGGGAGGAGAGGGTGTAGCAATGGAAGGAGACGGCTAGAAGCTCGCCCCAGTTCCTGCGCCCTAAAGAAGTGTCTTTCGGGTGCCCTTTGAAGGAAAAGCTCCATCTCTGTCCCTTTCCATGCTACCTTCTGCTGAGCTGTCTGCTGGCCGGTTCAGGCTGTTCCTATTCACATGTGAGATTTTACCTTCTTCTCTGGGCCTGTTTCTGTGAAGACTTGCCACTCAGGCATGACTGCAACCCTGTTCTCTTCATGCCACTACAGCTGCTGCAGGCAATAAGCTTCACCTTCCCAAGGAGAGTTTAAAAAAATCTCAGGGCTAGGGATTTTTTTTTTTTTTAATATCGAGCCTGTGTTTACTTTTGCTCTATTACACTTATATTTATACTCCTTAATACAATTCCTCTACCTTCCTGGTATTTACACACTTGTAGACGGTTAATCTTACCCCTTGCCAAGCAATACATATTTAATTATTTTAATCTCTTCTCATATGTCAGTGCTTTCAGACCCTTAATAATTTTTTTTCTGCTCTTCTCTGTATTCCCTGTGCTCATCAACATCTTTTGTAAATACATGTTGCCCAGAATTGAGGGCAGCATTCCAGGTGCTGTCCTGCCAGATCTATGCAGAGGGCCAGTACCTCTTCACTTTCTGTCATGATTTCTCTGCAGATGAAGCACAGCATTATGTTAACTATTTTTTTTTTCTGCTGGTGCTATAGAGCATTGGAGATCTGTAGCATAACTTGCTGTCCACTATCTCCCACAGCCTGTTCATCTCCCTCATCACTGTTTTCTAGATCTGCCTCTCTTAATATCCAGGTTTCCATTTATTGTTCCTATGCACTAGCCTGGATTATTCCAAGTTGATTCTCATTTTTTTGTTGGCTGGTCCCTCCTCCTAACCTTTCTGGCTTACATTGTGTCTGCCTGTCTACAGCAATGGATAAGGGAAGAAGCTACTCCTGTATCTGTACTCATATTTATCTTGGCCACACTGCTCAAAAATTGACCCTCAATTCCTTGTGCTTGTTTGCTCCCTCCCTCCCTGCAGTGGTGCCCCTTGCTTACAAATGGTCAGCAGTCAGGCAGCTGTGTCTTGTCTCCGTACGAGCCAAGAAGAATCTCCTTGACCTGAAAGGCAGCAGAAGCAGCAGCTACCTCATGCTCAGCTTGGCCATGTTAATGCTGAGTGCGCCAGCCAGCTTTGCATGTTCTACGTACTGTGTGATGCTTCCTCTTCTAATCAGTCTGAGCATCACTGCTTCTCCCAATCGCCCCCTGCACTTAATTGACCAATAGAGCTAGACATATGGAAGATCGAATCACAAACCCAAATCAGCAGTTGTCAGAGGAGATTAATTCAAACAGGAAGCTACAAAACACTTGTTTTTTTTTTCTTTATTTTTTTTTCTTTCTTTCTTTTTTTTATCCCTCAAGCTCCAATGGAAGAAATGATTGTTAATATCCCCAGCTGTACACTCAGGCAGATGGCAGTGACTCCAATGCACTCTCCCTACCCAACTTTCCATGTGATTTCTCTGGTATTTAAATGACAATGTGAAATTATTGAGGAAGGGAAAGAAAGAAAGAAAGAAGCTGTATTTACACTGCCTAACTCAGAGCATCTAAGTTAAATTAGCCTGTGTTAAAAGGAGAGTCTGCCTTAATTCACTGTACAGTCAATGCAGAGAAAGACAGATGGGCTGAATTTCTCGCTGGAGACAGAGCTTTCTGCCTCTCACCACTGACACTTCAGGGAATCTAAGGAGGTGAACATCCTAAGACTTCCCTCCTTGGGCTGCATTGTCCTCTTCTGTTATGCTCAGGGGTCTTCAGGTTTGAAACACACCCACTGAGGATGACCTGGGGGTATCCTGCTCTGCCTGCACGCTAGTCGTACTGAGATCAAGGCTCCTTCATGTTCCTCTACCAAGGGATGGCCTTTCCCCACCCCTACAGTCTAAAGAGCCAGCACGGTCAAAGAGGGACAGCAAAAGGTGTAGAAATGTGAAGTCAGTGCCTCAAGGAGGAATGATTCCTCCTGAGGAAGGAGTCAGGGCAGACGGAGACTGAAGGTCAGCCATCTGAAGGCAGCCAGCTGCGTGGCTTTCACCTCCGCAGAACAAGGAGCTCTAGGCTGGGAAGTGCTTTTCTGCTAGGATGAGGAAGGTGCGGGGAGGTGCCCTGCTTTTCCAGTGGTACTGCCTCTGCATTATCAGGCTGCTCCAGAGCCACCCTTTCTTGGCAGTTTCAACAGGGTCTGTGATCATGGCGGTTATTGCCAGGCTCTGAAAGGCCTCAGCTACCCAAACTTGTACCCTCCTAGCAACACCTGTGACACACCAATGGTGTAAGTGATGATGAAATAAAGCACCTGGCTGTATAATAGGGGCAGGGGAGGCAGAGCTGAGGCAAAGCTGAGCCAGTCCTCCCCTTCTCCTTATCTCCTCCAGCATGAGGCAGCCCCCAGCTGTGGCTCCCTTGCCCTGCCCTGAGGCAGGCAGGGTGGCTGATCTGTTGGGCTGAGACCTGATGAGCCCCATTTTGGGGGGCACAGGTGGAGGCACTGAGGGATAATGAAGGAAGGGAAGAAAGAGGCATGCTCAGAGTGCTGCTGCAAGAAGCCAGGACTTGTGTTGGGGGGAATCTTCCTGTTCCTGCTTTGAGTTTGTGACCTGCACCGTGAGGCCTGTGTTTAACAACCAAGCTCTGGTTGAAGATGGACTCCTTTTCTCCTCGGCAGCAGACATGGAGAGGGACACTGCTCTGCAGGGTTTTCCTGCCCAGTGAGGAAGGTCTGCTGAATAAAAATCTTCACAAGAGCCCATGAAGGAAATAGTGCGGCTACTGGGTGTGTGGCAACATGCTGTCAGGTGTCGGGACCTGGCTTCGTGGACAGAGCCCCAACGCTGGAATGAGGCGGTCAGTTTTCAACCTGCTAAAACACAGAGGGGTTCCCCGAGCACCTCTTCAGGACCACAGGTCTTGGACTTGCCCCATGAGGGCTGAGCCATGAGGAGAGTGCCTGCGGCTGGTGGGGCCTGGGCTGTGGTGGAAGGAGCCAGCCACCATCGTCCTCTAAGGCTGTGGGGTGGCTGCGAGCACCCCTATGACTGTCAGGGTGGCAAATGGATTATCAATGTGGAAAAGACTGATAAGATTGATATCAGGCCTGATAAGAAAGGGCTGCGCTGAAGGGAGCACCAAGGGAAAATGGCTCCTGGCCTCAACAGGCAGTGGTGGGGACCTCAGCCTTCGGTGCATGTATTTGAGGTCCTCGTGGCGTATACCCTCCTCCTCCTGGGGGTGATTCGGACTGCTCGCATACATTGCTGGGTTCTTGATGAACTGTAATCAGTAACGGGGAAGAGACTTGAGGTCTTTGCACCGAAGCCCTGTGTTCAATAGCTAGCAGTGATTTTGCTTTATTCCATTCTTCCCCTTCAAAAAGAAAAAATTAAAAAGGGTGAGGATGCATGAAGATTGGAATAGAAAACATTGACAATCTTATCATACTACTGTACAAATCAATAGCACGCACTTGACTGGAATAATACTGATTGCTGTATCCTGTGAAAGTTATAGAGGATTGAGATGGGTTTTGAAACTCTGAGACTGGTCTCTTTCAAGAGGTGCCCAGGCATGTTATGGACTGCTTGGGGAAGGGCTAAGTGAAGTCCCCTAACCTGTGTTATGCAAAGGGTTAAGCAAGACCATCAAAATGGTCTGAAAGCCCAAGTATTTGGGTAAAGCAAGAAACCCAGCTACAGCCCTGGCACTGGACGGGAGAACTTAACAGGATGCTTCCAGCCCGATACCGCTGTATGTGGAAGGCCGTACCAAAGGTAAGTCAAATGGTGGGTGCAGAACAGCACTGTGGAAAATAATTGTATATATGTGGGAAAAAATAATTATCTTAGTTTGGCTGGATGAGAAAGTGCTTTGAAATTGAAATCTGATGATGTGTATTCAGGTTGTGAGATTAAAAGGGTTGGGGAGGTGGGGTTTCCTTATCCAGAAGTGTATTATTTTGTTTTGGGTGCCTTGCAAAGAATGGAAAATGTGAGGCTCAGAGTGGTATAATGCAGCTGTGTTCGGTTGGTAATTAACCTTCTCCTGAGGAAGGTGTGAGCTTAGATCCTCCTGAATAGCTTCACTTCTCTGAATTTCCTAAATAAAAATAGCTTTGAGATAGGTGGAGAAGGTATAAATGGGCATCTTGCTGCCCCTTCAGTAGCATCTGGTGTATGTTGAGAAAGCTGGATAGGATTTTTCTAGTAATTCTGAGCATCTGCAAAGCCTTACCTTTTGCAGGGTTTGTTGGTTTGTGCATACATGTGCATCTGATGCACTCTGGCATGGAGTGGAGGCTACTGGGTACATGTTTTGTCTGTGTTTTCCTGGAAAGCTAATAGTCACCTGAAACAAAGAGTTGCATATGCATGCCCTTCCTAACTAGGGCAGCAGGGCTCAGTGCCACCAGGGATCACTTGGGTTGTCAAGTGAGTGGGATTAGGGTTGGCCAAGGAATTTGAGAATAAACACAGTTCTGTTGTGCAGGATAAAAGGAGATGGTGATCAATACATCTTAGAGCTTCAGGGCTTAAGCCAAGCAGCATCTGACAGGATTAGGAAGGAACTTTTTAAACATGGACTAGTCATCCTATAATTGCCTGCCTGGGATGTTTGCACATCCTTTTCTGATACCTTAGTGAAGCCGGCTGGCTGAGAGAGACAGTCCGCGCAGCAAGACCTCTGAAAAAAAATACTGGTTTCTTGCAGTTCCCGTGTGCTGTAGGTGTTATAAGGCAAGATAGAATTAAGTTTGAATTTCTGGGCACAGGATGACAATAGGGGCTGCGTGATGTTTCTCAGTCCCACCTAAAGAGGGTGGAAAGGAGGAGCTGCAGATCAGCGGCAGTGGTGGTGGTACTGTGCCTGGGGCTGAGCCCTTGAAAGGGGAGCGGGTGGATGCAGGCGCAGAGCTCCTGTGTGGGTAAGGGGGCTTGCCAGCTGCTTGCTGGAGCTGTGCAGGGGCTCATTACATTCTGCGGCCGCCGTCATCGCAGCAGTGGCAGATGTTGTGGGATGTGCCTGGCGTAGCCGCTGGGGACGCAGCGAACCTGGTGCGATGGTCAGAATGGCAGCGAGGCGCCAGCAAGCTGGGGGCTCTGGAGCTGGGCCTTGCTCTTAATGCACGGTGCCTTCTGTTACACGCAGAGGGCAGGGAATGGTTTGTGGGTCTCCTCTTTTTCTCCGTGCTGTAATTCCTGAGCTCAGTGTTGGCTGTTTCCTCTCTCCCTGTCCTCCCACCCCATTTTTACATCCAAAGGTAGTGTGCCCCGGGCTGTGTACGTGCATTAAAGACTTGAAATACCTATGGGTGTAATTGAGGCTTCTCCCCCAGTGTCAGAGCAGAAAGATGGCTGGAAGCTGGAGCTGGTCACTTGGCTTCTGTTTAGGTAGGATGTAGCTCATGTCAGATCCTTGGTGTGGCTGCATTTTGTAGCTCCTGTGAGCCTGCTCCAAGCCTCTACCAGTGTTTTTATGCAAAGAGAAATGCTTTCTGCATTCTGGCCACCTCTGCCATGATAGCTAAATAAACAGCACACTACTTCTGCAGCCTCTTGTTTCACGTGCTGTTTTCCTCTTTCTGATGATCACGCAGCGCCCACCTACCACATGCTCCTGTTCAGTGTAACACAAACCTAATAAGTAACGGGATGATAACAGTAGAAAGGCAGCACTGAATCTGTTATAATTCTCTCAGAAGAGATTCAGTATGAGTCCTGTAGAAACATGGACTCGGCAGAGGCTGGGGTTTGTTTGGCATACTGAAATTGAGATGCAGAAGGAGCATTGACTTCTGCAAATACACTGAGATAGAGTGGGAAGGGAGAAGGAATATTTAAGCTGAGGAACAATGTTGGCTCAAGAAAAACAGGGAATGAACTAGCGTGAAACTGTGGTAAGATTGTGAATTAAGAAGAAATCTTCTCTGTTTAAGTAGCAAGGTTCTGGAGAAGCATGCAGGCTGAAATTGTTGGGGTAAATGCTCCAAGTCATGCTTAAAAGAATATCAAGCTGTGAGGGGAATGAGTAGGTCTCCAGTGATGACAGCTTGGCCTTGCCTGCCTTGAATTCTCTCTAATACGTTGGACTAAACCTGCAAGAGGTGCTGGGTTGTTAGTATCTCTCACCTCTGGGAATAAATAGTCTAATAAGGATGTAGGTGAAATATTCCTGCAGCTATTTTTGGCTGTCTCAGGTCTTTGACAATCAGCACTGTTGCGCTGTAGAGCCTGCCTGAATGTACTTCTTCATTTGAATTCCTCTACTTAAGTATCAGCATTTCCATTTCACAGATAAAGAAATTGAGACAGAAAGGTAAAATGACTGGCTTAATGTGCTCGCAGTAGAATCGGCACCCGTGCCCTGAACGCCGGGCGCTGTGCTGCATCTGCCACTTTATACTCACGTTACCGTGCAGAAGGTCTGGCTAGCGAGCCTCTCCGAAACCTGGTGGGCTGCAGG
Source organism: Netta rufina (assembly GCF_964035555.1). Lineage (NCBI taxonomy): Eukaryota > Metazoa > Chordata > Aves > Anseriformes > Anatidae > Netta > Netta rufina. The sequence continues at coordinate 121,108,280 of NC_140123.1, read as the reverse complement.
CTTTCTGGCAATTTTCTGAGACATCAGCATGTCTCTTTATGGAAGTTTTTAAGGTTATGGAATCTGCTATTTTTGCTTTTCATGTCTGAGAAAGCGGACAAGAAAAGAAACACAACAACTGTTCTTTGCAACTCCTCGCTGCCTAATCCCAGCACATACATGTTGCATTTACCACCTCATCATCTAGAAGTGGGGTTTTCTGTTCATTCTGGTGTTGAAAGACCTGATGATCACTGGGCAAAAGGTTAATAACACAGTTGTGCCGTCTGGCAGGTTGGGACAGAAGAGCAAGCGTGCCCATCCTGCTTGTCTCTGCCTAGCTAACAGTCACAGGTCCTTCTGCTGCCACTTTGACTGCTATAAACTGACCAGCTGCTGCTCTTCTCTGTTACTGAACTGCAGTAGCACGAGGGCTGTAGTTAAATACAGACTGGTATGCTCCTGCTTGCGTAATTGGAGCAAGCAGGGTTTAGGATGTGATCTGTAGTGGTGCTTGTCATGCTACCAGCCGCATGCTGGTAGCGCAGTCACCTTGCTACTGAAATATGGGAGGGGGAGAAAACAGAAGTCACTCGTGGCCTTTGTGCACGCTCCTTTGCATTCTCTTCTTGCTTGATGTAACTCTAAGGTCCTACCAGCTATTTCAGATGGCAGGGCATTTTTTTTTTCCAAATGATTCGGGAAAATAGCCACCTGAGCATAGGGGAACAAGCCTGTTGGTTTGATCTGGCTGAGGGAGGAAGTGTAGCACGAGGCCAGCTCTTTATTCAACCCCACAGCTCATCCAAGAGAGCCCCAGGAATGTGGCTGTGGTGGAGGAGGCTTTCCTTGGCACAGCCTTTGGAGCTGTGCAGCCGTGAGGCAGACAGCTGTAGGGAAAAGGGCCTCATTACTCCGTGGCTCATGGAGCTACTTGTTTAATTCCAGATTTGATTTAAGAATGCGTGTGTATATTAAGCGCACAACGTATGTGAGAGAAGAACAATGTTGTATTTAATCACATGCGCTTATTCTTGTGCTGTTTGTTTTGCATAAATAATTGCAGCATAAAGTCTGAATTATTTTATACATTTCAGCCTGACCACAGTATTTATGTTGGTCTCACCCTCTGAGTGCAGGAGCTCTGCTTAACCTGCTCAGCTTTTGAGGCAGGCCTGCCTAATTTATTCTGAAGTGCAAAGAGCATTTGTTTTATACTACTTTGTGTTGCACATAACATTTGGCAATATGGAAGAGATGAATGTCTTGCATGAAAACTTAATGCTTATGCATGCCAAAGGGTCTGAGGAGCAAGCGTAAAAGGAGTATTATTGGTGGCTGGCTGGCTTGGTAGTAGAGATACTTGTGTCCTAGTGGAGATGCTCTTGGTAGTAGAGGCTACTGTAAGCCAAATGGGGATAGGTGTCCTTACTGTGATGTGGAGCAACCTCCTAATTCTGGGGAGTGATGGGGCTGGTAAGTGGTATGGGAGTCATAGCAGAAGGAGAGAACAGGACAGGGTTTTTTAATTGGGAAGCAGGGCTGCCAGGACTCTGAAGAAAAGATTTGTTAGACGTGGAAGCTTAACATGAGTAAACCTTCCTTTTTACAGGCAGTGTTTTGATTACCTGGCTGATCTCTTTCCAGGGCACAAATGTTCAGCGGCGTTGATCACTCAGAGTCTAAAATATAAGCCTCATTATTCATCTCTTGTCCAGCTGCAGCGTTGGCTCGGAATTCAGACTGAGGAACTTAATTACTGAATATTTAAGGGCAGTGCTGAAACAGTAAAAGTTCTCCCCAGGATTGCGAAGCCGGGTATTAACTTGGGAGGAAAGGCTGGTTTGTCACCTTGAGCCCGTGCGACGCCACTCATCAGCGAGGCGCTGCTCCCTGTTAGCAGGGGGGACTGTGAAAATGACAAGCACAGCCTTCTATTTCTAGAGGATCCAACATTTAATTACTTCATTGCTGTCTCCTGTAAAATTGCTTCAGGCGCCAGAGCACCCCAGGCTCCCGGGTGCCGGAGAAGAGGTTGTTCAGCCTGAAGAGATGACACTTGGCTGAGCTTCTGGGGCTCGGTGCGGTCCCAGCAGCAGCGTGCTTGTGCTGGTTATGAATGACCAGCACTTGGCAGGGCTTTCATGCCTTCATCAGGGTAAGAAACTTTATCTCTGCCTACGCTGGTGCAGCCGACTCCTTCTGGGAGCTTCTGGTAGTTTGGCACAGCCTCGGTTTTCAGCGTTTGAGCTCTAGTTGGAGGTGTCTCCAATTTTGTAGCCACGCTGCTTGAGGACTTCAGGACTCGGTTTTCTTACCAGATAGACTGCTCTGAACGCAGCTGAGGAAAAAGCAACTGTCAGCACTCTGTCCCTGGTGCAAAAAAAGCTATTTCAGCATCAAATGCCCAGGCAAAAACTTCCTTGGAAGCAGTGCCTGTGGGCACTTGACAAGCCTGTTTGGCCATAAATGTCCTCTTTCCTTGTGAGAAAGCAGTAGTTCTGTTCTCTGGGCTCCAGCTCTGCCTGGACCAGGCAAGATGAAGTTATCTGTGGGCTCAGACTCTGTCTAGTTACTGCATGTCAGCAAATTAATAGCACCTTTCCCTCTCTGCCACGGCACTCGCATGGCCTCCCTTTGCAGGGAGGGCTAATCCAAGGGAAATTACTTCCCGTAGGGCCTCCTGAATTCCCCGGTGGCAGGAGGCTCTGCAGCATGATCTCAAACCTTATTTGACGCAAAAATCCGCGGGAGTGAGTTGTTATAAACGCCCCAAGGGCAGGCAAAGTTTTTGGCTGGTGCTTTCTCTCCCTTACACACCGAAGTCAATCAATCACGAGATGCAAATCTGTAGAAAATGAGGCTTCATTAGTTCTGCTGCTCACAGCGTTCCCTTGGGGCTTCGTTGGCTTCTTTTTTCCCCCTCCCCTTTAATGTGATGTTACGTGGCTGTGAGCTTCTTGTTCTTAACGTGGCCAGGTATGTTTGAGGGACAGTCTTGCTCTCCCTTCCCATCCTTCTGGAGTCCATCTGAGATTTTGGGCAGTTGCAGTTAAAAACAGAAGGATAACACTGTCCCCCTCTTACAAAATGATTCTGCCTGTGACTTGGTAAAGAAAAGGGGCTGCCTTTTAATGAGGTGTTCTCATGGGGTTGTTTCGGTTTAACTTCCTGAGGAGGCACAGGGTGAACAACAAATGCATGCGGGCATCTTAGCTCAGCGTTTGCCCGGTGTCTTCAAGGACCTGCTCAAGGCTGCTGCAAGCAGAGATGGGGCGATGTGAAAGGCAGCAGTTTTGTTTTGCCATCCTGCTGTCGAGGAATATTAAACACTGACCAATTCTGCAGACCCTCTCTGGAGCATTAACAAGTCCTCTGTGAATGGATGTACTGTGCTAGCCAGACCTTGGAGACGCAGCATCCCAATTACTGCTTAGTGAGGAACTTTAAAGCCCCTTCTGCATATGAAAATGACATGGAAATTTCACTAAACAATTAGTAAGCCAGAGGTATGTGTATTTTCCACATAGATCTCTCTTTTTCCTGTAATATTCTTGATTTGTGTTAGCCACTTTGATGTAAGAAGGTGTTCAGTCTGTGCTTACCATATTTTTAGTCCTATAGCAGTAAAATAATTGCTGTGGCAGGGGGCGGTGAGAAGAAGGTCTGCCGAGGCCTTCTGAAATGGTGATGGCTGATCGTGGCCTGGTCTGAATTAGGGTTAGCAATGCTGTTCCATTAAATGTGACTTTAGGTCAGGGCCCTCAGATACTAAGGCAGATAAATGTTTTGTTATAGGAACGGATTGTTTATAGTAAGAGCTCATGATGGAGATTGGTGGCTTTCTCTGGTTCTGTCGTGATAAGGATTGAATGGGAGATAAAGGGTTTTTCAAAAACAAAATGACAAAAAAAATAAAAAACAGCTTTAAAATGTTTTGGGACAGCCTGAGTGGAAGCCCCTGTCCAGTAAGCCTTAATCATACAGGGGCTGCTTGGAGAACATCCCTGCTTAGGCCCCTTTCTGTATGAACATAGTGAAAGCCCTGTGATGCAGTGTGAATTTTGACTTGAACATGGATGCATCCTCCATTCATCCTTCCACTCTCCCAGAGTTCATCTCTTTCTCTGGGTCTTCATTCTGCAGCCAGTTCCTGTATTTTCTACCCCTGTCCAGCTGCAAAGTGCCTTCTGCAGCATCCACCTAGCGCGGTGGGGGGCTGTGATTGCAATCAGTTACTCCCAGGCCACTTCACCGCAGCCTGATGAGAGTGAACAGTGCTCCAGGCATGCTGATCTCTCTCGCTGCCCTTTCCCTCACCGCTGGCTTTGCAAAGCTGCTGCGAGCTGTGCGTGTGCTCGGTTCTGCTCAGCTGCCGGGCAGTGGGGAGAGCAGAGCAGTGGCTGCATCCCTGCCTCGGCTGCTGGGACTGGAAGCGGTCTGTGCCTGGGACAAGAGGACCTATTTACATGGCCAATTTAAATGATGTAGCAGCTCATGTTTCAGTGTTTTCCATGCAACCAGCAGATCCTGGTGTTTTCAGCCAATTTATCAGCGTGTTTCCCCCACTGGGGACAGCACGATACCTTGTCCCAGCGAGAATTTGCTCGTCATGTTGTGCACGAGCTTGCAGTGGCTGGTGCCAGACACCACACATCCCCCTTACCCATTCTTTTATCCATCTGTCCCTTGGATGCATTTTCTTGGAATACCACGAGGAGCATCCCAAGGGCAGTTACCTCTCAAGGACTTATGATGGACTTGCAGGGCAAAGATGTGATTCAGAATATGCATGTGGGAGGCTGATATCCCGGAAAGCAACTGGAGTATGAATGCTCTCGAAACTATCAGATTATTGGAAGTTCATGCCCTATCAGAAATGAGCCAGGTCCCTCTGAAACATTAAAGTATTCAGAGCATCTCAGTGCACTTCGGTATGAGCACCACCTCCGTAATGAAGTCTCCAGAGTTCAAGCTGTTGTCTTGCTCTGTTAAATTCACATTTGCTGGTCAAGGAGCTGTTGTCAGTGTTCTTCGTATGCACGGGGGATATTTCCTTGATAAACAGTAAATTCTTCTATCTATCTTCCTTTAGAGCTACTGATTGAGCTGAATGGGAAGTTTCTATTGAGCATGTGCTCCTGCTGCTCCCCTACAGAGGGGGGGGGTGTTTCCCAAGACTTGTTGTGGGCTCTTCTGGTTGAAATGACAGCATATAGTACAGGGGACATGGGGAAAGGGAGAGCAACTTGCTGAATTCAGCCTTCTGGGAGCTTGGCTGCTCTAAGGAGAGGAGAGGAAGGGGGGGACTGATTGCACAAGTTGAAGCAAAGCCTTTGATTCCAGAAGATACAAACATTTAACTTTTTATTTTTAAATCCATTAAATGATTTAAGATGCTGATTCAAGGTTCTCAAAATGTTCCCTTTTATATCTTCAGCTTATGAAAGGCAAAATTCTGAGTTTTTATCAGAGTCAGAAAGGGAAGTAGTCACTTAAATACGGGGATTTCATACGAAAATCTTTTCTCCAGTATTTGCTAGGCCATAGATTTCCTAACTCCAGCTAGTTGCGCTCTGTGTGAGAGGGGGAATCATTGTACTGGTGTGCTTAAGCTTTGAGTTTCTGTACTCAAATGGGGCCATCCACGTGCAGGGTGTGCTAGAGGCTGGGGTATGTGTCTTCAGGTGATGTTGGGGGAACAGGCATCCCAAAGGGCCCAAGGGGGTGGTGATTTATTATCCTGTTCATCTTTGCCTGCTGTTCTCCGCTCCTTAGCGTGAAGAACAGCTTCCTTCTTCCACCTGAGATCATTTCTGTGGAGACGGTTTAATGTTTGGGATGGGATTGATTTCACCACTGATGATGGCTGTAAAAGCAGCAAACGAAGAAATGATATGTTGTAACAACTGTGTAACTATAGGATATTTATACATTCGGGCTGATTACTCAAATGTGACTTGGCACTTTATTCCACGAGTGAGTGATTAGATGATAAACTTCATATGCAAAAAATTCAGCATCTGCACCCATTATAAAGCTGCTATATCTTAACATCGGAGGGGAGGAGGAATATGCTTGGAGATGATGCCGGAGAGGTGTAGAGGGAGCACAGCTTTGAGTGAGAAGCTGCAGGACCTGGCTTGTGTTCATGCTGATTTCTGATGGCAAGCAGCTCCCCCAGGCCTGGATTTTAGACAGTGAGAACGGCATTTGTGAAATGCCTGATGAGGAGCAGGTCTACCCCTTAAGATAACTTCGCTAACACACCAGGGTGGCAGTTGCCAAATTTGTTTTTATTTTATTATTATTTTTTCCCCCTGGGCAGCTCATTCTGTAAACAGAGGCGGGGTCCCTGGGGAAGAGAGAGAGAGAAAGGGGTTGTTGGGGCAGGATCCTGATGTGAGCCCACTGTGGGACACCCGTGTCTTTTTTCCTGCATCTTCAGAACCGTGTGTCTGTAATGCACGTTTTTGCTCACTGGATTTTAAATACAGGTGTGAGGTGGAAGGTGGGAGCTGCTGGAGGTCAGTCAGCCAAATCAGATGCCATGTCACAGCCTGAAGCTGTGACAGCGCTGCTCATTGAGGAGCCCACCACAACACACCTGTATGCCTCCTGCCCCGTGCTCCAGCAGGATCCTCCACAGGATTTATTTTCCTCCATGGATTTATTTTCCCTTTTTTCATCACACCCCTGCAGCCTGACTCTCCGTCTACTTCCAAAATGCAAATTCCCCGTGCCCTGCCACTGCTGCCTCTGCAAAGGTTACTTCCCGAGCACAGTGCTGCAGGTGCTTTCTGCAAAGGTCTTTAGATGAGATTTCAGTAATGGCTTAGTTTCTCTTCTGGCTGCATGAGAATGAGCCTGCTGTATGGAGAGGTTTTCGTGCCGGTCTCGGTGCCGTGAATTTGATTACGGTTGTGGATTTCTTTGTCTTTACTTTCTCGGAGAAATTTGTGAACGCTTCGCCAGACGCCTACGCAGCCTTGATACCAATCACGCAGGGCGAGCTGTAGGAAAATCGATGCATCACTTGTCTTGGCAGTTCCAAAAAGGAGATAGTTACTGAAGTTAGAAATATACTAGCTGTGGGTGTGTGTCTTTCTCTCTCTATCTCTCTCAATATGCTGCAAACTTCTAGAGAGACGCTGTGTTTGCCTCGGGGTACGGTTGCATCACTACAGATCCAAGTCCGAAGTGGTGTCTTGTGTCTGAGCTGCCCTCTGATACCCTTCCTTGCTTGACTGTGGTTTTGAGAGCTGTCATTAGAAGCTTCGGGATTCTTTTTAAACCATCTTTGCTCGGCTTTGAGCTCTTCCCAGTGATAAAACTCTTCCAGCTTCTGTTACCAGCTAACCACCGAGGGCCAGCGTGTAAGACGAGGCATTGCTGCTGTCCAGTAGACTTCCCTCGCTCTCCTCCCCGGTCCCCCTCCATTAATTCGGAGCTGCTGACTTCAGACAGTTTGCAGTCCCTGCTGCAGCTGAAGCAGCCTCTGTCTTGCCTCATTCTGCATTTGCTGTGTTGATATATGACTTCTTAATGTTTCTCCTTGTGCTTTGATCCTCTCCTCTGGAAAGAAGAGAAGTTAGAGCTCCCAGTAAAAGTGGGCAAAGTTGACTTTTTTTTTCTTTTTCCTGCCTTCAAATCCCTTCTGAATTCTTTCTCTTATTGTGGTGCTTTTAAAAGGAAACCCGAACCTGAACGCTTGGAAGTGAGGCAACAAGTATGCCAGGCAGAAACACAAGGAAGCTAAATATTTAAAGCTTTGAGCTTAAAACTCAAAGTAGCAGTCCAAGTTTGGGCTCTGCTTGCGAGTGAATGCGAGGTTTAATTGTTTTTCTGTAGACTGACTCAGATTGGCACTTCATCCAGGCCAGCGAGTCAGTCTCAAGCTTGCAGTGTTCATTCTGGGTTTGTGTAGTTTGCCACCTCCGTGTCCACCTTTTTAATGCTGTTAAATCCTTCAGGCAGAGACTCTGCTTTGTCTCTGCAGCACCTTAATATGACGGAGCCCTGCCTGTGATGGTTCCCTGTGCTCTGTTGGTCTGACTGTGGTTCCCAAGCTGTAAGGCAGATGTGTCCTCTCTGCTCACTGATGTGCTCTGGCCAAGGGAGCAGCTCCTGGCAGCCCCAGTGCTTGCCCAGTACAGCTGGGTGTGAGTGGGACATCCTGAAAGGGACAGATGCACGGCATGAGGGTGCAGGCATAATGTTTTTTGAAAGTCATCTTCATCTCCGCCTAGCTCAAAGGGTCCCACGTTGTGTGCCCAAGTGTGTTTGTCTCTCCCTAGCTGCCCTTTCCTCGCTATCAAGGACTGGCAGTGGTACCTGCGGTGTTGCTCTCCCTGTGAAATGTCAACGAAAGCAATTCAACTCTTACACTGATTTGCTCCAGCTAAAAAAATGTCAGGAAAGCATTCCTTGCCATCAAAGCCAGCCTTTGTAAGAAGAGCTGGCTGGCGAGGAGAGAAGTCAAAGATTACTGATATGGAGCGATCAATTGAAGAACTGTAATTCAATCAAATGGTTCTGCTGGTATCATAAACCACGAGAGCAGAGCTCAGTCCATTTTAGAGATCATCAGAGCCCTGTGACTGAGTTAATACAGACTCGGCGATCGATCAAACCCTCTCTCCCTTACCTCCCTTTAACTTACCCTCCTGCTGGCTGCGTTTCCATTTCTCCTGTTTGTCCTCTGTTCCTCCACCCTTAAACGCTATCTGCTTTTAATTTCCCTCGCCACCTTTCCCTCCTCTTTTACCACCCTCCTTCTGCTCCCCCTTGCTGCCTCGCTCCTCGTCCTGATAGCCACGACAGATGTATAACAAGCCTGGCAGATGCTTTGTTGTTAAATGAAGGGGGCTCTCTCTAATGTGTCGATCCTGGCGGAGTGTGTTTTCCTTCCATCTTGGGACATCAAGAATTCATGTTGGGGGGTCAGGAATACAGATCGGGGGTTTTTCTTCTCCAGGAAGGTTGTGGTCTCCGTCTCTCTCTCTCTCTCTGTTATTTCATTAGAATCATAAAGGGAATAGCTGTCCAGGTGATGGGCTCATAAACACTATTAATGCCACTTAGATCTTCATGTATTTTTCATGAGGTGAACACATGGCCGTAGATAGCAGGCGCGCACCATCTATGCAGTGGCATAAAAATTTTAATTTGCTGGTGGGCGGCATGTCTTATGACTGGCAAGGGGGGGCTTGGCCTCTTTTTATTTTATTCTTAATCAGAACTTTTATTGCTTGACATTTTGGGTTGGCTAGGTGCACCTGCTGTCCTGTGGTCACTTTGTGAAGTGGCCACGTGCTCGTGTGCCTCCAGCTGTGCTGAACAGCAGCATCCAGTGGACACGGCAGCCGTGGCAGGGTGTCCCTGTAAGAAAGGGGACCAGTTAGCCAGCGTATGGGAGCTTGATGTTGTCACCTATTTCCCCAGGTGAGCAGAGCTGGGAGAGAGGCCTCTTCATGGCTGGGATTTGGCATTCAGTTTAGGCCATGGCTGTAGGACTGGCTGTGGAGAAAAGGGAAATGACCGGATTGAGGCTGTCAATAAAAGCTTAGCTGCAGAAGACAACCTTTTTGTTTATAGTTTAGCTCCCTTTTCACTTTTTTTTTTTGGTTGCAGAGCCACACTGACGTACCTTTTAGCATTTGGCTTAGCGTTTTGCTGTTGTTTTTTCCTCTTCCCTTTCTCTCCCCATGCAGCAGGCAAGCCCAGCTCTCTGTCTGTGGGTGGTGCGTATTCATCAGCCTGGCTCACCAGATCAGAACAATCAGCAATTGACCGTATGTTGAAAACAGACACGCTCATTAATTTTAGGAGCCAATGTTCACTAACCAAAATGGCTCATAAACTCCCCCAGGGGAGCGGGGCGAAGATTGGGAACTGGAGACGTGGCGCCTTTGAGGCGGAGGGGCTGCTGGTCCTTTCTCAGCTCAGCCCTTCGGACGTTGCTGGCACAGAAGGGCAGCTCGTGCGTGGCATTTGTAGGACTCTTCCCCCTGCCTGTGTCCCTTCACCTGTGCTCAGCACAGCTCAGAGGAGGCTGGTGGTGATGTGCTTTCCCTGCCAGCCACGGCACAGCTCGGTAGCCTCCTGGGAACTGAACAGCTCTTGCTGGGATCTAGGGAGTCACCATCCTCTGGGGCCTCTGCAAATGAAATGACAGTCCAGTTAGATCCACAGTGCAGTCCCCTGGGCATCAAACTCCAGTCGCTGCCGAAGTAGGAATATCAAGCCACAGCCACCTCAGCTTGTTGAAGCTATTCTGGTAGCTTTGAGTTAGAGATCTCTTTGGTGTTCCTAACACTGAAGACTCTTCCCACCCCCACATACTTCAGAACTTCTGTTCTCTTTCAAGTTTTCTTTTTTTGTTCTTTTGTTAAAATCATTTCTCTTCCTTCAAGCCTTTCAAAGCACTTCTGAGGCTTCTCAGTCACACAAAGAACGCTTTATGGGTTGAATTCCTAGTTGTATTCCTTGTATTTCTAGCTGTTTCATGTTTCGTGTAATATAGGCGAGGTTTCTAGCAGTGTCTGGTGATTATGGGCCATTCCATGAGCCAGCTTGCCCACCCTGAGACCCTGGAAAGAAGTCTAATTATCAGAATGAGATGAGCCCTCGCTCTTTAAAAATGAGATCCCTTTCAGTTTTAAGGCACATTTTGACAAACGTATAGATGAGGGCTGGGAGAAGAGAGACAAAATCACAAATGACCTCATCTGGAAAAACTGCATATTTTAAGGTAGGGGCTGTGTTTTAACCACCAGGATGGAATTAGAGCTGTGCTGTCGTTTGAGATCCGTGTTTTAATGCAGAAAGAACAGGCTCGGACATCTGTGAGAAGTTGGGCGAGTAAATGTGGAGGGCATTGTCGTGTTCTGGTGGGTGGTGCCTTCACACAGAGCAAAGGGGTATCAGCAAGTGGCACATACATCGTTATAGATGAAGCTGGGAGTCCAACAAGTGATTAGCGTTAATGAAATTATGCTGGGAGCAGTAATGGTATCTGTACTTTGTCCATACTGCGAGAAAGCAGCTTGCAGCGTGTGTCCAATGAAGTACTCTGCTTTCTCCCATGTTGCTTGTCAGGCAGGATGTACATTTTTTTCCCTGAAATATTCAGCTAGAATACACATCTGAGCTGTATCTAATGAAATCAAGTGTGTCTCTGCACGGGGGTGGAGAGCTGTCAGCGTTTATTGCAACAAAAGGAATTAGTCATCAGAGGGTTTTGTCATGAACTTCTGTTTGTCTGTCTTGTATCCCAGAAAAAGATGAGGAGCTGTTGTTTTATTAGTGCTCTCCCTCAGATCTCCTTCTTCCAGCAGAAGTAATTCCTGCAGAAATAAGTTTTCTTCCTCTCTTCAGAAGCAAATAAGGGCTGGGGGAAAACACTGTGAAGATCCCTCACAAAACGAGTGAGAAGAGTGCATAAAGTTAAAGCAGTTTCCCAGAACTTTGTGTTGGATGCTCATCTGAGTCTCAAAAAAAAAACCACACTGAAGTCCTCGGTGCAGATTCAGTCTCCTGCCTTGAAAATACTGAATTTTTAAAAATGGCTTGAAAATGATGAAAATATATAACTTCAGGGGCTCACAAAGACTGGAGAAACTTGCAGGTCAGTGCATTTGTTGGAGGAATTGAAAGAACAAATGCACTTCACTCTCTTTAAAAGTTACGTGCAAGCACTCACAGTGAGCCTGTCTTATTCGAGCCAGTTCCTTTCTTCATCGAGCACTTAACTACATTGTCAGCAGCAAGCACGTGTGGAGCACTGGGTAAACAATTTATAGATAATAGATGTGGGGTGAAAAATCATGACAGTTCTGGAGGCATCTGAAGGCTTCATTTAAATTTGACCATGTTTGAACCTGTTGTTGTTCGCTCGACTTCAAAGGTAGTCTGCAGCGCTCAGTCACATGCACATCGTGGTGGTGGTGGAAAATTACTCCAGACTTTTAAAAGGAGCCTGGAAAATTCAGCTTCCCTTGCATCTTCTTGAATCGTTGAGAGGCAGATTGTCCTTCCTCACCCTCAGCCTAGTGGCTGGTTGAGATGATGCAGAGTTTCTTTTCCGTTGTCAGTCTGCGAACAGCTTATCTGACATCCAGTTTGAGCTATGTTTGTAAGGTCTGGCTGGACAAAATAAGCCATGTGCTCTTCTTCCCGCTTCCTAATTGGGTAATTGGAGAGCAGTTGTGGGTGGCATGATGGATTTTTCTGAAATTGTGAAGAATGTTCAGTGTTTATCATTTCTTACCAATGCAGCAATTTCTTTTATGGCAGGAAAGTTGCTTTTGATGATATCACTAACCAAAAAGAAGATGCAGCAGTGCTGAAAGCATGTATTAGGCTCTGGAGGTCAAAAGATGCTTTTCAGTCCTGAGGAGGATATTTTCTTTTCCCCTCTCTCCAAACCTATTGAAGGCAAGTGGAGAAGTTAGTTCCCTCATCTTAAGGATGGGAGCTTTATTTTTTGTTTTGTCCAGGCTCACCGTGACACCCAGGTCTGAGTTGCATCCAGTCAAGCTCTTGGTATTGTTGAATTGTTATGGTGCTCCTCCAGCCTTCCCTGTTTTCATCAAGATGAGCTGGTGAGCAAGTCTTAGGCAGGGTAGAGGTGCTCAAGCTCTGCTGTGTGAAACTGAAGAGCAGGGGCAAGCAAGGGCAGTTGGCTGGATGAGAAAAAAAGCACTATTTTTTTCACGCTTGCTGTCCCAGATGTGCCGCTGGCATCTGCTCTGGTGAAGACGTGGACTCAAACTGGGTGACTTTTTCTCAGATGAGCCAGGCAGAGGCCATCTACCATGCAGATGGGTTTTTGTGAAGGCATGCTTGGTTTCTGGGACATGAAGGTGAAGGTCTGCAGGATGTGCACTGCACCAGGACAGTCTCCTGTAGCTGTAGGCTTGGGCAGCCCATGTAACCCCACTGACTTGTTTGATGTCCCTTTAATGAATAATGGGATCACTTGGCTTCCTTATTAAGTCATCTGTGATCTTTGGTCATCTTTTTTTTATTTTTTAAGGGATGTTAAGACTTGAGATTCAGCTTGACTTTGAAGATGAGACCTTAGGGCTTTCCTAAGTCGTCTTCCACCCCCCTGGAAACTTAACTTTGTGCTCGGAAGCATCTGTGACCTCGTGCAGGCACTTGTTGCATCTGTCTAGAAACCCTTATGGTTTCAGTGTATGGTACCATGGAGATAGGTGGGGGATTGTTTGAACTTAATGTAGTGTTGTAAATGAGACCATACTACTAATTTACGTGATGCTATTGGAAAGAGCTCATGTTCCTTTCTCAACCAAGTCTTGCCTCTGCTCCCCCCTACCCTCCTACTGCTGATAGGAGATTGTCATTGAGCTGCCCACAGCAACACTCAGGTCTCTCCTCTGAGTGTCTGCAATTAATTTAGGCTGCAGGTGTTAGTGTGTGGACAGTTCAAACTGTTTTTTGGCTGCGTTACTTCCTATTTGTCTTAGAGAACTGCTTTTCTATTATGCTGTAGGCGTGCCCAGCTTGGTCAGAGACCTCCGAAGAGTCTGGCTATTTTACAGCCCGGGCTAGATGTGCCTCACTACTTAGAGAGTTTTCACATTGGTAATGATTTGTAAAAAATAAGCAAGTAATAGACACGGGAAAAAAATAGTCAGTTTGGAGAGTTATCATACACTACATTGCACTTCAGACGTAATGAAAGTGTTTGGGGTCCATTTTGTCTTGCTTAGTTCTGATTAAGTGGCAGTAGCACATGAATCTAAAAGACTATTAAATTTAGGTCTTGCCGCTGTTCTTAGGAATGTGGAATGATTGATATTCCAGTCATCATGTGTACTGGCTCATCAATAACTACCTTTATTTTAACTTCTCCAAATTAATGGAAAAACAATTTTCAACCCTTGTTTGTTTTTTTTTTTGAAACTGCCTGGAACTGACGGTTTGGAGAAGCTCTGGCTTAAGGAAACAAATTATTGTTAGTTCTACTTCTGTCCTGGTGCGACTGGCCAGGTAGCTGCTCCATCAGACCTCCTTCCCTCTTTGATTTCCTTTATGGAACAGGCACCTCTATTTCTCGACAGAAAGCTTGTGTTATAACTAAAATATTTGCAGCTTTGTGTCTTCGTGACGGATGCTAAACTGTGACTCCGTGCTTTCGGTGATGTTAACATCACTGGATGCTGTATGAGTTGAGGCCATTGCTACCCCAATGGCCCCTGCATTAGGGGACCAGTGTCATTACTGCCATAACTCTACCGAAGTCATCGGAGCTGTGCAGGAAGAAAACTTGGCCCCAATCTATCCTTCTTGAATACTTTATAGCCAGGTAATACAATATCCCATTGATTTCCCTTTTTGTCATTTCTCCACGCTTTGCAATCAGAAATGCCCGTTGAGTTATGATCCCATTCTTTTGCTGGGGATTCTGTGCTGCTTCTCAATTTGGTACAATAGCTGCCCTCCCATACGTCTTATTTTTGGCGCTCTGCCTTTTAGGGCCTGAACAAAAGGAGACTTAGGAAACAGGTTCCCATGTGTCTCTGTTGCCTCACTGCTTGAACGTACCAGCTGACTTCAACCAGAGGTGTCAGAAAGTTAGGTAATTAAAATGTTCTGTCCCCTGTTTTATGAAAATAGACATGCAGCGAGCTTTTCAAGGTAATGCTGCTGGAAGAAAAGCTGCCAAGTGAGCTCTGCTGTTGTGGGTGCTGCAGGATACTTACAGGAGAAAACCCAGCTCTGGTTAAAGCCTCAGTGCTTCTACCCAGCACCAACCTGATTTTTGAGAAGCTGTCTCCCTCCTGCTACTGAGATGCAATTTGTCATAGCTTGAATAGGACGATGGGCTCTCTTCACCCATGCTTCATAGCTTATTTTCTCTGACATGAACACCTGTAGCATCTCAGCTTTTCCTCCCACCAGCTAACTGCAGTAAGCTCCCTGACCTTAGTGGGTTCTCGTGGCAGCAGCCAGGTGCTCTTCCAGTGAAGGTCTGTCTGCAGAATCAGCCATCGTTGCCCTTGCACCTGTGATGGCCTTTTTCAGGTTGCCCATCTGCACATCGCAGCTTCAAAAAGGGCCCTGCTCTGGTGCAGTGGAGTCGCTGGAGATGTTGCCGTCCAAATCTGTCTTGCAGAGTCTTGTCAGTCCATTTTCTCATCCCTTATGTAAGAAGGCATCTAAATGCAAAGCCAGAATCAACGCTCATTAGTGAGTTGCCGAAGCGTTGTGTAAAGTTACAGCTCTGACACCGGGAAGTCAAAGAACTGGATGTTTTTCATGTTTACCGTAAATACAGCTTACTGTACTTCTGAAGATCAAAGATTCAGGCCTTTTTGTTATCCGCGCGAGGGGAAAATTAACCAAATCTCACTGTTGGAAGCCAAATCCCAGCTAAAGGATTTGTCCTGTCTCTCCTCTCTCCCCTGGTTTCTTATTCATTACCACCTGGAACACTGGAGGGGCTGGCTCTGAGGTGTGAGCCATCATCTCAATAATATCCCCATAAGCTGTCGCTATAAATAATTCTGTCTTTCTACTAGTTCAGCAACTCGGGCCTTGGCAAGAAATGCAAGATGCTTTAGTTTACCCTGCCAGGTGGCCCTGAAAGGAAATTTCGGGATGTAAGTGATGTTCGGTTCGACTCAGCACTAGGGCAGCTGCAAAGGACTAATCTCTGACCTTAATTTTCGGAGAGTGCTGATAGAGGATGGGAAGATGAGCGAAACAGGGAGCTCAGGATGACAGTAGATCAAGAGAGAGGACCGGGTACAAGGATGTGCCTGAAAAGAGGAGGGGGGGAAGAGGGAAAAAGTGCGAGGGAGCGGAGATAAATAAAAGCAGAGAGGGAGGAGGTGGCGAGGAGAGCTGAGTCTTCATCAGTCTTCAGCGCTGCAGCGAGGCAGGAGGCTTGGGTTAATGGAGTGTCTGGGTAAAAGCTTGGCCCGCTCAACAAATGGAGGAGAGAAATAAAAGAGAAACCATCAAAGGGAACAAGAGGAAACGAGCAAAGTTAAGGCTGTAACTCATGGATGGAGAGACAGGAGAAGATCAAGTTCTAGGAGGACGGCAATAAAGGGATGTTGGAGCAGCGGAGGGAGAGGGAGAAGGGCAGGGAGTGAATAAAATGATGGAAATGGAAAGGAGGGCAGAAGAGCTTATGACAACTTAGAGCAGCTTGAAAAAGGTCACGCGTGCCCCTGGGCTGCCAGCCATGCAAGAGCCAAAGACTGTCATGGTAGATAAACAAGGGATGGTGAGATTGAACACAATTTATAACTTGTCATCTGGCACGGGATTGGAAATGAATATCCCACCCCCGTGGGGTTGTTGGGGCACTGGGGAAGCCGGTGCCTGGATTTCTCTTCTCTGTCAAGTGAGAGCGAAGGTGCCAAATACTCACACGCGTTTCTCTTCAGCCCAGTGGTCAGATCACTTTAAGAAAACAGGGCTTGTTGTGCTGAAAACCATGCTTTTGTGCTGCCTTGTCTGCTGGCCTGTGAAAAGTGATGGAGAGAGAACAGTCTTCCTGTAATCTGGCATTTGGATGGTGCTGTCTGGGGCTGGGATAACTTATTGCTTGGCCTCTGTAAGGGCAGGTGACTTGGGTTCTGTCTAATTTCTGTCTGAACTGGAGAGCACTACCAGCTTTGATAAAAGTTTTAAGACACTAAAATCACTCTGAGAGCCTCACGTCAGGTTCGCTGTCTGGTTCCTTAAATTTCGTAGATGTTTCCTCAGGGGAAGGGGTAGTAACTACTGATCTTGTGGTTAAGAACAGGCTTCTGAGAGGCACGGTGCTACTCCGTGATGCCATGCTGTGGCTGTCTACATACAGCTAGGAGTCTTCCGAGATAAAATAAGGGACGGAGAGGTTGGCAAACCTGTGACCGCTCACTTCCAGTCCTTGCAGCCAGCCCTACTGGGGGCTCGGTGGGTTGAGAGCCATGCAACGTGGAAATTTGTGCCTTCAGCATATAGGGACAAAGTCTTCTTCCTTCCCCCATATAATCAGGGTTGCAGCTTCCCTTCCTTCTGGTTTTGACGGAGTGGGGGGAGATCAGGTTGTGAGGTGGAAACGGATGGAGAAGCTGTTGGGTATCGCAGTGCTATCGCTATTATTGAATGTCTGTCTGCTCCTGGGATGCTGGCAATCCTTTTACTCTCACAGCAAGCCCTTCATGCTGATCAGCCATATGGACGCTTTGGATTTGAAAAACAGCTGAGTGAAGAGGTCTGAAAAAAACAAAAAAACAACACAACAAGTTTTCCTTCTTGGGGCTGTGTTGCCTATCTGTGGCTATCAGTAGGGCAGACCCTCAGCTCCAGCAGCTCCTCCTCGGTGGAGACCAGGAGCAGCCAGCTCTTCTCTGGGATTGCACCAGTCATCCAGAGAGGGATGGGAGCTCTCGCTGGGATGCTGCTTTGCTGAGCAAAGCTGCAGTGCTGCTGAGCTTTGGCAGAAAAAACACCTCCAAAAGCTCCTGTGCCAGAGGAGGTAGTGCCACGGGTCCTACAGAGCAGCGGTAACAGAGCACTTTGCCGTGTTTGTAGGAGTAATGAGCATCCAGCTGAGCAGAGCCTTTAGCTTTTGCTGCTGTCTTTGATTTCCCGGGAGGATTTTTGGGTAGGTGGGCGACTGAGCCACGTGAGCCTGGTAAGCCAACTGCCTGGCAGGCAGCGTCTATACTACGTTTGTGTGCTCATGCCTTGAGACTTGTGTGGGCACAAGTCCCTGCCTGTGTAAGCATATAAATCATCTGCCACTCGGTAATTTCCCCCTTCCAAAATGTGTGTGTGTGCTCCCTGGGGAAGGCAAGCGGGGAACCTCTGTCTGATGAGGCTGCTATTGCTCCTCACCACTGCCTGAGGGTCTTGGCTCTGTGGGAAATAAGACTACCAAGTCCACGTGCTGCCTCTTTATTTTTGGAAGCCCGTACTACTTCAGCTTGCTGAATGCCTTCTGTTTCTTCTGGTGGCTCCCAGTCCATCAGTAAGCCTCCCTACTATGGTCTCCTGCCCACGGTGCGAGGTTTGAAGCTGGTCTCTTCCCCTCCAGATCAGGTGAGAAGGGACAAAGTGGCTTCATCTGAAACTTTAGTGGTGGGCTTCACTGATGAGGAGAGAAAAGAATATGCTGTACCTCCTCTTTCAGTGGTTTAAAGCAGAAGGGCTGTGACTGCAGAGTCACCACAAAAAGCCATAAGGAGTGGCAAAGCCAGGCTCGCAGGAGCAGCCACCACCTCCTTAACCTCTAGCAACAGGTGCCATACTTCCAAGGGAAACAATGCTTGGTGGGAAGGGTTTATTTATTTCTGGGGCAGCAAGCTGTAACTTCACCTATTTACGGAAGCCACAGTTCTTGCTTATTGTTCAGCCGCCGCTCGGAAGCGCGGTCATGCTATCAGCGTGGCTGTCAGTCACAGCTCCGTCAGTCTGATGTCTTCTGGGGAAAATCTGAGGGTTTTTGTGTTTGCATTTGGGGAGAGGAGAGGCACCAACTTCTGGGTTATGTTACCATACTTATCCCTGCCTCTGAAGCTATTCCTGACTGAAGGAACACCTCCAAACCCATAGGGGTGCTTAGCCCTAAATGCTTGGCAAGCTTTCTTTCTTTCCCTGTTTCCTTCTAAATGTTTCTTCTGAACTTCCTCCCTCTGCCATGGTGTACTCCTATTCGGTAGATGGAGTTGTTATATTTCAGCAGTGCTCAAGCAAGCCTTTAATTTTTCAGCCATTCCTGAATGTGCAAATGACCATTTGCATGTGAAAAATGGGCGCACCCACAACTCCGCAGCTACCCATAAATATCTGGGAGCACCAAATTGGAGGCTGCGGTGTGCAATTTAGTACAGTGTCTTTGTGCCCTGTTCTGTTCAATTTATTGTTGGCGAAGCATGCACCTATGCATAAAACTGAAGTTGTACACGCATTTTCACTCTAAATGCTAAATTTCAAGTAGGGCTGGCGAGGATTTCTGCTTGCGTACTTCATTCGTCAGAAATGAGTGGTCTGCTTGACCCAGGTGATTTGTGAAGTATTTTAGCCCCGAGCCTCCGCTCTCAAATTGAAGAATTTTAAATTTTCTGAAAAAGCTGAAGCGCAGAAAATAAGTATTTTATTTAATTATTTTTTTTTTTGCCTCGAAATACTTTGACACTTTTATTGACGTTTTGTTGTGTTAATTATCCTAAGAGGGAGAAACAGGGATGGGATGAGATTGACTGAAAGCGTTTGTTGGTATCCGTGGTGGAGCACCTGGGCAAGAAGATTCAGTGTTTCTGGTAAACAGTAAATAAAAGATATTTCTCTTTGGCCAAAAAAAAAAAAAAAAAAAAAAAAGAAGAGATCGATTAATGCTGAATAATTCATTCCCAGACAACACTGCCTGTAGATAAAAACAGGTTGCCGAGGTGCAAGGGCAACCACATGGGAGCTGCACGGATCGGCTTAGGTTTGACAGAGCTTAATACTGCTGCTGTGATACGAACACAGCTGGGCTGGGGCGGGTTGGAGGCACTCGCACAGCTCTCTGCCCTGGAAGCTGTTGGCCTGGCCATGAATTATGGGGTACAGAGAAACCCCTGGGTGTCAGCTCGGGAGCAGGAGCAGCGATGCTGTGTCGGTGGTGCCTTCTCTCCAGGATCCAGCTTTCCATTCAGAGGATGGAGCGCGTCTACGTGGCTCCATTTTGAGGAGTTTGGTTTGGATGCTGGCAAAGCAACACCAGTGTGAATAATAAAATAAAACTATAGCTGTCCACAGGCAGCAAGCTCACAAGAGACAGCCAGCTATGTCCCGTGAGCACAGTTGGTGCTTGCTCACCTCCAGCGTGCCCACTATGGAGCTTGGTGTCCTCCTGCAGCACACATAGTGCCCTGCTTTGCTGACAAGCTGCGCGCTCATAGCCCTGGTCCTGTGAGAGCCTGGTCTGCGGGGTTTGCTGCCTCTCTTCCCCCAGCCCTACCCCACTGTGTAATCACGCTAATTCATCGCATCGTACGGCCTGTCAGCTATTAACTCCACGTGAGGTGTAGCCGTGCTCATGCACTTAGTTTATAAATAATAATGAAGAGGTGAGAGCACAACCAGTGGGGGATTCTGCCCAGCCAGTTGCTTTAAAGCAGGAGCTGGGCAACCCATCCCCCTCCCCTTTCCTTTTTTTTTATTTTATTTTTTTTTCTGAAAAGCTTTTTACAAAAACATGCTTGAATTTGGTTAAAACTCTCGTGCATGAGAACTGTGAAAATAGCTTTGGGGTAGGCACGGAGGAGGAGGTGCAGGAAGGGAGGGAAATAGAAAGGTGATCAAAGTAAAAGTTTGGGTGCTTTTCTTTTTTTAAACACTTAGAAAAGGCCAAAAACTTTATTTATGAACGTGCTAGAGATTTTAAACCAGCATTTTATTCCCAATGCAACGTTTCGGTTCATCCAAACAAACTAATTTGGGGGCTTCATCTGATTCTTCTTGCTTTTTAACTCAAGCTAGACTTTTTTTTGTATGCTTTTTAGGGCAACCCAAAAATAACTTATTTTGATTTGCTGGCAAACAAAAAAATCAATTATTTCCACAGCTCTAAATTGCACATTTATAAAAGACAAATGCTCTATTGCTGTCTGTCAATGTGTTGCTCATGAAGGAATTTCTTTGTTTATCCACTTCTGTTTTTTTTTTTTTTAAAGAGGCAATGAAATTCAACACAAAAGACACGGATTAAAGCAAGAGTGGAGTTAAATGTGCAGAAGTCAGGAGAGGCTGGAATTACAGTGCAGGCTTTCAATGCTCCCAGGCTGCTCTGAGTGCAGGATTTCTGCCCTGCTCCATGAGGAGCTTAGAAGTATGGTAAATAAGATGTATGGCCACACAACAGGTAATGAAGGGAGGAGATACTGAAGAGCTGCTCGTTCAGCTGGTACCAGCCGTCCTGTGGACTGAATGGGGCAGGGTCCTGCAGGGGGGTGGGTTTGCAAAAACATAGGAAAGCTGCCTCAAAATGTGCATGCAGACAAGGCTGGGTTAAGAGTACGAGAGGGAAAGTTCGGGAGTTTAACTTCTGTTTCTCTCCATGCTCTTTTGGAGAGCGTTACAGAGCAGTCGTATAAAGCAAGATGACAAATCTCAGAGGGCTCCTGAGTGATGCTGCTGTTTCTTAGGAGTTTGGTAGCAGGAGGAGGCAGAGCATGGCCCTTCGCAGTGTTTTAGTGAAGTGCAAGGTATATTTTCTGCCTTAGCTCAGGATGCTCTTAAGCACAGACTTGGGGCACTCTGCAGAAGAGTGCCTGTGCTCAGGCAGACCTCGGAAAGATACCCTGGTGCTTATTTATGGGGATCATTACCTTCGTAGGTATGGCCTGACCATTGTAGGGTCTAACTAACAACCTTAAAACAAAAAAATAATTGAAGTGTGATTCAATGATTCAATAGAAGGCTGTCCAACCTACAGCATCTATGCTGTAGCTTCTCTATCAACCTATTACACTCTCTTGTAGCTTCTTATACCCATGCATCTTCATGCAGTGTACAGGAGAAATTGTAGGACTCTTGAAGGAGTGTGCAAGTCAACTACAAGTCATTGCTCACCCATCCTCTACTTTCTGTAGCCTCCTGAATGCATGGCCTGCAATGAATAGCTTGTTGCTAGCTCAGTGCTTTCAAGCATCACACAAGGGAGATCTGCAAAACCTTCAGACATCTTTCCCACCTACCCTGTCTTGGAGGGAAAATGATTGTTTTTCATCCTGAGATTTAATTAAAACCAATTCCTTCTGTCCCTCCTCTTCTGTACACCAGAAGAACACCACTGATGAAGCAGTCAGCCTCGTGAGCGAGCACTGATTGAACGTAAAGACCTTTCTGGATTCATGTCTCAGATAGGAGACTTCTCCTGTGGGCTCCAAGTGCCACTGCGTTATATGCACTGGTGCAACTTGTGCAGTACCACGGCATCATTTTTTTGTGGCAGAGATTCATACACAGTAAGAGTTAGACTTATTGAAAAAATGCCTATTTTTCTAATGCCAGGTTCTAGAAAGGCATTTGCATTCTTCCACTTCAAGACTGGGTTTTCCCTTCAGTGGGGCTTCGGCGCTTTACATGGTTCCAGCTTGCAGAGATGTGGCTGTTACTGGAGCTTGTCCCTACGTGTTTGTTCAAGCTTTCACAAGTTCTTGTGCCAATTGCCTAAGCAATGTAATTTAGCAGCAAGTTGGCAAAACGCCCTGTGCCATTGCACCAGGTAGGGTTGCATTACAGGCTCACTGGCCTTTTCTCCCAAAAATTCATCCCTGTGGAAGCTGGAGGCTTAGTGCTGATTCAGAGCCCTCACACATGAAATAGAGAACGCTTGGTAAAAGGCATGCATTGAAAATCTGTCATCAGATACATTTTTTTTTTTATTTTTTTAATCTCAGCCCTAAACTTTGTGGACTTCAAAGCTGGAGTTTTTGGGTAACAGCGATGAATGGCATCGCATCGTGCTTTGTAGTGGTTAAGTCACTTTTGCCATGTTCTTTGAATAGCTTTTTTTTTTTTTTTTTGGGTACTGGCCAGGTCTACAAAATTTCAGCTCTAAAGAGGGAAATTTTGGCAAGTCGAGTGACTGAAAATGGCAGAGGAACTCTTTTGCATTCTTAACTGTAACAGATGTTGCTGCTATTACCCTGCAAGCCAGACAGCATGCTGCAGAACTAGGGGCTGCCACCAAGCCTATTTCTGCTGCTTGTTTCTCCCTCCCACCCCTGCCCTCAAACACGGGTTAGGGGAACACGGAGCATGTTCCACACTGTGTCTCCCAGCAGTGGTTTCTTGGGGGAACAATCCACGTTTTGTTTCTTGTTTCCTCCTGTGTAGGCACGCACTTCGCTACACCTGCTTTAGGCTTGGCGTTGGAAGCTGTGGGATGTGAAGAACACAATTGGGAGATGGCATTTAGGAATGCACAGAGGGAAGGGGAGGAAAGAATCCTAAGTGGGATTCTTCTCTCTACCCCAGGGCAGAATGTGAGGGGAGAGAGCATGGGAGCAAACAGCAGCAAAAGCAAGGTGAGGCGGCAGAGCTGTGGCCATTAGCTGCTCCTGCACATCTCGGGCTTCTTGACAGCAAGGGATGTAAGGGGAAGAGCCCTCACCCCGTGGTGTGAGCTTGAGATTCAGGTTTCCATAACAACTCCAGGTCTCCTCTCCGTGTTCCAGCGTTTTTGCTTTGTGCTGCTCCTAGAACTTGACTCTCCGCAGCAGCGCGGTGCGTTTGAACTCCTCTCTGCTGCTCCGCGGCTGGAGCGCCCATTGTTCTCCGAGGAGATGACTTATTCATGGCAAAGATAGTGAGGATTTATGTTCCCTGTCCAGCATTATCTGTCTTTCTAGCCTTTACAGGAGCTGGGATTTTTTTGATCTCCCCCAAATGGAGACCTGCTGTCATTAGCTAAGCTGTCCGTGTGACTCGGTTCCTTGTCGGAGCCAAATGTGCCCTGATTGCGGTTACCTGGAGGGGACTGACCCTGTGGTCGTGACTTCCTCCTGCTGCCCTGTCCTCGCTGCTTTTAGGATCTGCCCCTCGCTTCAGGGTAGTCAGAGCTGAGTCGGTACGCTTCAGTTTCATCCATTAAATCCCTCTCCTCCTAGGGGTGCCCCTTTCTCTACCCTTTGGAGCAGGTGGGTGTCAGCACTTGTACTGCTCCTTTACCGCTGTAACATCCTTTGGAGAGCAATTAAAAGCTGCCGTGGGTCGCAGGCTGGTTTGTGTGCAGAAATGCTCCCAACCTGGAGGAGCTCGGTGGTGGTGCTGAGCATCACGAGCATCTCTGCTGGCAGGCAAGGGGGCAACCCGCAGAGCTGGCCGCGGGCGTCCTCTTTGTGCTGCTGGTGGCATGGTGCAGCGAGTTCTGGGGGAGGGATGTGTATCCTTGACCACTTGTTTCCTTTTAAAACGTCGATACAGCTTGGGAAAATATCTGTGACTATTTCTCCCTTCCTCCTGCGACTCCCCTCTTGCTGGGAATTGAATAGTCAGAAGTAAACAGGCTCTTTTTTTTTTTTTCCCTATAGCATGCTCTGTGCTTAGACCAGTTGGCGGTCCTTTGCATCAGAGTTCAGCTGTGCACTAGGGCACATCTCTGTTCCTTCCCCAGTTCCGCAGACAAAAAAGTTGCTAAAAGGCACAGAGAATCACGGGGGGAAGGCTTACAAAGCCCAGCAACTTGGAAATCGTGGCTGGCTGTGACTGTGACAACCCTCTCTGCATGGGCTGAGAGCCAGCGCTGCAGCCCTACCACAGGCAGGGGTGGCTCTGGGAGCAAATTCACTTTACAGCCCATCAGCCCGCAGAAGGGTTGCTCCCTGTGAGCACTAAAGCTCCCCCCTGGCAAAAAAAAAAAAAAAAAAAAAAAAGCAATGCAAAGGGGCTGGGAAGGCACCTGTGTCTTCTGCTCCGCTCTGTTGTCCCTCAACCCCGTCTTTTCCAGTTTGCTCCACTTTCAGTGTTTGCCACCGGGGAGGCTCGACTGCGCGGAGGAGAACCAGGAGTGAGACTGGCATTGAAGTAATAAATTTAACTCCGAAATAAACGATACCTGTGGGTAATAGGTTGGAAATTGCTGTGTTCCTTGGTAACGGGATATAATTACAAGTACCACAAGATCTGCGGGGCAAAGGTGCAATTATCCCCCTCATTTCCAAGGCGCAGTGAAAGCATCACCGCGATGTTGCCACAATTGAGTAGCATGGGACGGGGAGCTCGTTGGGAGGATAACCACAGTTCAGCACACGTTCCTTTGTAATCTCTCCATCCTGGGGCCCCCGTCTGCCCAACCGTCCCCAAAAAAAGGCAGGGTGTGCCGTGCTGAAATCCAGGCAGCCAAAGAGCATCGCGGCTGCTGCGAGATTGCCAAAGGGTTCCCTTAGTAACTGCCAGGGAAGGCACGATGAGTGATAGGACCACTTTATACCAGCGGGCAGGTCATCATTTGTTACCACGCCGTTCTGCAGTAATTAAAGGCTATTGAAGGATATTTTTGCACTGTAACCGGAGGGGGGGGGGTTGCTTTGTGTCCCTACACAGAGCTGCACGGTAATTACCGAGTAATGACTGATAGCGTTCCTGTGCTACACCGCAGTCGGAGGGTGATGTCCCGATTGCCCTAGCAGCACAGCCTGGCTGGCTGTAGGACCAGCAGAAATGCTGGAAGGGTAAAGAGGCAACATTTAAATACAGCAATGAACATTTCAATGTCCACTGTAGTCCTTTAATAAAAACTCAGCCTGATGATTTGCCTCCCAACGTCCTTGCTTATCCCAGTAAATCCCACTGTGCGTTACTGGTGTGTTTGCAGTGAGAGCTGGCTGTGACTTTCACCTGGAGCAGCTGAGATCTGACAGTTCTTGAAAAGAAGACAAATCGGGTGGGTAGCCTGGTGCCCTGGTTTGCCATAGCTCGAGGGACTGGGTGAAACTGAGAGAAATAAGGCCAGGAGCTGCAGGGCGGATCTCCGGAGGCTTTAGGGCCACTGGGCTTCTTGCTTTATGGGGGAACATTCAGGAGGAAAACTCTCCCATGACAAAGCCAGGAGGAGAGCTGCTTGTCACATCCGAGCCCCTCTCTCCTTTTGGAGGCTGCTGCAGTGCTGCCAGAGCCTCTTTTCCCGTGTGAGAGTCTGCCTGTTTCTGGGAGTGATGGTGGTTTCTTTTCTTTTTCCTTCTTTTTTATTAAAAAATGTAACATTTGGGTCTTTGAAATTGAAATGGATTTCAGTCTTCCTTATATTAATTATTGATAAATGGAGCCTGAGAGACGGAGATGAAGCCTGGCATGATTAAAGACGGACAGTTTTTAATTTTATGTCTCTCGCAGTGACAGAGGAATCCAGTTTAATAGGAGTCATTTATTAAAAGGGACTTAATCACAAGCATCCAACTAATCGGGAGCGAGATAGGAAGGGGAAAGAGGAATGTGTAGGGGCAGGGGGCAGCCAGTAGGGATGGGGAATGCGATTGCAGTGTAGAGGCCCTCGGTGAGTCCCAGCATGTGTGGGGACCAGATGTGGAAACTCTACAGCCTGCCTGCAGAGGAGCCACAACCCAGCAAAACCAAGCACTGGGGGAGCTGCTGAACTGGGACTGGCTGCTGGTGACTTTCCAACGCTACCAAATTTATAATTCATGGCTGTAGGAATCTGAGTTTGTTTGCTCTTTGGTGCACTTTGGGACGGGAACGCAGAAGTATTGTGAAACTACTGCAGAAAAAGAAGGCAAATGCTGGGCAGCTTCTTGTCTGGCGAACGCTGGGACACCAAGCCTTAGCTGGACAGACTCAAAGGAACCATTGTAAAAATGTTGCCTGAATTTTTAGCTCATTTGGTGAGAGTTTTGCATGAAGGCTATCACCTACTATGTGGAGTTTTCTTGTTAGGTGTGTGCTGGGATGGTCTTGGCAGTAGGGAGCAGGCTTTATGATGCTCACAAAGCCTGGAACCAATGTCCTCTGTCTTTTGTTGACAGAAACCCGGGCTTGACGAGGTTTCTGTGTAGATTAATAGAAGCAGGCTTGATATGCAAGCAGTGAAGGACAAGACAATGAGTTAACATAACACTCATGTTCATTGAAGGGTGGAAACAGAACGGAGCATTGCTTTAGAGATCTTTCCACGTGGTGTTTTCCTCGCTATCATGTGTTAACAGGTCCTCAGTGAGGAAAAGGAGCCATTTCTGCTGTAGGGAAATGTTTATGGCCTTCAGAATTTGAGTTTTAGGGGGCTGAGACAGGTGGTGGGTTCTGGTAAGGGACTATGGCTTGAGGGGAAGGAGCAGTGGGGATGCTCTCTTAGCAGACTTAAGGAGGTTTCCCATTTTTTCTCTCTCTCTCTGTTCTGTCCCCTGCACTCACATGGACTCCAAATGGTCTTCTATACTTTTATTAAAAGTGATATGAGCTGCCTGAGAGGTTTGGAGCAGTCATTGTCCTTTGGCTTCCTCTGAGAGGATCCTTTTGTTCCCCACATGATAATCTTTTCTCTTAATAAAAAGTTCGTGCTGGTTTGGACCGCTCTTTCAATTCGGGGAAAAGAGATTGGGGAAAGTGAAAGCAAAATTAAGTTCTTACTCCTTTATCTTTGGTGTTGAAATGAGCAGTGGTTTTCAGAGTGCTGGATGGCACCCCAGGGATGGTGCAAGAGCCCAGGGCTCCCTGAATCTACCCTGTCTGTATAGCTTCCAGCATGTTTGCCTTGTGAAGCTTTCTCTTTCTTAGGGCAGGCTCTTGAACCACTCTTCCATATTTTAGGATATAGATACCAGCTGTTTTATAGTGCTCGCGTGGCCAGGAAGCAAACACTCCTCATCAGGATGGCTGCTTACACGCGAGCTAAATGAAAGCATCTGCTCTGCCCTTTCCTCCTCATCGTGCTTCCCCTCTTTGTTCCTTGATCTTTGGCTTCGTTGCCAGTCGGAAATCCTGCGAAGCCGTAGTTGGGGCAGATGAAAAGCGTGGCACCTGCTGCTCAAACGCCTGGCAGGTAGGCTCCTGGCCAGGCTGCCTGAGACCTTCATGGAAGGCTGGCCTGGCTGGGAGGGAAGGGGCTTAGCATCCGTCATGCTGTCCTTTGAACGTGATAAAGACTTCAGCCATTTCCCCAGGGCACTAATGCAAAAGATTATAAAGCTGCTCTATAATTTTTGTCTATTCAGAATTTAAACTGCCATCAATCATCTCAAGTTTTTAGTGTCAAATAAGATAATGTAGCCAACTATATTATTAGAAAGAGCTGTGTTTCTGAAGCGGCGAATGTCTGTGGGTGCATCTGAATAGCACTTTAACTAGATCTGCAATCTCTCATCGGCGGTGCTATTTTAGAAGAGCTCCAGTTTGTGGAGGTGGACTCTGACTCAGGGAAGCTGTGCTGAGGGACGTGGCCATCTACTAACTCCCTTGCAGGGTAAACAAGGAGGAAGAATATAGCATCACCTAGTCTTAAAATAATTTTCCCCCCGTCTCAGCATAAAATGGTTTCCGTGGCTGGAAAAGCTTGGCTGGGAGGCGTCGTGGAGAAGATCTCTTTTTGATGTACCCGATGATCGCTCCCAGTGCAGTGTACTGCTTTGGTTTTATGCTCTCCAAAATGGATTTTTTCGCTGCTGCGAAGTGCTGGAGTGACTGCCGCGGAGATGGATGGCTCTGTGCAGATGAACAGCAAGAGCCAGGGTAGCTGGAAAGCAAGCATGCTGCCACAACTCCATCATAATCCTTGACGGAGGGGTTTTTGAGTTCAGAAGGTGACCAGTCAGAGTGGCCCCAAGCCCTCTGTGAAGGACATAAGGAGATGTGAGAGGAGAAACCAAATGAGGTATGAGAGAAGATGTGAGGATGCCTGAGAGGAAGATGCAAAAGGACACACAAGATGACACAGGGAGCATGTGGAAGGGGACACTGGGGATGAGGCTCAAGATCCCTCTTGGAAGAAGGCAAACTCTGCTGGGGAGGTACTTTGGAGAAGAGGAAGGGGAAGCTGTGGCCCATGGGTAACCTGAAAGAGAGCTGGGACACCCCGAGGTCCCACAGCCACAGGTAGCCCACACCAGAACAGGGTGAGGGACTGCAACCTGCGGAGGACCCAGGCTGGAGCAGAGGAGATGAGCAAAAAGAAAGGATCAGGAGAAGGAAGGAAAAAGCAATAAGGAGCAGCAGCAAGAACTCACATTACCAACCCAAGCTCCTGCACCACGCATCACCTCACCCAGGGAATTGGCCTGTAAGGGGTGGCCAAAGCAAGAGGAGGGCACATCAGTTGAGATGTGGGGGTGGGAGATGTGTTGGTCTGAAATTGAGCCTGGGGAACTGGGAAGAAGTAGTTTACCTAAGTGTTTAATTGTCATCTTTGTTTTCTGGTGTCTCCTTCAGTAAATAAGTTTATGTTAATTGGCAATAAATCAAATTAAGCGGAATTCCCAAAGTCAAGGCTGTTTTGCCCATGACACTCTGGAACTTGCTCTTGCAAAAACTCATCTCTCCCTCAAGGTTATTTATAATCCCTTTCACCTCATGATTTGCCTAAATTTTAATAAGCAATAGCGTAGATCTTTCATTTTCAGAAGGCTATAACATTATGCCTCCCTAGGAAGTTGTCGAGGCTCCAAACATGCTCTGATTTTTTTTTTTCCTCAATGCTATCTAAACAAGCCTACAAAGCCAGTGCTGAGAAAAGGCTTACTGGCTTCCTTCACTTTGGTCTCTTATCCAAATAAAATACTGACTTGATTGTCCATGAACTCTCATAATGCCTTTATACAGCGGTGTCCAGAGGACAAAAAGGAAGGCTTATTATTTCCTGTACTGGCAAGTGACTTTAAGATAGTGACTGCACTCATCATGCATTATAGTATAATGAGAAGAGATACCTGTATTGATCTCTTAACAGAGAAAGCACAACGAGCCATAAAAATGATGTATGGATTGCTTCACGCCATTGAAATGCAGCCATCTCTGGTGCAGGGCCTGCTAACTACTGATGCGTGCCGAGGTTCGGGGTAATGAAGAATCCCAAGGAGGTGACAAAGTGACAAAGTCACCGCGCCGCACTCTGGTCCCCCTGCTGGGCTTTTCCATATGGCACTGAATATTCCTGACCCAAGGTTTTCAATCATACGGGGCCAGGCCTGGCTTCCTTACAAGACGAAGGATGCAAGGAGGAGTATGCAGATGGCTGATACTTGTAATTTTATTCCTTTCCACCAGTAGGGAGCAAAAAGATACCAGCCTTGCATTTGTGTTCACTTGGCTGCTTTCGGAGGCTTTTGTTTTAGTCCTGTAAAATCCTCCAGGTGGGTTCAGTCCTCCTGCCCCATTGAAGTCAGAAACCAAGCTCCTCCTGCTTCCCCGAAACCAAGCATTGGAGGCACCTTAGGAAAAAAAGCCCCTTTGTTTTGTTTTGGAGTTTTTGTTTTTTTCTTTAGAAAAGCTCTGAATGAGCAGATTAATTCCCGGCTATTACGGTCATAATGACCTTTCCACGAAAAAAATAATAACGGCCATAAGGGTCTCCAGCCAGGCCATTGTGGGGCCCCTGGTGCTGGAGGCCAAGCGCCTAGCCAAAAAAAAGTCACATCTTAAAATATAATTGGCTCCAGCAACAAAGAGAGGGAGAGCAGAAGGAAGAAAGGAGAAGTCAGCGGGTCAGATGGTGAGGTTGCAGACGTTCATATCTAAATGGCCTCCCGACGCACCATTTTGCTCCTAATGACACGGGATTAGGGGAGGAACATAATTGAGGTTTTATCAAACATGCAAGTGAACAGCAAAGCCCATCCCCCTCCTTCAGCCGAAATTTTAAAGGCCTTTAAGGATTTGGAAAGCCAGATTTAGCAGCTGGAAGTCATTGTCTCCCTCCCCTCCTCCTCCTCCATCCCCTTTCCCATTGCCCCCTCCATTTCCTATTTCTGTTTCATTCAGTAATTAACCTTTTGGATAATCTTCCTTGCGGAGCTGGCTAAGCTGCTCTTCTGTTTCCCTATTGTCGAGTGTCCTTACGCCAGAGACGGGACCAGGAGTCGTGAGTGACTGGCGGATCCAGATACGTGGAAGGCAGATTTAGCAAGGGGAGGGAGCGATGGGGGGAGAAGACTTAGTGTCTTCTGGCGATCTGGAGGAGTTGTGATTTGAGATTTCCTTTGTTACAGCCAGTGTTGCTCTTTGTGGGTGGCTTTCCTTTAGGCTCCGCAGAACGGGGGCCAAATTTGTTGCGACCTCGAAGTGGGCAGCATCTCAAGCAGTGCAAGCAGAGGAAGGCTTTGTCCCCCTCTCTTCCTTTTCCAGGGAAACTGGTATTTTTTTCCATTACCACTTGCATTGTATTCTCTTTATCATTCTCCTTTTTCTCTATCACTTGCTCCCAGTTGTAAGTCCACTACATTCCTAAGAGTTAGAGCCCAGTGAACTGTTGGCAGGCAACGTGTTACAACAGAAAATATCCATCTCTCTTCTGACCCTTCTCCAGTAAGTTATCTGGGAGCAAACCATGATTTTATGCTAGGTTTTACTCTAATTTGTACATTCATCTCAATTGTGACGTAGTTAGCAGGGGGAAGGGAGTGGTGGGGAAGAGCATTTAGCTCCTTATGTTGATGAGGAGGAGAAAATGGTAACACTTTTGAATTTTTAGCCTCTGGTTTGTTTGAGAAATGTTTTTTCTGAGTATTTACTCCTGAACTTCCATGCCATCTGATGGATCGTGGATGCCATATGACATCCTTGTTCCTAGATGAGTGAATCTCAATGTGCTGCAAGTTGCACCCTTTAGCCTGTTGACAAACGATCTATGAATATTTATTTGTAAGTGTTCAATGACTCCGTTAGTTATGGAGTGTGGAGGGCTGTTCAAAATTACCTGCAAGGCCACTTCAGAGTAGTATGTGTACATGGAGATACACCTGAGTTCAGGGTGTGCACAAACATGTTAACGTTATCTGCTTTTCAAGCTCTGTATAAGCATCTTCATTCTTTCTTTGCATACAATTTTCTCAGAACTTACTGGAAACAATGATCTTAAAGGTCTGGCTTAGACTTGACCCACCCATCTTGTTCCTTCTCATTGAGACATTTGGTCCTTTTCTCCTGTAAGTTTCTTTTTGCTGAGGTTTGTTTTTGTTGGCTTTGTGCTGATGGCTCATGGAGAAGTCAGAAAGCTGGCAAACATCCTCAGCACCTCCAGTGCAAAGGAATAGGAAATTCTGTGGCCAGAGGTCCTCATATCACCAAGCTTGGTTGGATGTCTGTAAGCTAAGTCTGTTGTGTGCAGGCAAGGACCAGAGCGTGGTGAAAAGGGTCTGTATCCCACACAAGTGTGATGAGAGTGTGACTCTGAGCAGTCAATGACTGTAATATGTTACTCCTTTCTGCCTTGGGTTGTTGACTTCAATGATTTTGGATCAGGCCACCGTAAAAACAAGATTTCGAAGCAAAATAAATATTGTAGGAGTTGTTTCGGTGTACTTTGGGATGCGAGCCTTTTGGGTTTTGTTTTCTCATTCTGCTCAAAAATAGTAGCAAAGCCCTGTGTGAAGTGTTCATCCTTAATGTAGCAGCATTAGTGCTTGTAGCCTTTCTGTGCAGCAGCTAATACCAGGCTTCACTGCATAAAAACTAAATGGTGGGTTATAGTGGCAGGACAGGAGAAGGCCTGAGTTGAAAGTACATTAAATATTGGATTTTCAGTTGTGTTGAGTTATGTTTGTAGCTTTGCCACCAAGTTCTACAGTTTCTTATTAAAAACTTGTGAGAAATCTAGTGTAAACACCTTGAAACTCCTTGGAACAAAGCAGTCTTTTTGCTTTTCTGTTGGTGCAGTGATCCAGCACTGTGATTCTTAATGGTGGAGACAGATCTTGTAAAACTCCTATTTTTTTTTTTTTTTTTTCTGCATGCAGAATAACTCTGGGAGATAAGCCTACTTGATGTTATAGAGCCAATTCAGAACTAATTCATTGTATTTATTTTTAATTGCTCCCTTATGACAGCTAATACAAGTATTCCACATAATCCTTAAGATTTGTCTGATGCTCTCACAGCCAAATAGGAGAGCAGCAGTATTTTCTTGCTCCCTGGGTGATCATCTTCTGATGTGCTCATCTTAAATGCAAATGGAAGTTCTTTGGGGCAGGAAACTATACTTCGGTTTTGAGCATACCTGCAACTCTGATTTAAATACTGGATGATGGTAAGAATAAGGGTTAAGTTGGTCCTTTCTGATTCTGATCGCTGCAAGGAACTAGATATACTTGTCTTGGTGTTCTGTCAAGATTTTTTTTCTATCTCTGAACTGAAATTGTTGATCTTCTGTTCTTTTTTGCTCATTCTGTAACTTTCCTTCTCTCTTCCTTCATAGGTAAGTCTCGGTGCTTTCTAATCCTCTCCTCATTGTCCTTAAAGTAATGGTAAGTTAACTTGATTTAAATACTTTCACAATTATGTCATTAAGTAATTTGGACTGTCAACAGAAGTGTTATGGTCGTGCCTGCATCTGATAAAGATTGGGGGGAGGAGGGGAGAAGATGTGCACAGCTTGTTCTGATTCCTAATCACGGTTAAACATCTTGATGCTGTCCTGTTGAGTAGCAGGGGTAAATTCCAATATCTCAGTATAACAGATGATCATCCATCGAGCCCAAAGTTTGGGGGTGTCGTTAAAAAGATCCCGGCATTGGAGTGCTATGTTATAATTGTGGTGAAATGGTTGTGACATAACATTAAAACTCTTTTGGGTGGCAAGGGAAGTGGTATGTTCATGTACGATAGGGTATTAGCAGAGTCCTTGAGTTTCCCAAGAATGTTTTGTTTGTCAGAAACTTGGTCTGTTCAATATGGCACTAATCCCCTATGACAACTGAATTCTGTTGAAGTTCTCGTAAGCCAGGGTAGAAGGTGAAGACCAAAATGCACTCTGGAATGGACACCAGACACGCATCACACTCAGATCAGCCTACTGACGGCAAATGGGTGATGGGATTCAGAGCACAGGTATCTCAGCTACTGTCGAGATGTGGTCTGCTGAGATAAGTAGTCAGTCAAGCTGTTGCCTTAAAAGAAATTTCAGATCCATATCTTAAGCCTTGCTCAGATGGAAGCAGCCAGAGTGGTGCACTTTCAGAACTGCATGCTATTTTTTGACTAAAAGTCTTGATTTTACAGGTAAACCTTACAGTTTGCTTCTCGCTGTCTGCCTTGTGATTAAAATGTGTGTCTCAAATGTCTATGCAATACTTAAAGCAAATGAAAAAAAGAAAATCAGGTTGGTTGATTTTGTAGAATTAAGTTACTTTTGGTCAACTGCTCTACTTGAAATTCTTTGGCTCTTGCTAACGTTTACATGTGCATTGGTTATGGCTCCTCCAAGTGTCTAGGTTCTGATCAGACGCTCAAATAATTTAAGTAGCAAATAGTTACCTGGCATGTTGGTAATGGGAAGATGCATGTAATCCAGATGTGGTCTGACAACATTATTACAGCCTTGTAGTTTAAAAAAAGAAAAAAAGTATTCAAAAAGTATGCAATTTATGTAGTGGTTGAGGAGGGTGTATCAACACGCAGGTTATCCAGATCCAGCACAAAAATGTGCTGTGGCTTTGTGTTTAATGTTCTGCAGTAGCAGGTGTAATTCATGAATTTGGGGTTAGAACTGGCGCTGAAGTCAACAGCAGAGCTTTTTTATTTATTTATTTTTTACCTGTGTCTTCCTGTACTGTGCCATGGTCTGTAGCCCTCAATCATATAGAAAGAATCACAGAATCACAGAATCACAGAATTTCTAGGTTGGAAGAGACCTCAAGGTCATCGAGTCCAACCTCCAACCTAATGCTAACAGCCCTCCACTAAACCATATCCCTAAGCTCTACATCTAAACGTCTTTTGAAGACTTCCAGGGATGGTGACTCCACCACTTCCCTAGGCAGCCTGTTCCAATGTCTAACAACCCTTTCAGTGAAGAAATTCTTCCTAACATCTAACCTAAAACTCCCCTGGCTCAACTTAAGCCCATTCCCCCTCGTCCTGTCACCAGGCACGTGGGAGAACAGGCCAACCCCCACCTCGCTACAGCCTCCCTTGAGGTACCTAAAAAGAGCGATAAGGTCACCCCTGAGCCTCCTCTTCTCCAGGCTGAACAAGCCCAGCTCCCTCAGCCGCTCCTCGTAGGACTTGTTCTCCAGGCCCCTCACCAGCTTCGTCGCCCTTCTCTGCACCCGCTCAAGCACCTCGATGTCCTTCTTGTAGCGAGGGGCCCAAAACTGAACACAGTACTCGAGGTGCGGCCTCACCAGAGCTGAGTACAGGGGGACGATCACCTCCCTAGCCCTGCTGGTCACGCTGTTCCTGATACAAGCCAGGATGCCGTTGGCCTTCTTGGCCACCTGAGCACACTGCTGGCTCATATTCAGCTGACTATCCACCATCACTCCCAGGTCCTTCTCTGCCTGGCAGCTCTCCAACCATTCCTCTCCCAGTCTGTAGCTCTGCTTGGGGTTATTGCGCCCCAGGTGCAGGACCCGGCACTTGGCTTTGTTGAACTTCATGCAGTTGACCTCAGCCCATCGGTGCAGCCTATCCAGATCCTCCTGCAGAGCTTTCCTACCCTCGAGCAGATCGACACACGCACCTAACTTGGTGTCATCTGCGAACTTACTGAGGGTGCACTCAATGCCCTCGTCCAGATCATCGATGAAGATATTAAAGAGGACCGGCCCCAGTACCGAGCCCTGGGGGACGCCACTAGTGACTGGCCTCCAACTGGACTTGGCTCCATTCACCACGACTCTTTGGGCCCGGCTATCCAGCCAGTTTCTAACCCAGCGAAGCGTGCGCCAGTCCAAGCCAAGAGCAGCCAGTTTCTTGAGGAGAATGCTGTGGGAGACGGTGTCAAAAGCCTTGCTGAAGTCAAGGTAGACCACATCCACAGCCTTTCCCTCATCCACCCAGCGCGTCACTCTGTCATAGAAGGAGATCAGGTTCGTCAGGCATGACCTGCCTTTCATAAAGCCATGCTGACTGGGCCTGATCGCCTGCTTCCCCTGCAATTGCTGCATGATGACTCTCAGGAGGATCTGCTCCATGAGCTTTCCTGGCACTGAGGTCAAACTGACAGGCCTGTAGTTTCCCGGGTCTGCCCTCCGGCCCTTCTTGTAGATGGGCGTCACGTTTGCTAGCCGCCAGTCGATTGGAACCTCCCCTGATAGCCAGGACTGTTGATAAATGATGGACAGTGGCTTGGCCAGCTCCTCTGCCAGTTCCCTCAGTACCCTTGGGTGGATCCCATCCGGCCCCATCGACTTGTGCACATCTAAGTGCCGTAGCAGGTCACCAACCAGTTCTTCATGGATAATGAGGGCCACATCCTGCTCCCCATCGCCTTCCACCAGCTCAGGGTACTGAGTATCCAGAGAACATCCGGTATTGCCGCTAAAGACTGAGGCAAAGAAGGCATTGAGCACCTCCGCCTTTTCCTCATCTCTTGTAACTAAGTTTCCCCCCGCATCCAGTAAAGGATGGAGATTCTCCTTAGTCCTCCTTTTTGTGTTGATGTATTTATAGAAACGTTTTTTGTTATCTTTAACGGCAGTAGCCAGATTGAGCTCCAGATGAGCTTTGGCCTTCCTAATTTTGTCCCTGCACAGCCTCGCTACTTCTTTAAAGTCCTCCTTAGTGGCCTGCCCACTTTTCCAAAGCTTATAAACCCTCTTTTTCCTCCTAAGATCAAGCCACAATTCTCTGTTGAGCCAGGCCGGTCTTCTTCCCCGCCAGCTCGTCTTTGGGCACGTGGGGAAGGAGTAAACAAAACTCAGCAAAGTTAGTCATCTATCCGAGCATTTCAAGCTCCATTAGAATCAAAAAGTCTGGAGACATTGTTTTCAATATGGCACAGGACAAAACTCGGCGGTGTGACTACAAAGCGAGAGTAAATCAAAGTGCCTAAAATGACGTTAAAGAATAGGGACAAAACTCTCAAAAGCACCTCAGCTGCTCAGGAGCTTGTCTTCCTGAAAAATCAAAGGACGTGGGGATCTGAGTTCCTTTTGAAAGTGGGGCTTGTTTTTAAAAGCTACTTTTGAAAACACATGCTTTGCATTTGCAAACTTGTTTGTTCCCCACCTATTGAACAGGCTTATTAAAATCAGTATCAGTTGCCCTGATGTTCAGAGCGCTGTGGTTTCTTAGTACTTGCACATAGCCCTGCTGATCAAGAGAAAAGCCTTCCGGCGACTGATGTGGGGTGACCTTGTCATATGGCACAGGGTGGTGGGATGGCTGTTGTTACACCGAAGGATGAAAAGGAAACCCACGGGTTATGTGGTCTCAGGAATTTGTAGTGTGGTGGGGGTGGCTTCCCACTAATACTGGAGTTGGAGGTCCTTCTCTAGTCCCACTGCACTGAAGTTATAAAAACCTCTTAAAATCCCCATCCCGAGTGTATCTGAGGTCAGGTAACATCTGCATGTTCTAGTGCCCACATGATCTTAGTTTAAAGAGCTCTTTCTTTCCTGGTGCTTACCTGTCTGATGAATTTATAGTTCGTAATCACATACCCCTTTATTTCGTGCTACCTTTTCTATCCCATCTTCCTGTGTGTTCACACAGGGAAAGGAGGGAAGGGTTTCCAAAATGATGTCCTGAGCTTGATGCAACACCGTTTTGGTGAGACACTGGGCAGCCACGATGCATCTGAACAAATCTTCACCTCAAGCAACCTTGCGTGTTGAGTTTATACAGGAGAACACAGCTATAAAACTTGCAACTCCGCTGCTTCAACAGTGCTAAAGTGGCCAGATGGATGCCAACCTAGCAGTATAAGGGCTCCCAAATCTGCACGGTGACATCTGATGGCATATTTAGTGTTGGTGCTCAGATGGACTTTGCTGCAGTGTTTCTTGAACACAGCTGCTAGCCTGAGCGTTCCTTATTAATGAATCACAAAGAGGCACTGGGAGCGGATGGATAGTTTTAAGTGATGGCTCTGCAAATATTTTTTTTTCCTTTGGCTTTTAAATTACCTCCTTAGTATTTTAGGGGTTGCAAGCTGGTGAGAGTGGTGTACTTAGGGGCCATTTGTGTGTCTGGAAATCGCCCTCATAAAGCACTTCTCAGGTCAAGCTTTCAGGTGTGTTTTATTTGGGGTGCTTCTGTAGATGCCAGTCCAGAGCTTGTCAGGCACTTTATGACCATATATCGGGATCTGATACAGAGATGGATTCCAAGCGAGTGTAAAGCATGCCGCCTTGCTATGCCTTTAAAGAGCTCATCAATCTTCAGCATCGGTGTTCTGGCCTGTCTTGGACCTTTGGAATAAAGTTTCCTAAGCAGGTCTTTATGCAAGGCCTGAGTTAGGAGCTTGAGGTTTTACTGAATTGCCGTGTCGTAGGCATTGTTGCACTCCTGTACTTGTGAAAATATCATTGAGTTCTGCATAGCTGGTTATATTCCCGAGGCTCGAGGAAACTATTTCCCGACTGTCAGGATCAACAAATGGCTCCTGTAATGCCTTTGATCATTTTCTTATTTACAGACAATTTTATTTGTTTTACACTGCCTGAATTTCCTCCATAGGTCTTCCAGACGACACCAGCATTTAAACATAACACTGCTGTCCTTCCATTCTGTTCAGGTCCCCATCACTTGCTTTTTACTTTCTCTTCTATGGAATTTGTGTGACCCTAGACCAGGATGACTTCACAAGCAGAGAAATAGCTTTCATAAAGAACTGACTTTTGGGGAGGAGCCCCTGTGCCCAAACACAAAGTGATAAATCTGAGCAGGTTTTAACAGTAAGTAAAACGATGTTTTGCTGAATAAATTACCCCTCCACATTGCCCTCCTGGGAGGCACAGGATGGTTAGTTTAATTAAGGGTGGAGGTAAGCATGTGGTGGATGCTATTCACGTGGAGCCTTTCTAAGAAGAGTTGCTGGATATCCCTAGCCCTTCGCTACTGGTCGGCCCGTGCTGTTGGTAAATGCAGATGAGGCAGTTGGTGCTCAGTGTATCGTATAAATTTACCGTGATTAATCTTACCGAGTCTTTTGCCAAACATCCCCTAGTGTCTGCTAAGCTGTTTCTCGCAGAAGCCAGGTGGGCAGTTGGCAAGAAGTGCTCATTAGCAGCAGGAAACGCCAGCTCTTCCTGCGCTGCACGCACCCCACCGACCATCCTAGCAACAAAAGAGCTTGCAGAGGGGTCCACAGCTGCATAGGCCGAAGGTCTCCGAGCCATTTCGTTGCCCCTCTGATGCCACAGGCATTTTTGGCAACTCCACACAGTGACCTTACTTGCTAAGACAAAAGAATGGCTGAAGATGGAGCCTGGTGCTGATGCTGTGGCTGAAGAATGTAGAAGAAGTAGGATTTGGCTGCCAAATTCCTACAGCTTCCACTTGGCTAAGGTACCCTAAGGTAAATTCGCATGTATTTGGGATGATGCCAGCATGTGCATGGAAATTAGGATCCATTTTCTCAGCTATCTCCTACTTGTGCTCTGCAGTCCAGGTTACGTAGTGATTCTCAGCTTCGTACCCCTGAACTCTCACCTGTGCTTGCTTTGGAGGCGCTGAACTGATGCAGCCATGGTCAGCTGCATGGTCCACAGCTGCTAGCATGCCACTGGCTGCACAAAAGACCTGTCTCAAGAAGCTCCTCTGAGCATCTCTTCCTGGAGGGATGACCATGGGAAAAGGAAAACCTTGTGTTTTTTTTTTCCTCAAGTGTGAAGTGGCTGCTATTCCCCTGCATCTGGCAACAGCAGAGTGGTTTTGTAGTGATAGCTCTGGGTTGGAGGGCTCCTGCACAAGTCACGTACCAGAGGAAAAGGGGAGATGAACATCTAGCTTTTAGGAGATGCTTTGTTCTCATCTCCTGCAACTTTTCTCCTCTTGCCTGTTTTTCCCTTCTCTCATAGCTCTGTCTGCTAAAATAATCGTTTTTTCTCTGCATGAGCTTCTGTCATTAGATGAAAGGTCATGGATATAATATGAATCTGGAACGATAAATACAGTGCAAAATGGATTGAAATGCACATGGCAAAGAGGGTTTCCAATTAAAAAACACTTTGCCGAGCTTGCACCAAACAAACAGTCACACAGCCTCTGATTTCTTTGCTTATAATTAGCTGCCATTGAAAGTTAATTACTTTCAGGACTGAAGGAAATGAAAGTTAAAGGGGAAAAAAAGGAAAAAAAAATCTTTAAGAGGGTTGCAGTGGAAAATAAATCTTAAGTTTTTGCATAGCACCTGTTCTGTGGAGATGGGGAAAAAGAAAAGCAGTTCAGGTTCTTTGAATCCTAGAAACTAGAGCTGGAAAAGAGACGTGAGTACATCTGGCACCTGGGATGCATTCCTGGGTTTCTTTGGAGGCTCTGCATCCGCAGCCTATCCCAGAAGGTGTGTGCAGGTTCCAGCTGAGATCCCTGATGTGATGGTATTGTGTGAAGGACAGCTACCACAGAAGGCCAGAAGCTCTGCTCCCCATTTCATAGCCTGCCCTCAGAACCCACCCAACCCAGGGACCATTCCTGAATTCCCTCATCTGCCCTGAGTGCCCCAAGTACTGGACTTCTTACCTCTTTTTCCCAGCCATGCTAGAGGTACCTACTGTAGTTAGAGCACACGTTAGTCCCAGATGTCTTGTTTTGAATTAAAAATGTCTTGTTTATATGCACAGGTGAGAGTACAGTTGCTTGTTTAAAAGATAATCGTGCTATTTTAGACTACGCAGTGATATTTCCTACAGTTAAAAAAAAAAAAAAAAAAAAAAAAGAAAGCGCAAGGCTGAAGAGCCCAGGATTTGCAGTGCTGGTTATTCTTGATGCCTCCATTTTTAGAGCACTGTGATTGAGAGCTAAGCAAGCTGTGTTTGTTTGCAGCAGTTCTTGCTGTACTTTCCACTGATCAGGCTGCTTCAGTGTTTTCAAGTTGGGCGCCTGTAGGAGCAACTGTGCAGTCAGGTCACCCTCGACTTGAATCAGTCTCTGTAAGTGATGGTGTCTATCTCCTTTGTAGCAAGCTGCAAGAAGCTTGGTGAGGGACGGAGAATTGAATGTTTCTTCTCCATAAAGGCAGTAAACTTCGAATTCAGAGAAGGCAGGTGCAAGTTTGTTCCTTATTCACTCAAGATTCGTGAATCAAACAGATACTTTGGGTTATCTCATTAATATTAATTACATCAGCATACTACCCTTTGCTGTAGGTGAAGCTTTGGCATACTTAAGGAACATGACAGGCTGTGGTGATTCCAGAAGAGGGGACCATGTTTATTCTCCTTAAAGCATCAGGTATAAGATTGAAAATGTCAAGAATGAGTGTGAGATTCTTCACCAACACAAGATCTTGCTCTCAAATTTTGAGGTAAAAGCAAGCCATTCTGAATCTAAGTTGGTGTAGAAGGGCTCTGTTTCTCCTCCGTTACCTTTAGGGTCTCCTTTCCTGTGCTGACACCAAAGCACAAAATAAGAGGGCATGCAGAATGTATGCTGGGTACGGCAACATGTTTAAGTAAAGGGGGAGATGCTTTATGAGGCAGAGGGGCAGCTGATAGTTAAGCCTTCTCTCTTTCCCTTTGCAGAAAGGGAATGGAATAATCCATTCAATTACAGAAGGCAAAACATTTTGCACTCCTCATGATGCATCCCATGTTTTTTATGTAAAGGGAAGACTTGGAAAAATGAAGCAACTCGTTTCACTTGATAAGCCAGCGAGACCATCTGTAGGCTGCTTCAAGCTTTCCTTCCAGCCAAGGAACCAGGAGTTATCCCTAATCCTTTCCTCCAGGGGAATAGGCCAGCCTATCCTTTGAGGAACCGGGCTCCCTTTGAGCATCCCCTCCCGTTGGTGTTCCTAAACCTTCTTGGGGAAGGCTGACGGAAGCTTTTGGAGGGGCAGGAGGAAAATGCAGCAATTTCATTTCACTTGGAGTCACCATGGCAGCAAATTACTCCTTCTTTCCCACACCTTGTTTAAAAAGAAAATGGGGAGTAACAATGGCAAGCGAGGCCTTCAGTGAGAGTGAGCAGTAGAAACTCATTTACAGCTGAAAAATATATAGAAAAGAAGTCAGGAAACTATTGAATGATTTGTAAAGGGAGCATGGTTTTCTTGTTTGCTGTTCCATTCAGTGTCCTCTGTGTTAATCTCTTAGAAGAGAGACAGGCCATTTTCTCAGCCAAGAACAATTTACCTGTGTGCTGGCACACAGTTAAGAGCAATTTAGAAAACAAAAAAATACAAAAAAATCCCCTTCCAAATTAACATTTAGCTGGTGACGTTAGGGGAATTATTCTTTCTTTCCCCTCCCATTCAGAAGTTGAGGAACCAGGAGCATTCTTGCTCTCTGAATGCCTCCGAAGCCTGCTGTGTGCAGGCTGGGGGCCAGGCTCTTGCGGGTCCTGAGTGCAGTCCAGCAAACCGAGGCTGTGCCCTTGCCTTACCCCTACCTATTCACGTGGATGCAGCACAGCTGCATTTTTTCCAGGGTGGATGCTGTGGGCCACGAGGACACACATGCCTTGTGCACTGCCTGCCTGACCACCCCATCCCACAGCTGTCTCCCCTCCACAGTGCCCCTCCTGACAGCGATTATTAGAGAGGAACCGGGGTCTCCCCTGCAGGATAAAACCCCCTTGTATGGGAATGCTCCCATCTTCCAACCCCCATATTCCTGCAGAGCCTTGGTGTAAAATAAAGATGAGAATGGCTCCAGGAGTAACCATTTTCCTGGTTGTATACAGCCCGTGTTCCCACTCATCCTCTCCCTTCTTTCTCCGCCAGAAATCCCTGAGCCTTCCCCTGCCTCCCCGGAGCAGTCCGCCCCATCATCTATTCCACCGCCGTACATGCCGCGTTTGTTTCTTTTTCTTTTTATTTAATTTAATAAAAACGCGAGTGTGGGGGCTGATTTGCATATTCATGGCTCGCTTGATTAATAATTGATGAGAGGGCCTGGGGCAGGTGGTTGAGAATAAAAAACATTTAGCAGGGAGCAGAGGGGAAGGAACAGAGCCCCGGCTGGCACGTGTCCGCAGGGGGAAGAGCTGCCGGGAGGGAAGGGGAGAGGCAGCAGTCGACACAGTGTTGAATGTCACCAGCGGAATGTAATTTTGTCTATTT
Organism: Netta rufina; assembly: GCF_964035555.1. Classification (NCBI taxonomy): domain Eukaryota; kingdom Metazoa; phylum Chordata; class Aves; order Anseriformes; family Anatidae; genus Netta; species Netta rufina. The sequence goes on along the minus strand of NC_140123.1, from coordinate 121,065,673 downwards.
AAATATTTAATCACGTCCTCCGAAGCTGTGACATTTCGAGTCCCGGGGGCTTTTCCTCCATCCAGCTCCGGGTAGGAGAGGCAGGGGCAGGGAGGTTTCTCTCCCCGGCGTGGGAGGAGAGGAGGGCAGGCCAGGGATCGCGGGGAGCCCTGTGATGGGTTGGTGTTTGCTGGTAGGAATCTGGAGAGTTTGGAGGGAGCTGGGGTTTGATAGTCTCGTGCCAGATCTGTTTGCAGCTCGGAAGTTCAAAGTTATTTTCATGCCAGGCACAACTGCTGGCGTCAGGTGCTGTAAGACCTCGTTTCTGGCAGGGAGCATCCCCCGTGTGGTAGCAGGGGGTGGGGGGCAGCTAAGAGCACACCAGCTTCTTGGGATCTCATTCAGTGAAGCAGCAATGTTGGCTCCCTCTTCCCTCCCCAAATCCCCCTCCTGCTCTCCCCTGCAAGGCTTTGCCAAATAAATGTGCCAAATAAACAGTGCTAGGCTTAGGCTTTAATCGACCTCCAGGGTCTGAGGGCAGGAAGGTGAGGTATTGCTCCATGCTTTTTTTAGAGTGATCTGAATACATACATCCTGAATACAGATATCTCATAGCGTTCATCTCGGGCTCTGCTGTTGCTTCTTTTCTGCTAAAAGTGCTGCTGTGAAAACATTTTGGGTGGCTCAGTGATCGATCTGGTACTGCAGACGTGGCGGAGGTAGGGAGACCTGGCTAGTGCAGGAGCGGTTGTAAAAACTCCAGCCTTGCTTCTGTTGTTAAATTAATGGTTTTAGTTTTCAGCTTTGTTATTAAGGCTCTTGGAAAGCGGTGGGATGAGCACCCTCATGTCAGTAGCTGGATTTTTACTGCTTGTCTGCATAACAAGCAGAGCAGGGCTGGATTTTCCACGCTGACAAGGTAAAGGCTTCCATTGGTAGCAGTGGTGCAAAGCCTTCCTGCTGCCTCCTCAAAGGCCAGGGCTACTCTGAATTCACTTAGCAGAAAATAAATGTCAGTCTGGAGCGATTCTCGCCCACGACTGGATTCTGATGCTTCCAGTGTCTGTACACGTCTGAATTCCTCCATCCCCATTGATGGTGACAACACAGATCTGTTGGGGGAAACTTGGATCCACAACAGATTTTTTTTTATCTTCCCGTGGGTGGTTGGATGGTTTATTTATGAATGGTCTTCACGGATCAAAACCAAAAGCAGCCTTAAATAACAGCCCAAGGAGACGCTGACCAATTCATTCCATTAAAGTCTAGCTGTCTATTAATAAATGGTCAGACGATACATTATGGAGCAGAGATAAGTAATTGCATAAATCCTGAGTAGTTATTTATCAATTATATTTTAATTTAATGATGCAACTCTTCTCGTTGCTCTGCTTGCTGCTGGAGAAAGGGATCAGCTATGTGCTTTGCACCCTCATTGCTCTGGTGCTGCCTCTCCCAGCGGTCCATGATGGGGGAGCTGGGATCTTGACTGGCTCTGAACTGGCTTTAGCTCCTACATTGGCACCTGTCCTTACAGTACCCCAATGGGTCTCTCTGATGAGAGACCTGGCACGCTGCATTTTTGTAAACGTATCAAGGGAAGTTGCAAGGGTATATCCTGTCTTGTGTTCCCTTTGCCTTGTCTTTTCAAGATAAAGAAAGCAGACAAAACTTCATTGCGTGGAGTAATCTGAGTATCCTGCAAGTCTGTCTTTTCTCAGGATTTAGTACATGCTTTGGTAACGTCATACTCCCATTCTCAACCCCCCTGAAAATCATCCCAAAATGTCAAGGACTGATTCAAATTAGTACATGAAATAAAGCAGCTCCTCTAGTCCTTGCAGCTAAACTTTTTTTTGAGCTGAAAAAAAAAAAAAAAAAAAAAAGAATTGAAAATATTTAATATGTAGACTTTAGTGGAATACCCTCTGCTATATTTTTCATGCCTGAGGCAAAAAGATTCTCGTAGCTAATACCAAACAAGAGATTGCTTTGAAACCTTTTTTGCTCAATACCAAAGGTATTTTGGGAGGACAGGAAAGGGGGAGGGTCCTGGGTATGCTTTTTCAACTTTTGTTCTGAAATTTAGGTCAATTCTTATTTTAACAGGTCTTTATTCGCTCTTCTCTTGGATCACGAGCTCCTAATTCGTAGAAGGAAAAGCATCTGGGGTGGATGTAGCTAGACATCTTTATCCTGCCTCTCTGTACCTGCACGTATTGGTGCTAATTTCAAAGCAAAAATTTGTAGCCAAATGGACTTGATACGACTGCAAATTTCCAGCCAGTTGTCTTCCATTCAATTCCGTGTGCCTTTCTGCAGTGGAGTTTTTCACCCTTCCTTTATTGAGGGTTTGAAGCTCGCTCCTGGATACGAAAATAGGCACGTAACTTTCGCTAGATCAATTTTCTGCTTTTGCAGAGAATGGCTCAGCCTGCCTTGGTGTCTCTAGTACTTCTGCCCCTATTATCGCTGTATCTAATCACAACTGTTGAAATGATTATCTATGTATGTCCCTGGTGGAAAAGAACTGTTGTTATTCCCATTTTGCAGAAGGGGAGAGAGACACCAAGCAACCGTGTTGAGTAGCGTGAGGGCCCAGGGGAGTCAACTGAAAAAGCAGCATCTAGGGAAAACTGCAGGAAATGCTATTTTGGTACAGAGTACAGAACCTTACTGAGTGGCTGATTTCTGTAATGTGAATCCCACTCACTGGGACCTGATGGGAGATTCATCAGTTCATTTTCTACTTGCAAGCTGGTGGTAAACAACCAGTCTCTACCAGCACAGGCTGTGATTTAACATCAGTGTGTCTTAGCAAAGTTGCTGATTGGGTTGACTGGAAAAAATTTCCACATCTGGATGATTTTAATCATATTTTTTTTTCTTTCTTTGTTGACATCTGAGACCATGGTGGCAGGAAGGAACTGTGTGCACAGTTCGTCTCCAAGCAACTTTCCAAAAAAACGTGAAGGTAGCTCAGGCCCGTTTCCTTGCTAACCTCCTCCGCTACGCAGTTAACCTCAGCAGTGATTGTAGGCGTATTGTACCTGTCTTACAACCGTCCTGCTGGTACCATGCACAATTAATATGACACCGGGGAATGTAATACATGCTTCATGTCACAGAACTCAATTCATTTAGCCATTTTCTTCCCTGGATATATCTTGGCTAAGGTCAGTGGATTTGCACTGAAATTGCGTTTGTCTCTCTGCGCGCACGCCGCTGCATTGCCACGAGATCCCAATTAACAATGTCAGACACATTTTCCTCCTTTTCTTTTAATGGGAGAAGAAAACTCACAATAAGCTGATTTTTTTTTCCACAATGCTTTTTGTGCGCACAGGCCTTGGCACAACCAAGGGAATACCCTTCTATTGCTAAAAATAATAGCTCTAAAGTCTTTGCCCAACTGTTAACTAAGATTCATATAGCATGGTGGATAAATCATCTATTTAGAACGACGGAAGCATTATGTTCCAATCCTGTTAAAGTTGTCGTTATTCAATATTTCAATTAACTCTTTTCTGCTGATATGATTATATATTAATTAAATCTTGCTAATATTTCCAAAGCCATGATAGAGGAATGCATTTGATCAGATATTTCTTTTCATGTGCATGAAAGGCCTGCCAGGGAGAGGACTGCAGAACCGTAAGGAGATATGCTATCTCTAAACAGAAAGGACTTTAAGGAAAGGGCTGGGGTGGGAGATGCTCGCAAGCGTCTTACTCTGTGTGATCCTGTATTTTTCACCACTTTAAGACAGTGGAATTGCAAAAAAGTAGTGCAGCAGGCTGTACTTCTTTAGCTACTCCTGTAATAATAACCCTGTGTAGCAAAGCTTCATAGATACTGGAGGCGTTTCCCCCGTACAGACCCACTTCAAGCCGTAAATTAGGGTTCCTGTGATGTTTCCAATAAATACAGGTCATGTTAAGTCACCAGGTTCTCCGAGATCTGAATGAGGCAATCGAGTTTGGATGGTGCAAAGCTAAATTCTCCCTGCTCTTCCCATTGGAGAGCGATGCTCTTCTCCAGCCTCTCTCCTGCAAAGTGGGTCCTGCTTCTGTATTCTGAAACAAGGTCTTCCGAAAAGCATGAGGCATCGAGTGCTGGTTTCTGAGTGATATAGGACAGAGTTGGGGCTTAGTAACTGCGTTTTCCATGTGTGTAAGCCCCTGAACGCTTCCAAAACCAGCGTGAGCTACTCTTGATTCTGCCTCGTTTCACTTGGGCCCTGCGAGCAGCCCACTTGTGTGCAGCCTGGTTGCTTTCACCTCCCTCTCCGTATCTTGGCTTATTGCCTGTGTGCTGTGAGCTGGGTTCCCCCCTGAGCCCCGTGGGCACTGCCTCATGAACACCAGCATCCTATTTGATATTTCTCTGCCAGCTCCCCCGGCCCTGTACCACAGCCCCTGTCAGTGCGGCCTGCAGCAGGGAGCTGTGCGAGCTGCCTCTCATGGCACCAGGAACTGTCTCACCAGCACCAAACGCTGCTTTGGAGGAGAACATGTGCATCTGCCAAGCTGTGTGATACCCTACATAACCAGGGAAAGCATTTCTATCCTTCCCTTTCCAGGCCCTGTTGCCCTAAATTCCCATTCACGTCCGTTCAGCACAGCTTTCAGTGGTATTTCTCCTGAAGTTACCCAGCTGCAGTACCTGAGCTGACAGCCTCCTGCAGCGTAGATCCCACAGGTTCTCCATCACGGAGGGAGGGAGGGCTTCCTTTTCCCCCCAAATTGACTGCCTTCTAATTTAATCACCTCTCGGCCCCCTTAGGTTTCATTCCTGCAGTTGTGTTGATGACCACAGCTTGCCCACTGTGTCCTGCATTTCTGTGAATCAAATGCTGTTGTGCTTCTTCACGAAGCGGGCTCACCTTTCCTTGGACTCTGTTCAGCACCCAGTGGGTGTGATGCCTCAGGCTGGGATCCTTGCCCAGCCTCTGGACTTGCTTTCTTTAGATGTTCTGCCCCAGATTTCAAGCACGAGCTTGTGCAGAGCAGCGAATCTTCTGGCACCTTTTCCTGTCTGTAGAGTGGGGAGTTATGCTTTTTTCTATGCTTTCTGGCAGTTTTGTCCATCTTAGCCTACTGAAATAGGAGTAGCTGTACCTGACTGTGTCCATAGTAGGTGAACCACAAACGGAGCTCTTGCTAGAGGAAAAAATAAATCACTTTTGAGTTCCCTGAGTTAGGTAAAAATTCTCCCTAAACTCTTCCAGAAGAAAAGTGCCAACATCAAAGTCCTGGGTGCAGATCAGCTGAAGACACTTTGTAAGAGGATTGGGCTGATCAGTGGCAAAAAGAGAACCTTTTGTTGAACAGCATTGTGCCAACCCTGCTTCTTTTATGAGATTTGCTGGACCTGCTGTTCATTCATGAGTTGATAAGAAGAGGTTTTTATTAATCTATAATTCACACTGATGGATAGCATTGATTAGTTTGTACCATTGGGCTGATAATGGGTTGTGTTGGCTTTGTTTTGCTTTTTGTTTTGCTTTGTTTTTCCTGACAAATTGACAATTGGGGTCAGAGGCTTTAAAACAAGATCTTACCAGGTAGTCTACCCATACTATGTTAACTTAACCCCCGATCCAGCAGTGTGGTGTATGGGTATATCCCGGAACTCATGCTAAACCTGACCTAAATGACTGAAATCGGAGACTTTGTGATGGGTAACTGTTTTTAGGTAGGGCATAGGTGAACATCGTAGTAACTACATCCTAGGCTTTCTTGTGGGAAGTGGTGGAGGTCCTGTCCCTGGAGGTATTTGAGATGTCTGTGTGTGGTAACAAGAGTCATGGCTTGGTGATGGGACTTAGTAGGTGAGATTGAAGGTTGGACTTGATGATCTTTGAGGTCTTTTCCAACCTAGATGACTGATTCTTCTGGAAACTTAACTTTGTCCTCCTTTTCCTGCATTGCTGAATTAGATACTTCATTTCTCTGGGTCATAGATGGATGTGAGGATGGGATCCCTCTTCCTGCAGCCCCGGCAGCTAGCTGCCAATCAGGCATTTGGACTGAATCTGAATGAGGCCAACCGTTCACGTGTTGAGGAATGAGGAGCTCAGTTTCTGAGGGGCTGATGTAAATATTGCCTTGCGTAAGTGCCAAGTGGCACGGTTGGTCGATGCACAGTGGATATGTTCCTCTGCTCTGGGATCATGACCTCCAGCTGGGTTAGTGAGTCATGGTTCTGACGTGACCATAACATTTTTTGGAGATTTAAAATCCTTGAGTCCATGAAAAATAAATTCTGTCCTTGCTGGGGCTGAGAAAAACCTGAATGTAAACAGCTGCTGTAGTTAATATTACTGAATATATAGCACTGAGCAATGCATAGTTCATGAAAATTTCAGTAAGAAGGTAGGAATTTTGCTTTCTTCAATTTGAAATATGTTACAAAAAAGGAAGCATTGGACCCAAGAGCCAAATTTAGCCCTGCAAGGAGCAATGAAAATAAATTAGGCTTTATAGCATTTTTATTCTATTGTCTAAAACGGAACAAAGGATTCTGAGGTGTGAAGCCGTAGATGCAAACAGAACTGAGGCTTGGAAAAAAAAAAAACACAGACAAATGTATACCAAGGTACGATGATGGTGGCCACATCATGTATTTGTGATGAGAATCCACAATTATATGTGTGAGGGGAGCTCAGGGCTGGGAGATTTATGGGGTGCTGCAGGGCGAAGGAAGGGGGGGAGCATTGGTGGAGTTTTGTTGCAAATTTAATTCTTTTATGAAAACTAAGAATTACTTTATAATAAATAATATATGCATAATAAATGTTTTCTAATGCTTCCATAAGAACTTTCTCAAATGATTCATTGTGAAGGAGCAACAATTAAATAATGCTTTCTTGCAACTCTGGAGCAAATTAAAGGTGGGCAATTCACTTAAAGGTGTGGAATCAAAACAAATCATTCAGATGTAACTACGTGGGAACAATCCACTGACCCTGAGTGTCATAGATTGCCATTACTTTATTTTATTACTTTGGATCAAAATGTTTGAAAAGGGGCCATGTGGGGAGGTTGGTGGGGGAGAGGTGCTCCTTGGGCTTTGGTGGCAGGGGACAATTTACATGCTCAACGCATTAGGGATGGATCAAACCCCATCCGTTCCCCCTATTATGTGGGGTTTTGGGTCAGTCCCCACATAAGGTGACAAGAACTGGAGAATATCCCATTGATTCTCGATGTATCTGGTGTTTGTTAGCTTTTCATTTGAAATCCTGAAGCCGTTCATTTACTGGGAGTGTTGGGGGTGGAAGAGGGAAGTTACACGACACGAGAAGTTATCTGAATTAAAAACGAGCGCAAATGAAAGCCAACTGCAGTCATTAAAAATGAATTTTCCAGGAAGGCTGGGGAAAGGGAGATTAAAAAATATTGTGATTTCTGTCACGACCGCATGTAAGCTGGGCCATTAAAGATGCTATTGTCTGGCCCAGCTGTTTTGGAACAATTATCTGTTTGACAACAGGCAGAAGGATAAGCTGGCTGTTGCCCCTCTTTCCCTGAGATGCTGTGCAGAGGCACGCGTGTGTGTGTTCATGTGCCCACTGCTCTGCCCCAGCACCTCCTCCTAACTCATCCCCGTACGGAAAAATCCTCAACCTCTGCTGAAAGAGGCAGAGAAGCCAGAAATGTCAGCCCTAGACCCTCCTAGCTGGGATGCTGAATGACACGTGTGCTGCAAGAAGCCCAGTCTTTCTTGATTTTCTTTTTCTTTGGGAGATTTGTGCCACGCAAGTCTGGCGAGATCACAAATGTGTGTTTGGCGTGTGGTTGTGTGTGCTTTAACACCCACCTCCGCAACCACTTCTCAGCTTCTTGTAGTTCCTTCTGCTCTACTCCTCCTCTGCATGCGTTAGGCTGGTGTTTTGAGCTGAGGTAATTTGAGGAAGAGTACTTTTTCAGGGGGAAAAAATAAGTTGTTTGGGGAAAATTTCTTCTCTGTTGCTATTCCTGTCTCTAGTAATGCACCTTGCATGCATCTCCAGTCCCAGCCTTTCTCTCTCCATCTTTGGTTCCCAAGGATGGCCAGAAGGTCTGCCAGAAATAAAATGTAGTTGCAGATTCCTTAAATATAATTTGGTAAGTAATTCAGTAAGCAGAGCCCCTTGGGACTGGTGGCTTGTTTCTTCCTGACTGCAGTTCCCATCACTTTGCATATTCAGAAGATAGGTGGGTTTTTTGTTTGTTTCTTCCTTCACTTCCAGACTGATAGTTCATCCTGGAACCTGAAAGCCACGCTGCCTTCTCTGTAAATCACATGGACCTGAAGGGAAGACACAGCAAAAAGATCTTCGTTAACAAAATAGACTTGCATGTCTCTTAACTTTGCTGAAAATGTGGCGATCTGTTACGTTAATAGCTCAGCAGATAGGGATGATGAAGAGAGGAGCTCTGAGGAAGCATTTTACAGCATTCGCACTTTGCGGAGGAGGCTTTTGTAGCTGAACTTCTGGAGGTAATTCCAGTTGACTGAGAATAACAACAATCTGTTGTTTCTTAAGGTAAACATGACATTCGTGATTAGATTTTTGTTTTCTGCCCAAGATTATTTCAATAACAGGCCTAGGCTTGCAAGCGTTCAATCTCATGTATTGTGTGCTGATCTCAGAGTCCAGGCTCGTTCAGGGAGGAAAAATGGCAATTTTCCCTGAATGTCATCTTCGGTGGCCTCATTCTGGACTGTCAGAGAGTCTCTTCTCTCCTACAGGGAAGGAAACCCGTCCGTGCCCAACTTCCCTCCCCAAGACTAAAGCAAAGCAGGCCGATCTATAGTGGTTATTGCAAGCTGTGCTTGTGCCAGCACTCCTAGGCAGGGTTATGTACTAATGGGGCGGGATCTCTTCAAGGAGAAACAAAATCACTTGTGGGGTAATTCTGCAATAATTTTCCAGTTGCCCTGTGGAAGGAGATAGCACGCTGCCCCTAGAAGTACTGCCTTCTGAGTAAGATAGGTAAATGTGGCCACTTTGGTCATTATTGGCCATGCGGCACTTCATGTAAGAATGGGAATTTTGTTTGGGGGGGAAGTGACTCCGCCTTGTCCACCATAGCATTTCCTGATGGACACGGTGTGTTTCTCCACTTTCTGTCCTAAATGGCAGCGTGTTGTTTGAGTCTTTATGTGTAGTGTACACAACAGTTTCTGGAAATCTTTCAGCGTTAACTCTTACGTTTAATAAAGTTGTGTTTCAATGCCTGCCTGTCATAAGGTTACAAGCCACGGTGACTGTTTGATCCCTGTTACCGCTGCATTTTAAGTTGGGGTTGCTTGGCAGCGAGGAGGAGAATTTCTCATTTGCCAAAGCCCGTGCCATCGATACTTGTGTTAAATCACTCTCTGCTAACAGCTGACAGTACAGAGCCCGTGACATGTGGCTCTGATCCCAATTCCAGCTACTGGAAAGGGCTAGTGATGCACGCTAGCCAGCCAACTCGTTGCAACAACAGGTCAGCATTGCTTCCCTTTCACTTTGGATTTCTCTTCTGCTGTTTGCTGTGCCTCTTCTACCGAGCAGATGAGCTGAGTGCCACCAAGTCCCATCCTGGTAATGGCTATGGGGATGCAGCATCCCATCCAAGCTACATGTCAGGCAGTAAAGAAATACTGCTCTCTGTGCCACTGTCTGAGTACTCATCATGCTGTAGTCTTTGCTCTACTTTCTGTAGCTGCTGGCATGCATACCATGGTGGCTAATTAGTTAATTAATGCATGGGATGCAGGAAAGGGTCACTTTATATAAAGTTGAAATGTGAAACTGGTCACCCCTGGGCTTTATGGGCTGAGTGGAGAGATGCAACAGCCTTGCAGTATAAGGCTGTTGGTAATATGGCTCTTTCTGTATTTGGAACTTGCTTAGGGGGTCCCTTTCTTCTTTTCTTGGGAGGGTCTCACTTGGCTATCTCCTTCAGATAATTTAAAAAGTGTGTTGCCCTGGTCCTTGCATGGGACCTGGCTAAATCTCCACCCCTACCCCCTCTCCCCAGAATTACCGAGCAGCATTGTGGTGGGAGTAGAGTGCTAGAAATCTTCATTGGGGAAGAAAAAAAAGGACATATATTCAAGCACAGAGACATTAGTAGCTTTTCCAGCCCCTTCTAAGAACAGCTTAGGTCAGATTGTATTTTCTGATTGCAAGTCTCTATTAGGTTAAAGTTTGCTCCTCTCATCAGCTTTTGCCTTTGAGGTTTTATAGGGCAGGGATGTGGACAGCGCGAGGAAATTTTACAAGGTTACCCGAACACAGTCTGCTGGAGGTGATAATGAGCTGATGCATCGACGCAGGAGCTGAGCACCGTGACTCTCTTTCCCAGGGAAATTTGGGAAGTTGTCTTGTGCTTGTGTTACGGTCATATGCACGCTCCCAGTCGAGTGTTTTAGGGATTACTCCACCTCAGCTGGGAAGCCTCCATCAAACCTCAGGACACCCGAGGCTTGCGGGCAGTCCTTTTGCAACCTCCTAGCTACCTGCTGTCTGCCATAAGCCTCAGCGAAGTTAGAAAGTGGCGCGAGGAAGAGATGCCTCCTTTGTGTAAGAGAGATGGGTTTCCAAACGTGCTTTTCCTCCTCGCTGTCTGTCTGTGGGCACAGCTATTCATCCAGCTGCACAAATGTTTGTTGTGTGGCCTCCCCTGACCTGTGCAGAGGCATGCTTTGTGTTCCTTCAGCTGCTCAGGAAAAGCGCCTGCAAATAATACCACAGGACACATCGCTCAGCCAGCTGGAAGAGCTGCCAGGTCTGTAGCACCATCACCTGGTCTAAGCGTGGCTTTCCCCGTTAACATTTCCTCATGTGACACTACTTGTTTAGAGCTCTTTTTGGGGGATATAGCTGGGACCATGTGTCTCATCTCGCTTGCTCTGATTTATCTGAGGTCCGAGCATTCAGAGCTGAAAAGCTGCCACCCCAACCCCGTGTCCTTCACGGATCCCCCAGGTTGTGCCTTGCACTCTGCCGCGTATGTGCTGAACAGGAGGAGGATGTACAGCACTCGCAATATATTTTGAGAGGCTTGACTGTTTCAAGCTGCTTGTGCCGCTGAAAACAGCTTTATTTAAATACCGCGTGCAAGCTGGTGTTTCAAAATAAGGGAATAATTAAGGCGAGGGGGAGGGAGAGAGGCTATCAAACATTCATGCACTTCAAAGAAAATACAATCAACGTAGGTGTCCTGTGGCTGCAGGGTGTTGGGGAGCAAAAAGTGCTGGAGCAGTTTTGTGAACTTCTCCGTGTGCAGGTACCTCTCTGAGAGCTCGGCCAAGCAACAAAGTGTAGCGATGGGCACAGAAACATAGGGGAAAAACTGTAGGGAAAACAAAGAAAGGGAATGAGAAAGGAAGAAGAATGCCAATGGGAGCACTGTTTTGTCTTACTAAGCACAGTTTGAGGAGAGTTTACGCTCTTTGTGCGTCACGCTCAGTTTTGGGGAAGAAAAAATGGAGAAATTATTTGGAGGAGATGAACTATTTTAGTTTCTCATTTTGCAGTGACATTTTTGATTTGGAAAACTTCCTTTCAAAAATATAAAAAAAAAAAAGTGCTTGAAAAGAAAAGGCATTTTTTTTTCACGTAGGTCAGATAAAATCCTTCAGCCAATCTGAAAAGATTGTTTTTTCTAAAAAGCAAACAAATTAAATGATAGGCCTGAGTCCTCCTGGGAAGAAATATTTTCAATTTATCACTTTGCCCAGTGGACAGAAAAATTGTGCCTGGTGCAGAAGCAGCGTGTGTATCGGGCAGAGGAGCAAAGGGGAAAAATGCAGTGGAGTTGATAGAAAGGCTGAAACTGGTGCTGTGCAGGCGAGGAGAGGGGGCTGGAGGTGCTCATCTCCCTTGCTTGCAGCGCTTCAGGAGTGTGCAAACAAGAACTCAAGGGGAAAAAGCAGGCTGCCTGGCCTTGGCCCCAACAGGCACAGATGCCCTCAGTGATGCCAGCGAGTGCTGGAGCAGGAGGTGGAGGAATTGGTTGGTGGTGGCCTTCTTCTCCGTGCCTGCTGAGTGGCGGGGAGTGGAGCTTCTGAGAGGTGTGGACAGATGCGGGTCTGATGTACTTACGGGTTTCTTCATTAGGGGTTATCAGTAATGGTTATCAGTAAATCAGTATCAGGTGAAAGAGGGGTGAATCTGAATCAAAACAAGCCAAAACCTTAGATAGGAATTGTGGGAGATGATGAGCCCCACAGACGTCATCCGCATCTGTCAGCATCAGTAAAGAACTGGGTTTTGGCTGATTTAGATCTCGAAGATAACTTCTCATTTCCAGAAGAAATGCTATGTGCTTAAGGAGTTTTTTTTTTGTGCTGAGATTACCAGTTTAAGTCTGGGTTTGTGTGAACAGCTCTTGAGAGTTGTTTCTGAGGAGGAAAGAAGTGGTAGATCCACAGCAAAAAAAAAAAAAAAAAAAAAAAAACACCACAGGATTTCTCTGCTTGTTGAGCGAGTCCCAGAAGCCAAGTCCCTGCGTTAAGCCTCTGGGCTTCTGTAGAGGAAAACCCACCTGTGTTGGGTTGTGGCAGAGGCAGAACCCAGTGCCCAGATGGCTTGAAACAACATAGCCTTGTTTTTCTGAGAACATTTAATGCTGACAGTTGCAGGTCTGCTGCATGCTAGGATAATACGTTTCCTGCAAAGGCTTATTGAATGCAGGAGCTCAGAAAGGCAGAGCTCTTCTCTCTCCATCAGCTTTCTCCTCAGCCTCTTGCTGCGGAGCGCTGCACACCGGTCAGAGGAGAGCTGTGGTACTGTTCAACACTTATATTTGAAGCGTCAGCACCGTCTGCTGCTGCAGACTAGAAATTGTGAAGCAGGACCAGTTCCTGGTCACCTGTGAAGAGAAACTCCTTGATTTAATTGTGCAGTCCCATAAACGCCGATAGTTGCCTCTCTTTGAGGACCCGGAGATGTGCTCGGCGTTAGGTGCTGCGGTGCTGCTAATGAAGTGGTATTAAACCCGTACCTGTGTGTAGGTGCATTGACCTAGATTTATCAAGCTGTTACACTTAATGCTTAAATTGCACTCGATTGGCCCGCTGCTCTGATCCGGCCTGGCAAATACTATATTCTCGACGAGGCTCCTAAGAGGAATTCCCTAGCTGATCACACATTTCTTTGCACTATTATAGATCTTCCCCTATCCATTTCTTCTCACTCGTTTCTACTTATTATCTAGGGAAGCTATTTGCAGCAGCTTGTTCACAGGAACATGTGAAATTACCTTGTTCCTCTCTGCTCCAAGTCTCCACTGTTAAAAGAACAAATATTTGATTTTTTTTTTTTTTTCCTTAGCTGGAAACATCTTGTTGTATACAAGAGCATTAGTGGGTTTTTCTTCTTTTTCCCCCCCCATTTTCTGCCAGAGAGAAAAGCAGTTGGGAGTTTTCCACTGAAACAGGTTCTTATTAGCAAACACCATTTTGTCGAAACCAGAACATTTTGCAGGAACTTAGTGGTTTCAGCAAACTTGCTATCTGCCACCATACACGGGGCTGTCAGAAACCAACTCAGGCTGCTCAGAAATGCACATTTCAGAGAGCCATAGCGATCCTAAAGCAGCGATTTCCCCACAAAGTGGAAAATCTCGGTTTTAGTCAGTTTGTTAGGACTGTGTTTGTGTCTGTGTTTGTTTTCCTCTAAAGCATTAAACAGTTGTGTACCCTAAGGGCAAACACTAAGTGATTAAACCCTACTTCATTGTTAGTGTGACCATGGATACCATCTAGCATCCATTTTTTTTCTGAAGCCCTCGCAAGCCTGGGTTAATGTTCAAAAATCCTTTACACAGATGTGAGGTTTTGCTTCTGGAGCACGAGAATGTTATGAAGTCCCTAAGGACACAACACAGGCAGTAGTCGGGATTTGTTTTTGTACAAAAATGACCTGCATAATGATGCATTCCTGTCGTCAATTTGGGCACACAAGTTGCGTACAACTCTCGGTAGCAAAATAATTTGTTTATGGCACCTGAGCTAAGGTAGCAACTGTTTTCTTTTGGAGCAATAGGCTATTATCTTCCACCTAGGCTGGATACAAAAGAGAGCTATTTTGTATTTAGCCAGCCTGTGAAATGTAAAGCATTGTGGAAGTGGCTCATCTATCCCTGCAGTCTAGACTGGACGAGCATATCTAGCAGTGCTGGACAAGATTCCTCAAAACAAAAATAAAATAAAATAAAATAAAAAAAAAAAAAGGAAGAAAAAAAGAAATCACCATTACTTTGTACCCCATCTGGGACGAGTTTATGGGAACTTTTTAGTCCTCCTGTTGCAAAGGTCTGTCTCTAACTGCTAATCAATGGACTCTGTTCATCTGTGACTGTGATTTTTCCTCCCCAGGCAGGCTCACGAACCCCACTGGGCTGCCTGTCCCAGGCACTGGGACCTCTACAGCTGCACAGTTCCTGTTGTGAGCAGCTCTTGTGCTTTGCATTCAGCTGGTTTGAAATAAATACAGAACCTGTGCGCGAGGTTTTGGCTACCTGCCTCAGGGTCAGATAGAGCAGACTCACTGCGTGGCACCCTCCGCATAGGGTAAGTGATGAGAGCAGGGACTTGCAGACCTCTCCCTGAAGTGGTCTCATCAGACTTTAAAACAAATCTCCCTGTGTTTGACCGGGGACAGAAGCCTGCCATATTTCCCAATACCAATACACTCTGTGTCTTCCTCTCTTTTTGTCTTAGAGGGGAGATATCTGCCAATTCTCTCGCACGCAGAGACAGTCATATTTATTTCAAACCAGATGAATGTGACTGAGGAGGCAAAAAAGAAAAAAAAACACAAAACACATGAATCTATTTTAAACTGTGAGATTCTGTTTTAAAACGAGGGAAGAAACAAAAAGTTGAGGAAGAGAGAATCAAATATTTATGTACTCGGAAAGCAAAGCAATATAATTTCGGTGACACCGTTGCTAAACGACTGTTCATCCCCCATCTTGACTGGCAGATGAAACAGGTTGGTGTCATTTTGAAGTGACTCCTCATCCGTGTGACTTCTCCTTTGCAGTCAGGGCTCTGGCAGTTCCCTTCAGAGATCTCCATAGGGAAGAAGGGAGGAAGATTACAGGCGCGCAAAAACACCAGCCATTAATTCAATTGTTGCCTCTGCTTGTTCTCCTCTTGTCGCTGATGGTATTTGTTATGTATTCGGCTGCCTGTAAGATTATGTATGAGTTGTGTTAGCTCGCTTCAAAGGAGCCCGGATTCCAGTTGCTTACAAACAAGGGAGATGGTAGGGAGCCTTAAGAAGGTGGGAACGCCGGGTTCGTAATGTAAACGGGGCTTTGCGGTGGTCCTTTTCAAGCTGGTTCTGCCCTGTAATCCTGGAAGCGTGCTCCCAGCAGTCAATTTACCTGGGTATATCAGGTAGCGGCCCCACAGGGACTCCCCTAAATGAATTTGGGGCCGCATCCTGATGATAGAGGGATGTTGTGCTGGGAGGGGGAGCCTGCTGTCAGCCTGGGAAGCGTTCACTGCTGCTACCTGCTCCTTCTGGGTGGAAATGGCCAGCCGAGGGGCCGCGCTGATTTACGGCCAGTGCATCTAAGTGTTTCCACACAGGCTTTATTGGGCCTCTGCCTATAGAAATGGATTGGGTTGGAATGATCCCAGAGACTGCTGAGCACGTGCAGGGCTCAGTGCCAAAAAAAGAAAAGAAAAAAGGAGAATAAACTAGGGGGGAGTACTAAGCAGGAAGAGCAGGGCCTTATCCTGGGCATTTGGGGTAGGGAGGCAGTCTTCGATAATGCCAAGCTTAATAAAAAGTTATCAATTTTTCCGGACACGTGAAGCATCCACCAGCTGCCAGAATCGAACCCGGTGTCCCACGTGGCTCAGTCCCAGCATCACTGGCTTTCTTGTCAAATCCAGTCGGGGAACATAGTGGGGGATCTTTCCAAAACATTATACATAATGCATCTTAAGTCGTACCTGATGTGAGCAGCTTCAGCTCTTTGACTTCAGTAGCCTGAAGTGCATTCGGCATTTCCTTTCATTTTAGCCTGGCTATTGCAAACTGCTCCTCTCTTCAGACGGCAGCGTTGCTAATCCGCAGCTCTGTTTTCTCCCCTCTCCCCACTTAGGGGAGGGCTGTGCCTTAAGCGGTGCTGGGGTTAATGAGCACGGTGTTAGGATGGGCAGCCAGCAGCGGCGAGAGCAGAGCAGCATGAGCTCTCGAGTAAATGTGGCATCTTCGCTAGATTAAAAACAGGGCTGCTAAGCCTCCCCACATGCACCTGCATTTATTATCGACGCTGTCGATGTACCAGCAGCCTTGCTCTTCCTTCAGGCCGGAGGCAGAGCGGCTCTGCTGCTTGGTTGGCAGGCTCCCTCTCTGGAAATGGCATTTCCCCAGGTCTCACGCTCTGACTGCGGCCACGCGTGCGGAGCTGCGAGCGCAGCAGAGCCAGGAGCACCCCGCTGCTGCTGTAATGGCAAGCTGGAGATGGGCATCGAGGAGTTCAGCACCTCAGCAGACACCTGAGGGCTTTGCACAGCCATTCCTTGAGGTCTGTGTTGCACTGTCAGTCTGCACTGCTGGGCAATACCCAAATTAACACTCCCGTGATTGGCTTCTAGTACTGCGGCTACTCTTTGAGCATCTCAGCGAGTACTCCGTCCCTCGCATTACACCCTTTCCTCCTTATTCTCCCCCTGCTTCATTGTGACGGGGTTTGCAGAAGGACTATTAACATCAGGGCTTTTAAATGACGGCTCTGTTTTCTTCAGCTGCAGACTCCATCTCTGCATTGTTCTGCTAAACTGTTGGATGAATGTGCCCGAGCGCTCTGTCACAGAAAGCTTTCCTCCTTATTATCTCCTTTGGAAGGACAGTAGCTCCGTAGTGCTGTGAATCAGGGTAAATATATACAGAGTGAATGGAACTGAACCTCGCACTCCTTTGCAGGGCTCCGAGTTTGTTAGCATCTCTACACACTCGGAATTGAGCATTAAGCGTCTTTAGGGGCATATTTCCCTCCTTATCTTTCCAAGCCTGCTCAGCTCCTTAAGATGGTCTGGAGATACCTTTAAAGAAAAGAAAATCAAGCCTCGCAAATCAGCAGTGGCATCTCTGGGGAGGAGAGTGATTAATATGTAGTAATACAAAACATTGGAATAATCATGGGCTTGTCATTTCTATAGCATTTTTTTTTTCCTACATAAATCACCTCAAAAATCATATGTTGAAACAACACTGATGGTAAACTGCCCTCATTAGGACGAATGGATGGCAGCAGCCTACTAGCACAGAGCAGTGCTGGGAGAAGGGAGGATGTTTTGGCCAAGGTTTGTAAGATAACAGACCAAATTGGGTAGAGGGCATCGTGAAGGATGTCCACGTTCCCACCAAAATAAGATGTGAGCTGTATTTTTTCCTACAGCACAGAGTGTGCTCTGGACTTAAACCTCACGTTAAGGTGCTCTCAGCACACTCTGAACATGTAGAAGGGAATCTGCCTTCTTCAGAGAGAGGGAGAACAGTGTTAAAGCACCAAAAATTCAATCCCGCAGCTCTAAACAAGAGGTGATGATTAGAAAATGTCAATATAAAATTTTCATGTTGGCAGACTTTGTATCAGCAAAATCAATGACTTTTTCTAAAGTCAGGCTGATGTTGACAAAATTCAGATTGGAAAAGAAAATGTTGCTATTTTCTGAATAGAGGGGTTTTTTTTGATTGCTTGATTATATGTTGTTGTTTTTTTTTTTTTGTAAAACAATACTTTATTATCGCTTAGAAATTTAACTTAGAATTTATGAAGATAGAGCACTTAAGTTGTCCTAGATGAGGTTTTTCTTTCTGTATGATGTTTTAGGGGAGATTACAGAATATTAAATGCAGCACACACAAAGAAGGCTTTTCTGTGCCCCTTGTACTGAGCACACCTAAAGTCCTGGTATTTTTCCCCATAACCAAAGCGTGACGCTTACCCGGGGAAGCTGGCCAGCCAGCCGATCTCATGCGGTGTTTTTTCCACCTGAGGATTGCTGTACACTTAGCAAAGAGCAATTAATCTTCACACCATCGTTGGGATGTACGTACTAACATCTGAATTTTGTAGAGGTGGATATGGGTGTGTGCTTAGAGAGGAAGAGAAAGGAAGAACAAAATACCCAGAGGTGATGTGGTCTGCCCAAGGTCATGCAGTGACAGTCAGCTTCCATTTCATATTGGTCTCCATCTGTGCAGGCTTCTCCCCCTGCTTTGGTATGTGCTGAGGGCACGAGTTTAGGGCCTTTTTGCCCCCTTTAAAGTTTTGGATCCATCAGCAAAGCAGCTGAGGCTGTGCTTTAGCAGTGGGGAGAGCAAGTAGCCCTAACTGGGATACTTGCTTCACCCTCATCGTGTGATCGTGCTTGGATGCTTGGGCTCATTGGTGGGCTGTGCAGGGTGGTCTCAGACTTAGCACCGTTCTCTGAAGCATCCTGGCTCTTCCCGTTTCTCTACTAGCAGATCTTGTCACTGCATTGTGAATACTGCTCTTTTTTTTTTTTTCTTTCACCAGGTGGTTTGTTTTCCCATGAGAAGGTTGGCTAGGGGCAGAAGGGGAGAAGTTGTGCTGTTGTGATTTCTCATGCCTTGGTGGCAGTGAGCGATTCAGAAAGAACAGGACAGAAAGCTTACGGTTAACATGCCTTGAGGGAGGAAGAAGAGGTATACAACGTAGAGCCTTTTTAAATACCTGCTGCAGGTCTTACCAGAAACTATTGCTTTGCACTTCAGCAGGCAAGCCATCTCCTTGCACTCCTTGTAAAGCAGGAGAGGAGAATGAGCTACGCTTTCCCAAGCCCTTCTTGGGCATCTTTACTACCTGATTTGACAACTTTGTTAATCAATAGCTTGCCACTCTCTTTTTCCAACCCAGCTTACAGGGGAGAATACATATATATGTATTTTCCCACCACGCCGTAGCTTCGAATGACCGCTGTCTGTTTCTCTGCCACAAGAGAAAGAACAGCAAAGACAGACTCTGCAGAAACAAATGCAGAACCCCCCCCCCCCCCCGTCACTCAGTGATTCTCAACTGCAAAGGTCAATCTCCTCTGCTTTGAAGGATGGTGTCAGCTCTGGAGTGGGCAGAGGTTCAGTGTCTGGCCTCCCTGTTGACACATTTAAAGATTTCACTCACACGTCTCTCCTCCTGAAATACTTTTAACAGACCCTTTTGAAAAAGCTGCAGCCACGAAGCAGTGCCCCCGCTGCTCTCGGCTTCAGCTGGTTACCAAACCAACACACATTATTAGCAGACAGGCCCCTGTAACCTCGCAGCGTTCTCAAGAATTGCACCCTTTTCCTCTTCCCTTCCAAGGGCTTTTAATCTTTTCTAGTAAATAAGGAGATGTGCCAATGGAAATCGGGTTGTTAAAATAGTAAGCTGGAGCCCTGAGACTGGGAAAGAGACATAACTTACCTGATCCAAACTCCCAGGGGAAACACCCTCTGAATTTGCTGATGGCTGCATCTTTACAGAAAACATTGTCTGGAGTTAGTCAAGGGTGGGCTTTGTTCTTGGCAGCACTGACAAAGATTTTGGGTTTGTTTACCCAAAGAGAATTTCAAAGAAAAAAGGGGGAAAAGATTTTTTTTTTTTTTTTTTGCCTTCCCTGCAATTGGAACTTCTTCTTTTTTTCAGGTTTGGCTTTTCAGTGAAATAAAGCCTCCCCAAATATTTGTCAGATGTAAAGAACAGGAGTAATCTTGTATCTAGTGATGGTGCAGTAGATGGTGTTGGTTAGCGTATGATTGCATATTTCTAGGTGTTTGATTTTTTTTCAGTTTAAATACCAATATTTTCTGTGGAACTCATCTGATGAGTCAGTCTATAGATTTCACTGAAAAAGTTTTGACCAAAAGAAATCATAAGGAAAAAAAAAAAGATAAAATTCACTAATTGCCTTTTTTCTTCTACTTGGCTTAAAAAGTAACCATTTCAATACAAGCAGCAGAAAGCAGACAACTTTGCAGCCATAAATATCAAATCCAAATGCAAACTCGATCAAAAGTTTTTTTGTTAGAAGTGACCAGATGAGTCACATCTGGGACTTGCTTCCTTTAACCCATCTCAGACCATGTCCAGTCGTGCCCAGTAATAGACCTGAGGAGCTGTAGAGTATGAGAGGCGGAAGGACGACAAAAATGCCTCAAATCTAAAGCAAAATTTCAAAAAATTACTTAAGGGTTCAGGAGGATACTGCTGCTAGCTCCTCCCTGCCTCAGTTTTCCTGTCTGTAAAGTAAAGCTGACAATTCGAGCTAATAGAGTCATTTGGGTTATACAATTAAATTAGGAAACGTCACTCCTTCTGTTTGCAAAACAACTCCAAGAGGATTTTAAATTTTTCAAATGTATTTGCTGCTTGGCAATTATTTAAGTCAAATGACTCAAAATTAAATCATTTCTGCAAACAACTCTTGGGCTTCAAGTTTACTTCTGAGATCATCTTTCTGAATTTCTCGGATGTATCGAAGAGGGAAATCCAGCTGGATCTTGATGTGCCCCAGGTGCGAGTTACTGTTACTCCAATTGTTTGTTGTGGAGTTTGGGGTTTTGATTGCTTTTGCTTTTTGTTTTTTCTTCTTTTTAAAGATCTGTAATATTTCAGTTCCTTGGAGGAATGTATTTCTTCTAACTGGCTTTTTGTGGGTCCATGTTTGCTTTATACGTTTGTGCATTGAGACATTTGGAATTCCAATTAGGTGGTAAGGTATCTCTTTCTGCCTCTGACAGTTCCTGCTAGGAAATGAATTTTCTTAGGTAGACGCCAAGCAGAAACATTGATTAGTGAGCTGGAAGCATCCTTTTGTCTGATCTGTGATTGTCAAGTCTTGTTTTCTGTGTCCTCAAGACACTGGTCATCATGCACACAGAATGGGATCACTTGTGTGGTAGAAAGCAAACTGACTTGCAACCTGGAAGCTGAGCTGCTTGCTCAAGTTCTCCCCATCAATTTAGTTGTTTAATTAAAATAAATATATTAAAAATGCATAAGTCAGGCTTGTGCTGGCAATGCATAGCTTAACATTTAGATTATTGCCCCAAATACAGAGAGGCCTGGTCTTAGAGAGCTGCTGCTGTTGTTCTTTGATGGGATGTGCTCACATGCCTTTCATAAGAAAATTCTCCTGTGTACAACTTTGCAGTTCATTTCCTGCAAGCCCTTTGTGGCAGTAAAATTTGATTGCTTGAAACTCCGTGGGAAATGACAGCACAAGGGTGCAACTGAAATGAATCAATTCATACAGTCAGTCAGAGGAGTATTTGTGGATGGTTTTCTGTGTCTTACTCACCTACCTTTCATGAAGGTATTTACTGCACCTACATCCCAAGGGTGTGATGAGACTTAATTTAATAAAAGCTCGTGAAGTACTTTAGAGAAGAGAAGATGTAAGTGTTGTATGTTGTTATTTCATTTTAATGTGCCTTTGAGCTTCATTGTTCTACCTGCGCTCTCAGGTAGGAATATTAGAAAGCCTGTTCCCTGCGTTTCAAGGTCTGAAGTAGTGGTTTATTTTCACTATTTCCAGAATTTCCAGGATATTATTTAAGCGTAGTCCACAGCCTGCTTTAACCAGCACAGTTGAGCTGAAAAAGCCAGGAATCCAGGACCAACAAAGCCTCATGAAAGCACTGAAGGAGGAACTCCAAAACCTGCTGGCCTTCTCAACCAGCATCTTCAAAGCATGGCTACGTTTCATGGCAGGCCAACAGGACACAGATGTGGCACCATGCAGGAAGGTCCCACTTGGTTTAAGAAGCCAGATAGTGCTGTGATATAAGGCGCTGTACCCAAGCTGATGAATGTTACATCTCAGCAGGGCTCGTTAGCTTGTGCGTAGGTCTGTGCTAATGCTGAAACTTAATGCGCATCCCAGCTAGCTCAAGTAGTGCTGGGAATGACAATTGTACCAAACTGCATTTCTTCAGTGAGAGCCTGTCCTTCGTGACCTGCAAGGCAGAGACACATTTTCTGCCTAGTATCATGTTTTTGCCTAGTATCATGATTTGGCAACTAGCCCCTTCCTCGTGTGCTGTATCGGCTTTTGTGGTAACCCACAATCACCCATACACAAACACTGCCAAGGTCTTCTGTGGTCTTTGGCATTTATCAGTGCACACAGTACGTGAAAGCTCTTCATAAAAACTTCATGAGAAGAGAGTTTGGAGGCATAGGGATATAAGTCTATTTGTGGTTGTAACAAAGCTGGAAAATAGATTTCCTCAACCACCAGACTAAGGTTAAGTCCAGATTATGATGTCTAAATTCAGAGGTCTTTCTGTAGATCTCTGCGTGTGAGTTGGTGTCTAAACACTTGGTAGAGCTGGTAGGGATTTAGTGTAGTCAGCTGAGCCTAGGAGCTGATTCAACTCATCCTAGAGCAGGCATCCCCAATCAGCTGAATTAACCTTTTGTCTCTGCTGACTGTAAGGACTGAGGCTCCATTAGCTGCAGGGAGAAGTTAGACCACGCAGCACCGACCAGTGGGAGATTGAATCTCAAGCTAAATTCCACCTCGGTTGGCATCCTGCTCTCAGGGCAGCTGTGCATATGACTTTGCAAACTGGTCTACAGAAGTTAAGGAGATGGGAAAGAATCCCAAACTAGAGCCAGGGGATTAGACTGGGGACCAAAGAGTCTTGGAGAACAGTCGTGTGTGAGTCAGGATGCGTTGTCCTCTGCAAAACAGGACTACTCATGTCTATCCTTCATGCTGTAGTGAAACAGAATAAAACCCAGATGTGTCTTTGACATGCATGAGGAGAAAAATGGGAAGAAGGCAGGGAAAAAAATGAAATAAAGGAAACTAGCAGGCATATGCAGGTCTGAGACAGAGGGATTTGTATGTCAGTTGTAAAACAAATTGGCTCTTCTTCTTCGCCCACCCTTCTTTCTACCCTCTTCTGGCACTCATTGGAGAAATAACAGCTGGTTTAATGATAGTGACAGACTCCTGTCTTCGGCTTTGTAAACCTGTTTTCTATACTAATGTATGGGGGCTGTAGGGCACAGCAAGAGCAAGATGGAAGTTTCATTACTGTATCCCCTGAAGGAAGTGCTTAGATTGACTGGCTCGCCCAGCTGTCTGGATCCCTTCTGGGTGAGTGTGCCGGGGCAAGAATCTAACAACCAAGTTTGTTTGGAAAAAAAGGGGAAAAGAAAGAGCAAAAGGAGGGAGTGCAAGATGGAATTGGATACTTTTCATGGATTTATCATCTCTTGTGCTAGTTCTAATTTTTGCAATGCAGAAAATGCCTTTAGAAGGCTATGGAATCCCATAATTTCCATTCTGCATGAAACAAGCGTACAATAAGAAATGTTCATTTTTAAGATGATTTCTAAATGTGATGGTAATGTACTTTGCTTTCAGGCTGCATTCATGCTGCCAGAGTCTGTTGGTAATGCTGTAGTCTATGACTATCCCACACGGTTTTCTGGCTCCTGTCTTTCTTTTCTGAAGGAGCTATGTGATCCACTTTATCTCTAGGATCCAAAACATATTCTGCCTCTAGTGAATGCCATTCTCCAGCTACTCCTTACAGCCTCTTTCTTTTTGTGACAGTTTCTTCAGGGAAGTCGTGCTCTGGTGGAATTGTTTTTGTGAGTTCAGGAGCTGCAAGCTGTAGCCAGGGAGGTCTAGGATGGACCAAAGGGAGAAGAAATTTCCAGCAGCCCTTTTAGGAAGCGAAGGCAACAAGCTTAGATGTGAAAGCAGGACAGGAGTTGGTGAATGAATTGGGGTGGTTAAGTGAGGAGGGAGTCCTGAGAACAGGACGATTTGTCTCTTTAGGTTATTGTTTCAGTTTCCCTTGAAAACTTGAGCAAGCAATGGTGTGTCAAATATATCTACTTCCCATTTTCTTTCTAAATGAAAGCAAAAAGCTGCAACTTCCATCAAAAAAAAAAATATTAAAAAAAAAGCTGAACACAGTAAGCAAACGAGTACCGAGCTCAATGTCTGCTTGTAACTTTCTCAGACAGTTCCCTCTGGGCTGACATTTTTCATGCTTGAAGTAAAGAAGCGTGTATATAAAATGCACATGCACAGTGCTACTGTAATGGGAAGTTTTGTCAAAATTTCAGTGATAAAGTTTTATGTAGTTTTGGTGGTGCTAGTTTTCAGTTTTCTTGAAGCAGGCAAATAGTTTTCAGTTGTTTCTGTTGTATTGAGATGACAAAAAAATCTCATTTAATTGTCAGCGCGCTCCTGAACATATGTTCTCACTGAGTCTTGCTTGGAGGGATTTGGGATCTGTTTCTGGCTACCCATGAACATATATACACAAAAAATGAATTTGGTAACAGTATATGCACAAAAGGATTCCCTGCACCCCTGTGGGTATGCACACACACACACACACAAACACCCCCTGAACTTAGGGTCCTTTGAAAGACAGGACAGGTTGCTCCTTGGAGAGGCCTTTGTGGAGAAAGAAAAGGTTTGAAAGCACAACTTTTGGAGTTTTCTCTTCTGTCTAGTGAGGAATCGGCCACAAGGAGCTCGGCTGAGGTCCCAGTGGGTGTGAGGTGAGGGGAAGGGCTGCTCCAGGCGCCATTTTGTTTGCTGGTGGCCATCTTAGGGCTTGCTGCAGGTGTGTGTGTGGTGAAGGGGCTGAGCGTGCTGACCTCGCTGGGTTGGAAGGACTTCACCTTTGAATTTACGTAGCACTGTTTTTTTTTTTCCTGCCATCCCTGTCAAGTACAATGCTCAAGGCTTTAATGCTGTATGGCCGGTGTGTGCGTGTGGCTGCCAAGATGGTTGAGTTCCTGGTTTTGCCTGCCTTCAATCTTAATATTTTATTCTTTAATCCCTCCTAAGACTCTTTTACAGCTATTTGAGCCATAGAAGTAATCTTTGTGGCATCCCCCTTTCTCCATTCCCTCCATGTTAGCCTTCCATGCTCTGTTCTCTACCTACCCACCCAGGGCTTGCAGTCCCATAGCCGTGCTTATTTTCCCTATATTGCAGCAGAGGATTTGATTGATTGCACTAGGGCAGGTTTTGAAATGGATATTTCAACTCCAGGGCTGGTTGTCACAATGCTTAAGGATGAAAGTGTGTGGACGCTCTGCCTGTCTCCCAAGTGTGACTGGAAAAAGCAAATACGTATTGAATAATGAAATCAAATAGAAATGCACTTAAAGTAATAACAGAGTAAACATCCTCGGTGTGTCATTTTCCTTAAAGCAAAGCTTTTGCTGTTTAACTACATAAACATGTACATAAATAGTAGTATGAGAAGAGACAGTGTTATTTTCTTTTGTGTAAGGCACGCTATCTGGGCTGCTGTTAGAAATCTGAATACATTCATGCGTTTGTGGACGCATGATTTTGTGAAGCGCCAGGAAGTTATACACACCTTTAAGATTCCTTTATCTGCCGCTGGAGTCTTACGTTTTACAAACCAAAAGTACTTTGTAAATCTTTTTTTTTTTTTTTTTTTTTTTTTTTTCTGGCCAGAATTCTTGCTGGAAAGACTTAAAATGTGTGTTTTGCAGGGTGTGCACCATGAAGTTAGGCACAGCGCTCCAGCTTTTCCCCCTGCTGAAACCTGCTTCAGGATTCCTGCACAGGCACAGTCATGCTTAAGCTTGATAGCTGGCCACACAGTTGTTTTCCTTTCTACTATTGCACTTCCCTTGTTGACACCTGTCTGATGGTCACGTCTCGATTTAGAGGCTGGCTTCTTACAGGAGCAGCCTGAACTTCATGATGTTTTTCACAGTAGCGAGTACTGCTTCCTCAGGGAGGCTCTTTTGATGCTTCTTAGGGCAAAAACAAATGGCAAATTACAGACCTGCAAAGCAGGGCAGCAAGGCGGTGCTATGGCAGCTGACAGCCAGGGCCAAGAGCTGCAAAATGTCACAAGTACCTGACTGCTCAAAGTGCAGGCTGCTTGTCCTACTCTTTTCCATGTCGCTATTTAGCTTTCCATCCTTTTGCTGTTCTGTTTATGTTCAGGCACACCTGTAGTTTCTATATAAGCAATAAGGTAACAGCTGGGGCTGCTATATTAGTGTTGCAGACACTGCGGGGGAGTAATGGATTTCAAACCACAACACTTTTTTTTTTTTTTTTTTTTCCCTGTTAAAATAATAACAATAAAAAAGACAGGAAAATTTCTAAACCTATTACATCTTTCCATCCACTACCTTGCCCTCTTTAGTGCCAATCAGAGCTATAGCACTGTTAGTTAAAGATTTAGAGCCCGTGACATCCCAGTTTTTGCCTGGGGACTCAGCCCTTGCTTCAGAAGGTGGGGGCTGCCCTTTTAACAGTAGCACACTGTGCTTCCAGGTGCTTACGAAGCCACGCACACAACTACAGATATTTTGCTTCTGCTTCAGGCCCCAGCCCCTGGGAAACAAGTTATCTGCCAGGTTTAAGGAGCTGAATTGTCCCATGTACTTACCTCAGCCTACCCATCTGCTTAAACAGTGCAGGATAAGGGCCTGAGGGAACTCCCAACTGGAGCAGTTTAAAGCTGGAGTTAGGAGTGCTGGTGTGAGGTGCATGTGTGCATAATTGGCTGCTTTAGCAATTGGTATGACTACTGTGAATAGAACTGGATTCTTAAAATTAGGAATTTGCAGGCATCCTCAACGCATGCTGCCATCCACCGCTGTTCAGCGGGAGAGGGAGGCTTTGAGACCTCCTCTGTGTCACCAGATTGTCAAAACGCGGCGTTCTGGTGGATTTTGAATTATACATAACTTATATTTCTGACCCTTATTTACTTTTTTTAGAAAGAGGAAAGAGAGGGTTCATGATTCATTCCACTTAGTAATTAGATGCTGTTTGTTTATTGACTTATTTATAAAGCACCTCCGGCGTGTATGGCACTGCACAGGCAAATGATATTGACAGGTCCTTTTCTCCTGCAGGCTGAGTGCTCGGTGGTACCCATTTCATACTGCTGTGCCATGTGGCAGTGCCACGATGCACTGACCTAGCAGGGACATTGCCTCAGGGAGGTCTGATGGATTTGGGGAGCTCTTAGTGCACGTGCACGAGCAGGCATAGAGAGAGGGAAGATGTTCCTGCTGCCATACCCTCAGGGATCAGCGCTGAAAGGGAAGGTGGAGCCCTTCCACCTCTCAGCTACAGAAAGGCTGTGTCCATCTCTGTCATGCAGGTTTCACTTGGTTGAACAGAAGCTGGTGAAGATGAAGATGAGAACTGCAAGGGATTGGAGGTGAATTCTCTTGCAGATGCCCTCAGAAGGGGAAGGTACCCTCCTCTTGCGGTTCCTTCCCTAAAATGTCTCCTGGTTCAGTCTGTTTGACCTGGCAAAATGGGTGGAGAAGAAGTAAAAGAATGCCTTTCTTACCTCTGTTATCTCTAGCCCGAGTGCTCTTCCTTGTTTGCTTCTCTACTGCTCAGTTGACTTGCCTTTCTCACCTAGCACTTAACCTTAGTGCTGATTTTGTCAGCCGCAGCATTAAAAGTGAGTTCTCTTCAGCCCAAAGAAGTTGAATGCAAATGGTTTGATGCCGTGATGGTTCATTTTGGAGAATGCCTTTAGTTTTCCATTGATAACAGGCCAAGCCACCATCAGAGCATAACGGCATTGAGCAAAGGAGATGGAAAGGAGAGCAAGAAAACTGCTGCCTTAATGGGGTTTGGAGCCACTGCCAATCTCCAGGGTGTAATGTCTTAGATCCACACCTCATCACTTCCCAAAAAAAAAAGAGAAAGAAGGAAAAGGGGTGGGGAGCCAAGACTCTGGCTCCGCTAGCTTGTATTCCCTTTCCTCCCCCCTTCCCAATCTGCTTTCAATCTAATGGAGAAACCTACAGCTCCAGAACTAATACTTCCCCACATTGCATTAATCCTAATTGACTTGGATATAAGTTCCCCCTCCTCCTGCCTTCAGCATGGCATTACCAGCTGCCCTCAGGGAATCCACAGCCGCCTGTGCTCGCCGACTCTCACCAGCAGCTTTTGCGCAGAGGCGAGCAGCCTGCCAGCGGGCTGCGGGGTGCACGAGGTGCAGCTGGGAGGACGCAGGCAGTGACCTTCTCGGGGAGCTCAGGGGATAAACTCTGAGAAGTTGCGGTGGTAGAGGTTAGCTGAGCTCTGCGAGGAGCTGGGATTGTGATTTTGGGATTAGTTAATCCCTTCTTTTTGCAAATGGGGAAACTGAGGCAAAAAAGGGAGCTGTACCCACGCAGTTCAGCCTCGTTTGTGCAGCAAGGGAGGACGTGGTGTGTGTTTGTGGGTGCTGTGGGTTGGTTGGGGTGTGCTTGTAGCTAACTGCAGGGGAATTATGTGCCACTGAAGTTGCTCAAGATGCTGGAAAAGCCAGTGCCTGTGTGCTCTACCTGCAATCTAAGTAGTTTTTTTGCCACTGTGCTGGGATTTGATCTCCAGCAATAAGGCAGGGAACACATGGGAGCAAAGGAGGATTAGTATGAGAGCCTTTCTTGCCTTGATCTCTTCTGCTGTGATTGTTTTTCCTTCTCAATACTGTATCTTTCCTGCTAGTGGTTCTCAGTTTTTTCTCCCATGTGGCAGCATCTTTCTTGGATCATCCTAGACCAAGTGTTTTTCTTGTTGGAGCACTGCTCAGAAAAGGTGTGCCCTGGATGATAAGCATCTAATTTTTATTCCCCATCTGACTCCTAAGCAGTATGCTGTTCAGCTTCGCTCCCTTTGAGCTCAGGTGGCAGGGACTGGGAGCTGGGGACAGCATCACTTGTCTTCTCCTATTGCCCAGACCACTCTGGTTATGGAAAAAAATGAAGAGGTTTTTAACTTCTTTGCAATGAGTGGATTGGCCTCTTGGGTCTCCTGTTTCCAAGCACCCTTCACACCCTTTATGTGCCCAACTTCTTCTGTAGGATTGCTCCATTGCCTGAAGCGATGGATGGACCCTGCCAGAGGTCGTACGGATAGGAGAGTGAGGCTGTGATCCCTGTGAGGCACTGGCTCCCAGCTTAGTTCCACGCATTTCATTTTTGTCACAAAAGATGCTCGTGAGGCTTAGAAGGTACTGGTTAACTACCCTTATCTACTGGAAGTGTCTGGAGGCTCAATTTATTTCCTGCTCTTCATTGAGCAACACTAATAGCAGCGTAATTCCTGTAGGAGGGAGCAGATGATGAGTAAGTCAGAGGACCTTGCAAAGATCCTTAATGTGTTCAGTTTGTTCTCAAGTCCTACAGCACCGTGGGCATGTTGTGAGGTTATCCCACAAATGCAGAAATGTCTGATGACTCTGGCTAGGCTTTTTATTTATTTATTTATTTATTTATTTATTTATTTTTAAACACCACAGTACCTGTTCCTCAATCCCAGGAGCAGAATGAGCATTCCTTGTTACCTGATAACAGATAAGGGGCTGTTTGTTGAGGATTTGGCTCACTGTTGTGGTTTTAAGTGCTGAAGTCTGGACTGCATTGCAGGAAACATCTTTGCCCGGAGGCCCCTCGCAGTGCTTTGGAAAGGCCGAGGCGTGCAGCAGAGGTGCTGGCAGACCTCGACTCGAATCCCAGGCCTTCCAGCTGATGAACAGACTCCCAAAACCTTGCGAGAGCAGACAGAGAGTGGCAGCAAGCCCCTTTGATTAGGAGATGACATGACTGAGCACTCATTTGCAGAGGCCTCGCAGGGCAAAGGGCACTGCCCAGGATGTCACCTCAGCAGGGGAGCTGGGAATATAGCAGGACAGGTTCCTCTTTACCTTAGCAAAAAATGCCCTCCTAATAAAACAGGGTATGGCAAAAGGGATGTTTGGTTCAAATGCACTTACCTTCCCAGCCTAGGGAGGAAGCGAGGCCCCTTCCTGCCTGATTATTCTGTTTTAACTATGGTGCCACTCTTGCAGAATAAATGAAGAAATCTGATAGTCCCCGAGTAATCATTAGCTGGCTGTCACGTCCCTCTGAAGACTTCAAATGCCATTTTCCTCTCTCCGGCTTCTCTATCATGCCAGCGCTGCAGTTTCTGAGCTGCGTTATTGTTCCAGTAAATATTGATCACGGTCTATGAGAGCTGGAGTTGCCTCTCACCGCTCTTCCCTCTTATTGCTCCTTTAACCTCACAAAACCGCCCGTGCCTGCTGCCTCTGTCCCTGGGGCAGCTCCTCCTGCGTTTCTCAGAGGCGAGCAGCTCCTCCTGCCTCTTGTTCCTCTGGTGCAAGGGGGTACTGCAGCAGGTGGCAGCTGAGGAGAGGCACGTGTGGAAAGCAGTTCTTAACGTTCATTACTCTGTAGAAGCAGTCCACGATGTCTCTGGACACCTAAGCAAAATAAATGCTAGTTTGTAAGGGGAGAAATCGATTTTTTTTTTTCCTGCAGTGTTTTTTATAAGCATCGCACATGACTTTGTGTAGGAGAATGAAGGCTGGAAGATGAGCGTGAGGTGGTACCTGCTGTCAGCAATCAACGGGGGCTGTGAGTTTAACCTGAGCAACCCTGGAGAAGCTGGCTGCCTTGTCCTTTAGGCTGCTTAGAGGGAGAAGAGGGACAAAGCTCCTCAAACATTTTGGGGGAAAACTGGAAAGTGGAGGAAAGGCCAATGGGCTCCGATGTAGACGAGGGCTCTGGGAGTCAGGTGTGAGCTGCAGTTGCCTGCAGGTCAGCAGAGTGGTGTGCTAACTGGGACGATGCTCTTGTGTCTGCAGACGCTGCCTGAAGTACTGCTAGCTTTGGTAAGCCAGGTCCTCTCTCCAGTGTGCTCCTGCTACATGGTTCATGTGTGAGAAATCTGGGCTTTCGAGATGCTGGCTTAGACCCTAAGAAGCAGCAATCTCTGTTTAGGGAGAGCCCCTGCCCAGGCAGGTCTCCTAATTAGCTCAGGATGGAGGTTTGAGAACTGGGACTGCCCAAACCCGGGTACATCTGTGAAAGCAAGCGTGTTAAAGTGACAAATACCAAGGGACAGGGAGCTAGCTGATCCCAGTCGTTTCTCTGAGTGCTTCTGCAGTTTTCAGCTGCGTTCAGCTGGTTGGCAGGGCTGAGGGAGGTGCTGGGTCATTCACGCCTCTGATTTAAAACAACAAAACAAAAAAAGCTATAAAACTGAGCTTTTGGTACATGCTAGTAACAAACCTAAATGTGTTAGAGTAAATCTTCATTTTTTTTTTTTTTCCCAGATAAATACCATTATCTGCTGTATGCAGCAGCCTTTCGTATCAGAGGACCTGGATGCCCTTTCTGTGTAGATCACCAGTGACTGATTTGAGTCACAGCGTAGTCCTGAGGGGACATTTATTCACATCACTAAAGCAGCACAGAACTGGGAACAATTAGGCATGATTAGCTGTCTTAATTGAGGAGAAGCCGAAGGGACTGTAACAAGGGGTAGCGTACTGACAGAGCTCGCTGGGGTCCCGGGACAAACCCTGTGGTGGAAGCAACCACAAATGCACACAGCTTCTGGGTGTTTTATGTCTGAGATTCGGGGAAAGAGCAAATATTAGGTTTTCTGGCCAGAGCAAAAGGAAGGCACGAATTATCCACAGACATGTTTTTCTCTGCTGAGCCCCAGGAGCCCCGCATCTACCAGTCCCAGGCCTGCAGGCGGTTTGCTAAGTGACCTGCCAGCCCTGCTGAGACCGAGGGCAGCCCCAGAATACTTCATCAGGAGCTGGGGTGCGCTCGCCTACGTGAAATGGCAGTCAGGTGGACAGAGGTGAGAGGTTTTCTGTGTCTTTGGTACAAGAAAGAGTGTTTCCTGAAGTCTTAAAAGCAAGTTCAGAGTTCAGGTGAGCTTTCCCTCCGCGGGGAAAAGGCTGTGCTTTTCCACCTGCCAGCTCTTTCGAGGTGATGGTGCGGGGGGGCATGGCAAGGAGGAGTGTGGCTTTGCATTCCTCTGCCATTTGGGATGTCCCTCTGCACCGGGGTTGTTTTAGGTGTCATGCAAACGTGCTCCTGAGGGATTGGTCTACCTGTTTTGTCTTGCTGTCCGTTATCGTGAAGAGACTAAAATCCCAAAAAACTGCTAATAGGACTGCTGGGGGACTGCTCTGTACCAGCAGAGGTGCCAGAAGCAGGGTCAGCATTAATATGGAAGTGACCTCCTGGATTAATGTTTACAGCGCGGAGCTGCCGGGGGGCAGATCTCCATCTCGCTCGGAGAAGACGGGGAATGGCGAGGGCCATGGCAAAGCTGCTCATTAAACAGAGAGCTTTCCGAGGCGCCGCTTTCTTTTTCAGCTTATTTGCAGGATGAGGATTAGTTTTAATTGCGAGGTTTTGCAGGATGGAAGCGCTTAATAGGCAGAAGGCGCTTCGTCTGCGCGTGTGGCCGTGAGCAGGGGGAGGGCGGCGAGGGGCTGTGGAAGGAAAGGGACCGCAGCACGGGGATTGTGGTGCTGGATGTGCACAGAGGGCAGCGGCCTGGCTTTTTTAATGACAGCTCTCTTCCTTCCTCTGCTGCTCAGCCCCCTCCTCTGCAGCATCCTGGTGAGCCACGGCTTCAGCAGTCGCTGTCAGAATGAGGCGAGGGAGCCTGGGAGCCTGCTGCCGCTCCGTCAGCGCAGGAGAAGAAATTCCCAGGGCTGAGGAACTAAAATAGAAGCAGCCAAAATAGGCCAGGAGACTGTACCTAGGCTCTGCAGCCCTCTCTCCTCTACTTTTCCCATCACCTTTCATTCATCTGCAAAAATACAGCCTACGAGGCAGGAACGGCAGCAGCAAGAGCACTAGGCTCTCCACCTGACTTTCCTACAAAATACCAGGGCGTGCTACGCAGCCAACACAGACAGGGAGTCGCGTTCCCATCTGGTGTAAATGACAGAAAAAAAACGAGTTCGGATGAACTGTACCTGTCTGTGTGTGTTTGAATTTGGGCTGAAGAGAGACAGCTGGAGTTAGGTGCGTCATATGCAAAGCTGATACGATTGCATATCATTAAAGTGCCTAGCATTTTTCATTATCCAACGTAATTTTCCATTGCTTAGCAGTTTGCCAAACTCGATCCATTTAGTTTGAAGTAGTTTGTGTGGAGTATTAGCCCAGGGCTGAATATTTGTGAGAATTTCAGCTGAAAAGTCCAGAGATTAGGAAAACATATGTTGTCTCACTCATTAAAAATTTAAAAAAAAATACAACAAAAAACTTCCTGTTTCTGTTTTGGATGAAAATTTAACATTTGTGTGGCTTGGAGGAGAGATAGGAATTTGGCAGGTAAAGTAGCCTTGGTGTCAGGGATTTACCTTTTGCTATCTGTGTTCCTGTCTACCTAGATAAGGCCAAAATTGCAGGCTTCTGAAAAATCTCTGTCCATACGTACTCAGCAGAGACTTGTTAGAGTTTGGCCACTAAATCTTCCATCTGTATCAGTCATGCTCTACCCAGTCTTGCCAACTGCTGAATTATTTGTAATTCTCATACCATTTGGTGCTTTATTTAACTTTCTGGTTTCCAGAGAAAAGTGAGTTTTTACTTTCTTTTGAAAAGGAAGTAATTCTGTAGTCTGCAGGCAAGCAGGGAACTACGTACTCTCAACAAGCAAATCCCCTTCCCTTCTCAGTATTGAATTCTTTCGTATCACCTGTTGGTTTGTTAGGCCAAATGAGTGCTGCTGGAAATTATGGAGAACAAAGATACGGGTTGACTTGTTAATTCAAAACTCACAAATGTGCCTGTATTGTACGTACTTGCCTCATATTTTGTCTATTTCACAGTTTACTTCAATTTTAATGTACGTGCTTTCGTGGAGGGGCTGAGATGGGGCTGGCCAGCAGGCTGGCTGTGAAACTTGCTGCTTGGTGAGCCCTTGGACTCCTGGAAGGACGTGTTACGTGCTTTATGGGGCACAGATTGGTTTTCTAATCGATGCGTTAGGGTGCACAAGGCACAGCTTAAGGTTGTTGTGAGTAGGAAGTACCCCAGATCAGCCTCTTGCCCTTTATATTTTTGGCACAAGCACTTTGGAAATCTTTTAAAGTTTTTTTTTTTTTTTTAGTTACGGAGAGGGAGACAGAAGACACGCGGCTTCTGGAAATGGCATCTCTAGGATGCCCTCAGCGAGGTCTAGCACAGGGCTGGGAACAGATGGTCATGCATCTGAAAGGCAGAAAATTGTGAGGCTTCATCTGGGGATCTGGGGAGCGGAGACCATTGCAGGCCTTGCTCATCGGTCTGCCAGGCGGGCGGTGAGTGCCATGCAGCAAACACCTCTGGTTTCAGAAGAGATGGCTCACCTCTCCCACAGCATTGGTGTGGCCATTCTGGGGCATTTGTTAATGCCTGTTATAACCTGAGACCTCTCCTGGCAGTTTCCATCGCTGCTTCTCGCTTCCAACAGCAAGGTGAGGCTCTTCTCCACACGGTCACCTTGCCCCATGCAGCGCCGGGCCTAACCTTGCAGCCATTACCTGGTACAGTTCATGAGAATGCCAACTTTGTTTTGTTTCCCTCCTCAACTTGGCTTCAAAAGACCTGACCTGGTGAGTGAATCAGGGCAGCCCAACACTTAGAAACTTGTTTACATCATTAGCTTCCCTTTACTTTTTTTTTCAGGGATGTGAGGTGAGTCGCAGCTGTCAGAGGTCACCTCTAATCTTAGCTTCCACACCTCTGAGCCTGTTTCCTCTCTCCCAGAGAATGAAAAGCACAGAGACTTTAAGGCGTGTGTTACAAAGGGATTTAGTTCAGTTATGAAATCAAAACCTTCCGTCCCTTTCAAACTTTGAAGGCCCATGGGAGATGCTGGATGATTTTGGGTTTCTCAAGGCTTTCCTAGGTAGATGGGAAGCCGAGGGGATGCAGCCCAGTTGCAGGTGGAGTGGAAGGGCTGGGTGAGGATTTCGTCAGGTCTTTGTTATTCAGGGAATGAAAGAGGAAAGCCAAACTTCAAATGCAGACAGCTTCCCATCGTCTTGATCACCAGTGCAGGAGACTTTCACAAATTCTGCAAAGTATTTTATCACTTGTGTGAGCCTCCAGAGTGATCTTGGACAGTGCGCTTCTCTGCAGCTTTTCAAGGGGTGACACCTAACATTATTCTTGTGGAGGCAGACAGTTTTACATGGGCTCAGAAAGCCAGTTCGGGATGACTTGATTGATTCGGGTAGACTGAACCTCCCCTAATTTCCCATAGGGGGCCCGTGTTCACGATTCGGTATTCCAGGCGCATTCAAGATGAATCATTTTGATTTTAACTTGAAAATAATGGCTGGGATTCATTGATCACTGGAGACGTGCTGTCCGTATGGGTTGTGATGTTCATGGCCCTAGGTTGGTACTCCAGCCAAAGCCTGCTCCTGTTACCTCCGGAGGCAGCCTGGCAGTGGTTCAGTGTCGTGCAATTTATAAAATTATCCGGGCTCTCTGTGACTCAGAACCCTTTCCTTCGAGGAGATGCTGGTTCTCGAATAAACCATTGCACATCTACACCCTCATGCTGCTGGTTCAGACAAAGCGCTGTTGACTCTGAAACCTCAGCTGATTTTCGTGAGGCTTAAAGCAGTGGTTTGCCGTTGCTGGAAGAGGCTTAATACCTCAGCTCTGTGAGAGTAAATTCAGGCTCCTTTGAGAAATGGCAGAGGGTCAAGGTAAATGTTTTTATTTAATCTATTTTTAATTAGTACAACGCTTTGTTACAATTCATCAGATCTGCCTTCTTCACTTCTTATTGCCAGCTCTGGGATATTAGGAAAGCAGTGTTGTTAC
The DNA here is from genome assembly GCF_964035555.1 of Netta rufina. NCBI lineage: Eukaryota > Metazoa > Chordata > Aves > Anseriformes > Anatidae > Netta > Netta rufina. The sequence continues at coordinate 121,030,049 of NC_140123.1, read as the reverse complement.
TCAGTTACGCAATAAGCATTGAGATCGTGGAGAACTGGTGGAGGGAAATAGGTTATGAAATACATACACTCCCTTGTTTAAGCTTGAGAGTTAATAGTTGGGGGGAAGGAGGAGGCAGGAGAAAAGGTTTGTTTGTTTTTCTTGTCAGTCTGGATCATTTTTCTTTCAGGGAAAAAGAGACAGCGCAAAGAGGTACTTTTAGGGACTGTAGGATCATAGAGAAAGCATTACCTTAGAAAAGCTGAACAATTTCCTGATGATTGTTATAAAAATCACTATTGTTATGCCTGCGGCCTTCTCTTAACGTAGGGATTTCGTACAGGGAACTTCTCTAATGCCTGTCAGTTGAGTACAGCATGCCTATAATAGAGCAGATACAACTTCAAAAGCAAGGATATTAGAAGTTAGAGCAGTCATAACACTCCATCCCCACTTCTTTGTAATTCCCAGAAATCTTCCAAGCACCATAGGCGGTGCTTTTAGCTTCTCCTGGGACATACAGCCTGCCAACCATGCTATTTCCCCAAAGCAATAAACGTTTGTAGACCCATCCAGAGCTGTCAGTGCCAGGGAATAGGGCAGCACGGTAACTAGGTTAAGAGGAACGGTAAGATGCCTCTGATGCTTTTGATGAAAAAGGTGTGGATAATGAGGGTGTACTGGATGCTGTTCATAGCTGAACTGTTGTGTTCAGTGCGAGGGAATGGACACAGCTTTCTTAAGATGTTTTTAGCAAATAAATTCAGACTACGTGAACGTAGGTCTGAGAAAGCAAGAAGCCCTGAGCTGAAGCTTCTCTTTTAGACGCAGTAGATGAGGATACAGCCTTTCTGTTCTTAAATATACTTGTTTCTGGCATTGACTCAAGTGCTTACCTTAGAAGAGCTCTAAGCCTAAAATTACTTCTTTAATTTAAAGTTAAGGAGTACGATAGCTTTTCAGTGATGTGGGTTGTTAGGAAGAGATTGACAAAAACAACTCCTGTTTTAAAAATCAAGGCATTCAAGGATTGTATGTGCCAAAGAAAATTTATCTTGCCTTGACAAAAGGAAAGATCAATGGTGGAAAAAAGGACTGTTGCTACTCCATTACTACTTGTGGGCTAATTCATTCAGATAATTCTTTTATTCATATCTTGTATTTGAAAATTAATTATTAAAGTAATGCTTCACTGGTTATTTGTTGTTCAGTTCAAGGGAAACTTCCTGAGAAGTGCTTCCTGGTGGCTTTGGGAGTGTTAGCATGATGGGGACATATATGCCATTGGAGACTAACGATGTGTCATGGGGGCAAAGCGTATGGGATAGAGCAAATCTCTGCAAACTCGCTCAAAAAGAGCAAGTTGCCTCCATACCCAGTGCCTTCAGCAGCAAGTTACTGGCTGAGCACGCTAGCCTGTTGTGCTGCGGAGCAGTTAGGCTGAGGTAATTAAAAACAGTGTTAAGACTGTAATTAAATTCTGTCCAGGAAAGTGCTTCTTACCTTGGAGCTTTTGTAACTGCGGCAGTGTTGAGATCCTGCTGTTACTTTTGTTTATCAGGCAGGATTTAGGGGATCAGTTGGTGCAAGTCGTCAGCTATTTATCTGAATGTCAGAGCCTCCCGTCGAGTAAGACAAAAGGGTTCCTCCGACCTCACTGCAAACAAACCTGCTTATGAGCCTGATGTATAAGGAGCTAATATCCAGAGCCAAATCCTGTTGCTGTTTGAGTCGCTGGGATTTTTGCCATCGGCTTCCCAGGATCCTGCCCCCCGTTTGCGTAGCGCGGTGCTGTGCTGAGCTCGGCTCCTCTTCCCTTCGGTCTGTGTCAGGACTGAGCCTAATCACCCTACAGACTGGTCAACAAACAAGCCCCGCACCGCCTGTGCAGCCCTCGCTGCCTGACCCTCTGCATGAACTGCAGCTAAATGAAGACCCTTGGGGAAATCTGCTGGAGGCAGCAACATCTGTAAAACGGGGATGGCTTTGAGTGGTGCCTTGTCATTTAATAGGACTCCCTCTGCCTTGGGACTTAGTTTTTGCCCCCAAGGTGAAGATGTTCCCTCAGGAAGAGGAACTGGCTGCTTTCCCCTCTCGCAGGCAGGATTTCTGTAAGGAAATAGGAAGCTAATGGGGCTTGTTCCCTTTGAGCATCCGCAGAATGGTGTGGCAGGTGGCAGCGAGAGCCTGTGCAGGCCAGTTGTCTGGTCACAGAGAGCAAAGTGCCTTCGCAGAGGAAGGAAACAGCATAGAAAGAACAAACCAGTCATTCAGGGAAGGAAGGCAAAAGCATTCACATGGTGCCAGGAATATTTTCGCTACCGTCACCAAAGCCCATGAATACACAGGCAATTAAGAGGGTGAAAAACAGAAGGTTCTTCTCTCTCTAATGCATAGCCACTGCCTGATGCATTCTTCCTCGTTACCAAAGATGTGAAAAGAACAAAGATCTGCTCACATCCTTTCCAGGAGGAGCAAATGTGATGGATGGGAGCAGCCGGGTGATCGTTTAGGGTCTGCCTCTCAGCCCACGTTTATCTTCCTTGGATATTGGCCCCGGCACCAAAAAGGAAGGGAAGCACGCCCAGACATACCTCTTCCAGTGATGGAAAGGGTTGCACACAGATTCAGTTCACCTCTGTTTTTGTTGTTATTGCAAGTTTAGCCAGTGTTGCTCGAAATGACTGAATACAGCTCAGCTGGAGGCTGTATTAGATGTAGGTACAGTTGGCCCAGGAAAGGGCTTGGTAATAGGTCTGAAGTTTTTGAGTCATATCTTCAGCATGACAACTGTAATTTGAGTTGGCAGCAGTGTCAGTTCCAGATGTAGTGACAGTCAGCTAAACAATGCGATGCAGGAATAGCTCAAGAAGCGAGAGAGTAGCTTCTAAAACTGTAAATCGAGGAAAAACACGTCTACCTCGGTGAAGAGATCAGATTGGCATTCAGAAGTGGTGCGAAAGACACAGATGTAATGATGAAACAGGGAAGAGGGTAAGCAAACACGAAGTGACACATACGTCTGTCACTATAAATCTCTGATTATCTACATCTCGCAAAGCAGGCATGGCTCTGGTGCCCATCTCCAGAAGGAATGAGCAAAATCAGAAGGTGTCCGAGGTGGGAGGCTTCCTGGGGAAAAGACATTTAGTCACTTGTGTCACCTCTGGCTCCTGAGAGATGCTCAGGAGGACCAGGAAATGGGGCTGCAGAACCCCCAGTGGAGTAGAGAAGGTGGTTGTGGAGTGGATGCGTCACCTCTTACAATGGCAGCAGTGGTCATCTAAGGATGCGCAGGCAGCAGGTTTAAGGTAATATGGAAGGAGAGCACGTGGTGCATGTTTGTGATAGGGAACCCACTGCCACAAAAGGGTGCTGGAGGCAGGATGCTCAGCCAGGTGGCTCTTGAATCAGCACAGCCATCAGTACAGCAGGCTAGGAAATCTGGGTAGGATCTTCACAGAAGTATCAAAGAAATGACTTGGACACTTGCAGCGGGACTCGATGTTTATTTTGAAATGCCAGAAGCCTGGAAAAAAAAAGACAAAAAACAACTTGCATTTAAAGGTGCTTTCGAATTTAAGAAGTGTGGAGAGGATGACCTAAGTAAATAAAGCGGTGTCATTCCGACCCTGTTTCCAGGTAGAAGAGCAGAACGACTAATAGGAGATTTCTTGAATAAAAAATTTAAGAAGGGGCATATAATTAACGCCAATCAAAATGGATTTATGGGAAATAAATCCTCTCAGACTAATCTGATGTCTTTTTGATGAGATTATAAAAATTGTTGGTAAAGGTAATAGCGTGCAGACGCTTCTTAAAGCATTTGGTGTCGAACCTCACAGCATCTTGATAAAGAAACTACAGTAGTATAAAATAGCTCGCTGTGTATTAAATGGATTAAAAAATGGTTAAATGGCACTTTCAAAATACAACTGCAGGCCGGGAATCATCACCACAGTCGTGTCAGAATTCGGCGCAGGTTGACTCTTGCCCCTATCATATTCCCTCCTATCGATTTATTTAATATTATATTTTTTTCTTTTAAGATATAAAACCACCAGAAGGAAAGTTTGCTGGGAACACACGTGAAAAAAAAACTCCTCAGACAAACCGTGAAAAAAGGACAAGGTCACAGATGGAGAGCAACAGCAGATTTCTTGTTAAACTTAGCTTAAGGAAATGATGTTTTTTAATATGGTCAATTACGAAGCACAATGTAAAGGCATGCAGAACAACAGTAGTGGTTAGCCACGCTTTTAACCTGAAGGATGCTCTTCTGGGAAGTAGCTCATCTAAAAAAACACATGCTGGGTAGTCAGCTGAATGGGAATCCTACTGCAAAGCCATGCCAGGAGACCCAGGGCAGGCCTGGAGGTGTAAACGGAGGGACCTCAGGTGAGAGCTCAGGAAGCAGTGCATCGCTTCTGCGTTTGGCAGATGCTCAGCTCATGCAGTGCTGCCTCCTCGTCTGGAGCCCGCAGCTAAAGCACGACACCGCTGAAGTGAAGGGGCGTCTCAGAAAGCAGACGTGCAAACGACGGTAATTGGAGGGGCCATACTTCACAGCCTGAGACTCCGGGAGAGCAGCCTCTTTAGTTTATCTGTGGGAAACCTAAGGGGCTGCAGTTTGTAAATACCTACTTAGAGAACCAAACTTTAATAAGAGGGCACTTCAAGCTAGCAAACAACTTATAAAAAAGATCTAGTGGCTGGAAACTGAAGCCAGGCAATTTCACACTAGAAATGAGGCACAAGTTTCTTCAACAGTGAAAGTAATTAAACATTGGAACAATTTACCATGGGAATGTGGTGGATTCTCTATCACTAGCAATTTTAAAATCAATACTAGCTTTTTCTTCAGAACATATGTTCTATCCAAGCATGAATTAATTTGGGGCAGTCCTATGAGCTGCGTTATTCAGGAGCTTGGAAGAGAAGCTCACTCTTCCTTCTGGCACAATATTCTCTATTATTTAACTCTTGGCTGGTGGGCCCCCCTTTTCTCTTAAGTCTTATCTGAATGACCAAATGTATTTTTCATCTTGCTTCTGCTGTGAATACAAGAATAGGATTCCCGTCCCCTATGTCTCCTCGCATGGGGTTGTATTTTCCATCTCCAAGTTCTGAATATGAGCTTATTCTCATTAATTTTGTTTTTGGCCGTGGTTTGCCTTAGCATCCCGCATATTTTGCATGTCGCAGTAGTAGCTGTGGTTCTCCTGAGGGGTCTGCGTGGCTTCATTGGTGCTCCAAAATAAAACAGCCCAGGCAGCGCCTGCAGGCCAGGCCCTGCAGCCAGCTGGCACCGCACCACTCATCTCTCTCTGGGTTCTTCTTACCCATCAGAGACATACTGATGGTCTGTGGGGAACAATTCCTTGTTTGCAATAACCTCCAAACAGTGCTGGCTGGCATAGTCCAAAACCACACCAGTGACCATATTAATTGACCATTGACCGCTGCCTTTGCCGTCCTAGTTACGGAGCACAGATAAAGCCTGTATGCCAATTCTTTTTATTGTTAGAGCTTCCTAGAAAAAACCTTCAGAAGTGTTTTGTTAGAGGTTGAAGCCTTTCATGGTGAACAGTAGGTTTTGAGGAAAATTTTGACAAGTACATGTCCAAATAGCGGATTCAACTTCCTCGATTTGTTTCAATAAGGCTGATCCATTTCTTCAAAGAAGCATAAAAATATTTTGATTAAAATGCTTTGATAGATTCTGGTTTGACTTTTCTACTAAATATTATATATTACATTTTGTATTTCATGTTGTAATGCTTTGACGTTACCCAAATACACCGTGCCAGTATTGCAATGAAACAATCCGTCATCATTCCGATGGAATATTCATTTAATTCTGATCCTGATTTTGCGGAGCTCTTGTTCTGCAGGAACTTCCAAAACTTCAGCTTGAGTTGAAGTGAAAACAAATGAATTTACACACTCTCCCTCAGCAAAAAAAGTTTTTTTTTTGTTTTGTTTTTTTTGTTTTTTTTTTTGAGGAAGGGGAGAATGGGCTAGATCGAGGTGTACTCTGTGTATTTCCATGACTCTTACAGCCATGATTTAACTGTTGATCTGACCTCTTAATATAATTAGTACGAGTTTGCTGCACTTACCCACAGTCAAGGGTGGGGGATCAATGCCAGGCTGTATAGGTACCTAGCTGCCAAAACTGTTTGCATTTAGGTACCTGAGCTCTCAGATCTGTTTCTTCACCACCTGCATATTCAGTTGTGTAAGCTGCACAGACAGATTTACAGCTTCATGTGGTCAGCAAGATTGCTCCCCAGACCACTAGAGACCAGTGGCTTGATTCAGTTCCCAAAGTGAGATATTTGGAGCCATTTTTAGTTGCCTCAAATTGAGCAGACCTTTGCAGATCACTTGAATGACAATGTCACAGGACTTCTCAAAAGACTTGCATGCTGTTGTCTAGAGGACTTTCCCTCCTGTTATTAATTGTACAAAGAAATGTAAAAGCATCATTCTCAAAACTTCAGCTTTTTAAGTTCCTTTAGTTCTTTCAGCTCCATCCCATTTCCATCTCATTTGTCTTCACAGAACACAAAGCATGCCCTAGTTATAAACAAGAATAGGGTAAAAACTAAATTAGGGTATAAATAAGAAGAAAATAGCTCATTTTCTAATTACCCCCACTATCTTTTATTTTCAGTGCTATATTTAAACAATGCTACCTACTTAAGGGTTATCGCAAAAATCTTCTGAGCTTCTGCTCAGCTCAGGACAATTGTGTTAGACGCATATTCTGGAGGAATAGGACACTAGACCACTGAGTGGTGGCCCAGGTCTCTGTAAAATTCCCTGAAGAACAATACCTGAACGGATTAAGTCCTGAATTTGGATACTTGAATCAGGACAGCAGTAAAGAAAATTCCAACCTGAAATTCTTATTATTGATACCTGACTTTGTTTTCAACAAAGCTTAATAGAGTTTAGGGATATGGTTTAGTGGGGACTGTTAGTGTTAGGTCAGAGGTTGGACTCGATGATCTTGAGGTCTCTTCCAACCTAGAAATTCTGTGATTCTGTGTGAAATAAATTCATTTCTTCATTCCTGCTGTTCCGTCAGTCCTACCTGCCTCATTGTAGCAAGACCCTCAAATACCCACACACAATTTTCAAGGACATCTTTGTTTAAACAAGACTTTAGGGGCCAAAGACAATAACCAGCCCCAGAAAGACACTTGAACTCAGGAAAGGACAAATGCCAGCAATTCTGTACCTGCATCTATAACAACAACTAAATAGCCTTCATTCGGGCTCCTAAAATACCATCTTCTCCAAAACAGACTGGCAGAGTCCAAACGGCCTGTTGGGAATGGGTCTCTGGGGAATGCTAACCAAGAGATTGGGAGCTGTTTGGCGTGCTGGTGGCTGGCACAGGCCAAAACTGTGTCAGGAACCACTCTAGCAGTTCAGCAGTGTTGGTGGCTCCAGTGCTGGGGATCGTTTCCAGGCTCTCTTTAATTTACTAGTGTGTCCATAACCAAGGAAGCCAGCTCAGAACTTTGTTATTGCTATTGATCTTCCATGAAAGGGTATTTCAGTGATGAGCAGCAACATAAAATGAATAGATGTGAAGGTATAGAAATAGGTCATGTTTTCCTCTGGATTCAATTTCGTGTCCTCTAGCGCTTCGTGGTGGTGTTTGTATTCTCTCGGTTGGTTGACCTGGCACCCGGACAGACTGCTGTTTGCTGTGGATCTATTGGCAAGGGGGATCAGCCCAGCTCTGCTCTGCAGCTGTTGTTGCTGAAGCTCGTTGCCTGAGTTGCCATTTGTTTGCAAAACTTGAGCTGGGGGGGGTTCTGTGTTGGACTTTAATTCTCATTAGCCCACTCAGCTGTCAAAGTTGGGCCCTAGCCTTTGCTTCCATGTAGTTGGCCAAGAAGGACCGCACCATCAGCCAGTCCAGGAGGATCTTCTTTGCAGGCTTCTACCTACCTAGAGGATTCTTTATGGCGTACAGCAAAGGGTTGTTTTTTTTCCTTCATAGTAAATCTTTCATTTGAGACTGAAGCTCAGTCATTCATTAATTATGAGACCCATCTCTATATAATCTAGGATGTTCAATGTCTATTTTTCGTAATAAAATTTTACACTCTTTTGGTAGTTTGTGGTTCACTTTTTCGAAGTTTGATCTGCAGCTTCTAGGCAGCAGGCTATGAAAATCAACCTATGTGGAATATCATCCAACGTTAGCAGCTTTTTCTGAGTCTGTTAGTTGAAACTCAGAGCTTGAAGAGTGTCCGAGGAGGCCAGCAAGTCACAGATGTCCACGGTGCGGTGTTCATCTGAGCCTACAGCAGTGTTTCATTCCCCAGGCTTGTTTGCATAGGTTTTATTTTTAGCCTTCATCTTTGGATTGCTGTATGAATTTAATGAGAGACTATGTTTTTCTATCAATTTAATTCTGAGTGCCAGCCTGAGTCAAAAGCCTTTATTTAAGCCCGTGCCTCAGAAAAATACCTTTGCAGCTTTTGTCTGATACAGGCTTGTTAATGAGCATCTGCACGGCAATGTGGTGAGCACTTAGTTTCCTAGGGAAGAATCCTGTCGGAGTTCTCAGGATTATGTTATTGTTGGCCAGGTACCACAATGCTGCTTTCTTGAGGATGCTTCTGACTAGATAGCTTACAAAACAGCTCCGTGGCGTGGGGTTTAAGCACATTTTGGCTTTTGTGCACCTGGCTTAGTTAACCTGACCACACGTGGCCCTGAAGACAGCCGGGTGGGCACGTGCGCCCCTCTCCTGGCGTTCAGCTCGCAGCAAACTTCAGATAAATGCAGGAGAGAGGGCAGACTGTGTGACAACAGCAAGCCAGAAGGCCTGAGGTGTGCCAGAGCCGCAGCAAGCACACAGAAGGTGGGGGGAGCGAGGTATTTAAACGTTTAGCCACAGTTGCGGGGAGGAAATTGCAGGCAGGGCAGAGCGGAACGCTTGTTAATTGCCGATTTTCTGGGCATTGTAGCATACAGGCGCTCGCTCCTGTCTTCTTCCTTGCTGAAGAGGAAAAAGGGGTTGGAAAGGAAGAAAAACATTTATTGTTTTTTGCCTGTGTTTTTAATTGTCCCTCCTGAGACGGGCTTTTGCTCAGTTACACGTTCAATCTGTCGCTCGCAGTTGGTTTGCTGACAGCCGAGGCTCTGTATCGCAATGCACCGGCTACCCGGGGTGGACAGACTTCATCAGACAAATTTGGGGTACCCGTGCAGTTGTTTTTATCGTCTGAGCCTAGACAAAGAGACTTGTCCTTCCAGGATAAGTGAGACGCCCATCCTGGTGGGTTCCCCTTGTTTGATGCCCTGCTCGTGGCTGCTGTCTGTTTTTCATAGCACAGTGCTGGTCAAAAATCCTCTCTTGTTGGTTTAGGAGCTCATGTTCCCTTTTGTTTCATGGAAAAGAAAAATAGTGAGGCAAATTGTACCAGTCTATTGCTGTTGACGATGTCAAGTCTCCACTTGATGATGGAGGGCAGTTGGGTCTCCACTGTCCATAATTTTTTTGATGCTTTTGCTGTTAAACTTGCTGCCATTGCTGTTCCCATTGCTGGCTCCACAGCACAGCGTACCAAGACAAATGTGAACCCTTTCAGCAGCCAAGCCCTGAGATTACTCCTACGGGCACATCTGCACTGACGTTTCCAGCAGTGGTGGCTGCAGATTATGGCGATGGCCAACCTCTGTTCAAACCGCCTTGTCTGCAGCGGGGCTGTGGTAGCGAGAACTCCCTGGGAATCGAATCCCCCTGCTTCTCCACTGTGCTCTGCAGGCCTTGCTGAGCTTGGTGACGTGGTGAGACTCCTTCAATTAGTACCACGATGCGTTGATTGGGCTTGCCAGCAGTGCCCTGCTGTGAGTAGATGGCAGCGGGCCACGTGCGTTGCCTTGCTCCGCTCGCAGAGCAGAGCTCAGGGAGGCTGTGGTGAGGGGTGGCAGCTGTTTTCATTAGCAGGCCCTGCAATGCTGAACGTAAACCTCAACCACGGATAGCAGTAGTGGGGAAGTGGGAGTGCAGGAGAGGGGAGAAGAAATGAAATCTCTTCCCTCCTGCGGGAAGAGAAGTAAAGGCTGAATGTCTGATGCCTCGCAGGAGCTCCTGCTGAGTGGTTTATTCTCTGGAGAGCCCGGCAAGGGCTGTTTCACTCCTTAGTCCTTGGGAGGAAGCTTGGTCAGAGGTGAGAGATTTACTAACTCTAATTAACCATAGTAATAAACAGGGAGAGGTGGGGTCTCTCCACCTCTACCATACACATCCAATGTTTTCCCACTATGTTTCTGTCATAACTAATACCCTTCCTCCCCACATCTCTCCTCAACATCCCTTTTCCCCGTAGGCAGATGAAATTAACTGCATCTAGTGATTGGTAGGATGTTGGTCGTGATCTGTTTGGAATTTGAGGCACAGGCATTGTATGGCATATAACAAACCACAGCCACCAGGACGCTGCATCCTTCTGAGCCTTGGATTTTGGATGCCCTTGGCCAAAGAATCCAAAATTAAGGCTACCATAACCACAGACTGATTTGGAAATAACTTCCATAAGGTCTTTGCATTCGGTTTTGTGGAGGCACATGGAAATGGACATGGTTATATTGTACCCCTTTGTGATGTGGCTGGTGTTTCTCAATTTCAGGACTGCTGAGTAGACAATATGAATATTATATGACTAATGTGTGAGTCCCTTGGTCCACTGGATGCTCAGACGTTGTGTATGAAGCAACACAGAAACACCTTAAAGAAGAATGTACTCTGATGATACACATTGCTGAGAGACAGATTCTTTGAAGTTGCCTTGTCAGTAATTGCCACGACAGCAAGGAATGTCTGAACTACATTTATAGGTCTGTTTTCAGGAATTTGTCAAAACAGAGTTTCATCCCGCTGGAAGTGTTGAGACTTACAAACGTGTGTGTGTGTTTTTCCCCCAAAAGCAGATGGAAAAAAAAAAAAAGATGAAATCTCTCTTTTTATGAAAGAAATATTTAGGCATATGGAAAGGTTTTCTTTTGACATCATAGAGATTTAATTTCAGAGATACTGAAACATTGCATTTCTTCCTTATCATCTCAAACACCAAATTGACTCAAAATATTTCAGCTTTTAGAATGGAGCACAGACTGGTACACACTCTTACCTGATTAAAACGTGTGATTCCTAGTAAAAATGCCAATGAAATCGATTCAGATTTCATTCAATTTATTTCCTCTTACATGGCAGTGTTTTGTTGTGTTTAGTTTTGGCTTAAAATAACCCAAACTAAACAGAGTTCCACACTCTACTGTGGAACTTTTGACAAAAAAAATAAAAAAAAAAAATATAATGTGTTTGGAACTGTAAAAGTTATATATATATTTTTTTTATCTCTAATTAAAATTTATTTATTCCCTATCCAAAAGTGCTCACTTGTCAGACTGTGTTGACAGTATCTGATATTATGGACTTTGGAGTTAGGATGGGGAACTGGCTGGGAGGTACTTGTCGTGAATCTCAAATAGTTAGAATTTAGACTGAAAAGCAGAAGACCCATGAATCACTAGGAATATAGTAGAAAAGCCCACTTAAAACATGCTGTCAGGGATGAGAAGAAATCCCCAATTTTGCCTGCATCCCACTTTTCCTGTTAGAAGACCCACACATACAACATTTTGTTTCTTCATCTACTTACAACATATCTGAACGTCTCTAAGATTTTTATGTACTTGCCTTGGCTAATTCATACACTGCAAGGTTTAGTGGCACTCCAGAAGAAGTTCAGTGCTCAGACAGTAAGAATATTACTTACCTAGGATTGGAATTTGGAATATAGAGTGTATTTTGAAGCCATTTATGAAAAAAATGCAAACAATTTAACAAACATAATTGGGAAACAAAAATAAACAAAACCCAATTCAAAGCAACGGCCCTCCGGTCATGGACAGAAGCTGAATTTGTTGGCTGTCTTATCTGGCATGAGTTCCATGCTCAGCTGTACGTACAGACATTGTCCACCAGGATTTGGATGGGGAGCCAGGAACTCATTGCTGGGCCTTCAGCTGGTAGCAGCATTTTATCATTAAAGACTTCCCTAATGGAAATTGCTAACATTTAGAGAGCTTTTATGGAATCTTGCTTAGTATTTAATAGAGACTTTGAGCCTTCTGAGGAGAATCTTTCTCTTTCTCTTTTTCAGTTCTATATTTTTAGAAAGCCATTGTGTAGATTGCCTATTAAATTTCTTGAGAACCCAGTTAAGGTTTTCTCCATTACAATCTATAGGGTTGTTCTGCAGGGCAAGCTTGCAATCTGTCTTCTGAGACTGACTCCTCTCCTGTCTCCTTTTAAGCCAGACACGTCGTTTTCTGTTCCTGGCAGGTCAGTCTCAAAGCTGGTGCTCATCAGCAAAGCTCCCGTGATCTCCATGGGGCATCAATGAATCTATGCCTGTTTATGAGTCCTTTTTTTTTTTTTTTTTTTTTTTTGTGAATTTTTCTGTGCTGTCTTCCCCATGCCATCCAAAGCTAACTCCAGCACCTCTCAGCATCAAAGCTAACTCTCCTTTATGAAACAAGAAAATGCAAATAGTGACAATTGGACTTCAGCCTCTCTCTGCCCTTGCCAACCACAAGTACCTTTACAGGTGTCCTGTTTTTACAGGACCCTACAGTACTGGCAGATGATAGCTTTAGTTTTCTGCAAAGTATTTGGCAGAACAAGACCAAAGAATGTCAGGAAAGTAAGAGAAGTAGCAGCAACAGGATGTAATTAAGGGTTTCTGGATGCTTGCGTGGGCCTGTCACTGGTGTATATTACTGTCTTTCAGAACACATCCACTCGTTAATTAGAGCTAAATGCAGATCACCTTCGATGCTTTCTCTCCTCCTCTGTTTTTCACTCCTTCTCTTCCCACACCCCAAAGTAAAGGGCTTGGATTGCCACATGGACTAGAAGTAGCGACTGCAGCGTCCGTAGCTAGATGCAGATGTCTAGGGGACAGGAGGCAGAAGCAGCAAGAAAGAAGTCTCAAATTATCTTCTTGCAGTCCACATTTTTTTATCACTCTCTACCTCCTCATTGTGCTCCTCAAATAACTGCATCAGAGGAAATGAGTTGTGCTTGAATAGCAGCAGGATGGCCAGCAGCAAGGTGCAACAACCACAGAGCAAGGAAAAGCTGGGAGTCATCTGCAGAAGACGCTCCTCAATTTTAAGAAAACCTCGTTGTCTTCTTCCTCCTTTCCACTAAGCAGTGCTCTCTGACCCAGCGTGCCTGGCTTAGCAGATAACATATTGCACCTGGGAAATGCTTGCATCACTGAGGTATTGAATATTTTAGATTCTTACTGCAGGAACAACGTTTTCTTCAGGATTTTCGAACGTGGTTAAATGTCATGTCGGTGTACTGGGAGCTGAGAGCACCAGTTAGAACCAGGGAAGGATCCCATTTGTTCCCGTGGTACTTCTGCTGACTTTAAAATATTTATAACCTGTCTCTGCTTGGACAATTTTTTCCAGAAACGTGCACTTTGGCTAAGTGTTGACCAAGAACTATTTTAAGAACCTACATAAAAATGCTTTTACAGTTTTTATGTGGTATCTGCACATGAAGGTGCATGGCAACACGCAGCATCCACTGGACATGTTGGCAGTACAAACTGCAGTACTTGTACTTTCCAAGCCCTGAACTCCCCAAACCCAGCTCTGCTAGCACAGCCTCCCACGTTCACCTACCTGTGGCTTACCCATATATCCTGTTTTTAACCTGTAGTCTGGCGCTCTGAGCCCGATCATCCTGTGTGTGGGGTATTAATCTCCTGTGTTCAGGAGAATAGATGAAATCTCACACGTACTGTTTTCACTGGTGACATTAGCTAGGTTGTTAACACTGGGATTTGAGAAGGATTGACAAGATGATGCTACAACCCATGTGCGAGCCACCCAATGTCCCTTTTTTTTTTTTTCTTGCAGATGGAGAAAAAAACTTTCTGACTTGACAGCATAAAAAGAGTTTTTTTTTTTTTTTTTTTTTTTTCCCGGGTGGAAAAATTATATAGAATTATGTCACATCAAGAAAAACACAATGATTAAAATAACTTGCTATGAATATTCATTCCGAGCTTGGCAGATGGATGAAGTGGGCTGAGCAGTTGCAGAATATTGCTAACTGAGCTCTCTTCCAGAGAATAACATTTCAAAAGAATTTCCGATTAGGTCTGTTGGCCAAAACTAGAAAGGATTTTTCTCTTCCTTTTTTCTTTCTTTGGCATTCTGAGCTTCCACCTTCCTGCCGAAATGAATTTCTCTCTAATCACAGTTTTGGATACTTCTGAAGCCTCACACTGAGGCCTTCCAGATGGGTTCACTGCAGTGGGAAGAGAAATAGTCATTATCATTATTATGATGATTACCATTACCATTCTTAACTCTTACACTTACATTGTCATGCTCGTCCCGAAGGACCTCAGGCTGGTTTACAAACAAGGTTCCTTGCTACCTGCCACTGAAACAGTCACCTCTGAAGAAGGAGCCAGCGTTGCTGAATAGTTTTGTGATGAGGAAGGGAAAATAAAATTATACACACTTGAAAGTTTATAAAGTGCTTAATTAGAAGTAGATAAAATGACCCGAACCAGGTTTAATAAAAAAAAAAGTGCTGCTTGAGAGGGAGAATGAGGAACGTGGTGGCTGTGTTGTGATTATTTAGTTCTGGTGGTGGTGTGAAGTCAAGGGGAAAAAAAACAAAAAACTTTTTATTTTTCTTTTTTCCCCAAAAGGGAAATATTTTTTTCCCCAAAGGGAGTGGGGCAGAAGGACGGCTCCTTTTGCTACAACATATATCTGGTCCATGCCTTCCCAGTGGGTTGCAGTGTGGCACCATTTCACCCAGTCCTGTGTGACTGCAGGAGAACATTTCCTACGCTTGCTTTCCAGAGCTGTCAATGCACGTAGGCCTGGGTTGCGAGAGAAGCCCGGAGGAAGGAACTTCTTTGGACAGGTAGAAGATGTAGAGAAAATACAACTATTGAGGAAAAAGGCAGAGAAACGCGTGCTTATAAGGGAAAGAGGAACGCAGCAAGGAGCCTGCTTCAGAGTGATTTGTTATCGTCCCAGCAATAGCTCTTGTTTCAACTGAGCATGATCTCTCCTGAGAAGAGGAGAAATCTAATCACGATGATTGATAATTCCTTCAGAGGTTCCCCAGTAGGTATCAGACTTACGGCGCAGAAAGCCGCTGTCTTCTGGGAGAGCAGATATGAGCAAGGCACGCAGCGCGCTGCTCGGAGGGTCTCTCAACTCGCTTCGAGTTCAGCCCTCGAACCAGGATGTTTCATTGCTTTGGAGAGCAGAAACAATTGTTGGAGGGCCATCCCGAGAAGGCCCCTGGCAGGTCGATGTGTGAGAGCCAGTGCTGTGGTTTAATAAACTCAGTACCACTTGTACACCTCTCCGGCAAATGGATAGTGACACGCAGTGACCACGCTTTGCCAGCAGTGTTGCCTGAGGCTTTAATTGCTTTGCACATAAAGTTATTTATCTCCACATCAAGAGGGTTGAGACCACATTTAGGGAGTAATTACAAAGCTGCCAGAGGGACTGGTGTTTGCCATGCCAGCCAGGCTGTGATTTATTGGTTCTGCTCGCATTTAGAAAGCGAGCCTTCCCCTCACCTCTCCCCTTCATCCTGTGCATCGTGGCCAAAGGCATCCGTATCCCCCAGTTCCCTCCTATGCTTTCTGTGTGGAATATATTGGGCAGCTGTAAGGAATCGAATACGGGGAGCTTAGTCCCGATCATTGCTCTTATTGCTTTGTTCCCGAGGTGCTTATTCCTTTCTTTTTGTCTTTCTTTTTAAAAATAAGTAAATAAATTGTTATTAGGGTTTTCAGTGGGATTTAGTGATGGTATTTGTGGAGATGCTTTGCTTTGGATGAGCTCTTGGTTCATCTGTAATCTTTACAGCAGCAAATTCTCACCTTGTCTTAAAGGGTTTGAAATGCCTCTGCCTTAGCCATGGGGTCTGTAGGGTTTTGGTGGTTGTTTGCTTGTGAAATGTGAGGAAATGTCGTGCATTCGGGATGAAGTCATAGCTATTGTGGTCTGTGAGTCCATGTACTGTCCCCACCCTGTGCTCCCTACAGACAGTTTCAAGTGCCCTTCAGTCTTGGCCTGCATTCCTCCTTGCTACCCTATTCCTTCATTTGTTTGGTCCTTTCTTTTTCTTTGTATAGCCAGAATCTTGGTGTAGTCACAGTATACTAGGACCTCTAGTATAGTCCTGTCAGTGGTGTGGAAACCTTTCCCCAGCAGTAGTGTGATACTAAGGTTTCTCCCCAGATCATACATAAGATCATGAAATTACAGGGATGAAAGGGACCTGCCTGACTACAACGAATATTTTCCATACACATGGAAACTTCTAATGAAAGAGACTCAGCAATCTGCATAGGTAGCATGCTGTAAGGCTTTGCTATCCTTAGAACTGTTTTTTTTTCTCCTAATTTCCAAATCAAATCTTCCATTTTGTATGCTAAGCTGATTTCCCTATTTTTTTTTTTTTTATTTTCTCTCTGACTGCTGGGGACACAGAGAGCAGCCTCTTTAGAATTAGTTTTCATGTATTCAAAGACTGTTAGTCTTCTCTTTTGTAGATTAAACAAATATATTTTTGCTAGCCTTTCTTCAGAGGTCATGTTTTCTAAATCTCTTCATTTTTTTTCTTCTTCTGCTCTGGATTTATTCCGGTTGATCTGTCTCTTCTGAAGTCCAGTACTTAAAACTGGCCAAGAGTTTCTCCAACTGAGATTCTTCATAATAGCGTGCGTCTTTCACATGACATCTTGCACATCATTCTCCTTTTAACATGCCATGTGTTTGCTTTACAAATGCGTTTTTTCTTCCTTATTAGTTTTGCGATCCCCTTTCAGAAAATTTTTGGGTTTTTTTTTTGGTTGGTTGGTTGTTTTGGGTGGAATTCCTGAAGGACACGGAGACCGCTTATGAAGCGGTCACCGTTTTCCAGTGCATCACCAGCGGTTGCTTCGCAAATAGACTTCTGTCTTTCATGTCAAATTGCACTGAAAATAGTCTCCTCTCTTTGAGCTCTGGAGTCAGCTGCTCCAAGTGATAATTTATTTAACACATCAAGAAATTATTTTCCTAAACTGTCACCCGACATGACACCTGACTCATTTCTGTAAGCAGATAACCAAAGTTACCCCTTTTTTTTCTGCTTTATTAGACTGATTGCTGCTTTGATGTGCATCAACATTATGCATTTAGTATTTTTCTGTTCTCTTGATCAAGGGGACGATGATGTAACCCTGCTGCTATACTGATTTTCGTATAGTTAGGGCTTTTGGAGTTTACTTTGTGAACATCTCAAAACACTATCGTATTGTCATCTGTGGGGGTGGAGCATCCTCACCTCTAAAGGCCTAGCACACTGTTCGTGTACAGTTTAAACCCAAAGATTATGTTCTTCCATTGATCTTTGTCCTTCCATTAGCCCTTACTGTAGCACGTTTTTCCATTATCCAGCGTTCTCATTTGCCTGTTAATGCTCCCAAGCTCCCACACTGATGTGTACGCACGTGATCATTTTTAGTCTTGGCTTGGGGCCTAATTTTATTGAGATTCCGTGTCTGAAGCCCTGCTATTTTTTTCAGAATTTCTTTCTGCAGTTGTAACGTGTCTCAGCTTTGCTTTCGCTGAAGTTTCTGTCCTATCCTCTGCTCCCAGATAACAGTTATCTCTCTATTACTGACATCCCTAGCAGATGTCTTTGTCTGACTTGAGCGCTCCCCGGCACCTGTCAGCTTTCCTTAGCTCTGAATTTAAGAAAATCCCCTCCAAACCACGTTAAGTTTCCAAGGAGCAGGTAGGGTCTGCTGTAGGTATGCTGGAACCCATCCTGAGTCCACCCTGTCTGCAAACGGTGTGTGTTTGTCTGAAACCCCTTCATTCCTAATAGCATTTACACCCTTCCTCTTTGTTTGATCTTTTCCTCCCTACAGAGTTCCTGTAATTCCAGCCGTCTGCGCAAGGTAATGCGGTGCCGATGAAATGCTTCAAAGAAACCTGCCATAGAGACCTATGTGTATTTTAAATTTAATTTACTAGGGTCTCTCTCTTACATGACCATGTATTATTGGTACAAGTACGTGTGGTGACCAAGGACCGCTCCTTGGATATCGGTCTAGATGCTTGGAGAGAGCTACGAGGTCTGCTCCCTCTGATCAAGGTACTTGCAGGTTCCTTTGCTCATCACCTGGAGCATCTGAAGCTGGGTCAGATTGTCTGGGCACTGCAAACTCTCTGTATCTTCCAGCCAAAAAGCAGTTGTTGTCCTCTTTAGGAAAAAAATAAAGGGGCTGCTCTGGCCTTTCCTCACAGAGACCCTTCCCTGCAGCCTACTGGACTTCACACGGCCACCCCCACCCCATGTTATAATAATTACATATATAATAATTGATTGTCCCATGTGTTTTGTGTTCTTATGATGCATGGCAGTCCTTTTTTCTGTGCTTTCTGCCCCTGTAGGCCTGTAGCTTAATGCTCTGCTCCACCTGCAGGCCTTGCTGCTGCTTTGTAAAGCACTCTTTAAATGAGGAGTCGAAGGGTGGGTTTTTATTGTGTGCATCTATATATCTATTTCCTTATTTCTGAGGCTCTATTTTAGGTGTAGCAGCCTCCAAGCTTCCATCTCTGACCACTTGTCCCTAAATATTTTTTTGTTCTGGCTACGATGGTTCTCAGCTGGAAACCAGTGTTAGCCCTAAATCATGCTGGCCTTTCTCTCTCCATTCCTCACGTGTTGGAGTTGTGTGCCAGTGTAGCCTTGGGCTGGCACTGGTAAGCTTGGCATAAACAAACATCAAATACCTGTCTTTAATCCGGTATACAGGGAAGCTCAGCAGCATTATGCTTTATCTCCCTGTCTCTGGACATCCTTTATCAGGGACAGGATGGGAAAAGCCTTTTGCTCCAGCCATTAGAGGGTGGGTTGTATCCTCAGTTCTGCCACCAGCATCCTGAGCACTCCTGGAAGTGTCGTGTTCTCCTTGTGGATTTCCAATTCCTCTGCTATAAAACGAGAGCTATCGTTCCCACCAGCCTTGGAGCTGTGTTTCTGGAAATCTTTAAAAGCAGGAAGTCTAGAAATGCAAAGTCCTATTTTCACTACTTATCAGCTTATAACCAGACCTCTTCCTTCATGTAGGTACGTAAGTCTCATTTTTCTCTGATCTTTGCCCCCGTGACCTCTTATGCTCTTTCTCTTTTGGCTCCTACTGCTTTATGTGAGCATGAGATGTATTATTGAAGTGGCCTCCCACTCCTCTTATTGCTAATTATATATTAAAGAGGTTCTGACTTCATTTTTGCTCTCTACAGAATCTTAGTCCAGCCGTGACACTGACAGAGAGGGCTGCCGGAGCTCGGCGAGGACTTGTGCAAATGGCACTTCTCTTTTCGGACTGTCAGTCTTAATGGAATATTTGATGAGCTGGTAATAACCCCCGCGCTCCTCACGTGCAAAGCTGGGGGAGAGCGAGAGGCTTCTTCCAGCTTTCATTTATTCATACATGTTTGCAAAAAGAGCGTTTTCTATAGGATGTTTTCCAGCGACTGGTGCCACTTGCCATCACTTTGGTCCGAGCTGATCCTTTCAGGCAAGCTGTTTGAAAAACCCCTCGTTGCTGGTTTGTGCAGGGTTCTTAGGAGCACAGGGAAAACCCTCTACGATGGAGAGGGTTCCTGAAAGCTCAGCTACTTCATCCCATGCCCCAGTGTGCAGAAGTGCTCGGGGTGTTGTTCTGCTGACAGCGTGGGGGTGTTGCTTAGGATGTATTTGCTGTTAATTAAAGGTTGGTTCTCGTTGAAGTATGAGCTACTTGTTTGTAAAGTCGCAGATTCACAGCTCCAGAAAAAGCTGTTGTCATCAGACTCACCGCTAATAGTTTCATAGATCAGGGGATTTTACTAGCTCTAAGCCTAGTGCTTTGGCTTAATTTTGTAGTTATGGATAGGTGCATTTGTGAGCAATTGTGGAGGTTTGGCACAGCATCTTTCTTGGATCTTGCCTGGTCGTTTTTGGTCTTTTGGTGTGAGCGATCACGCTATTTGTTCCTCTGCCAAAGTGCGAATTTAAGACCCCAATTTCGGCCAGTTTAAGGACCCACTTATTTATTTATTCTTTTTGTAATCTTGGCTGCTCATTGATTTTGCGTGTGATGAACATCGCCAGCTGCTGAGGTACTGTAGTGCTGGTGACCTAAGGATGGCAGAGGCATTGCTCAACGCAGTGACTTACTGAGTCTTTGTTCTGTCACCTGCTCTTGGAAAGTCTGACCTAACACGTGAATTGCACTGTATCTTGCATATCAGGGAATCAGGACACCACAGGCAAACGTCTGTCATGCCATGAAATGCCAGAGGCTATAGCAGCAAATTCTCTTAACAAATTCCCTTTCTGAGATATACCTAAGCTACATCTGCCTTTGTTTCTCTAAGCTTTTGTAATGCATTTCCTTCCCGTGTCAACCTGGCAGAGGTTATGCCATGACCAGAAGAACTTAAAATAAACTAGAGTGTGAGGGCAGTTGCATTGGGGATGCTGGAATTTGAGCCTATGCAGATAAATTAAGAGATGATTCTGAATTTAGAGCTCAAGCCATTTTCTCCCTTAGAGTCACAGGACACGTGAAATGTTCTCAGTGTTTAGTACAAACTATGCGTACTGTGACATCCAAGTAAACAAGCAGAACAGCAGCTCCACCATGCTACAGGCAAAATCCCTGTTCCATACTCCTCTGAATACAGAGATCACAATCATCTCCAGTTATCCTCTCCAGTTATCCCAGAGCAAGTCAGCACTGGTCTGTGGAGTCCTTTTTGGTAGGGACAATTTAATTGTTTCATATTAAAACACTATTTTCTTTTGATTTGTTGTGTTTAATTTTAAGTTTTTCTTGTGTTAAGCTGCTAAGTAAATAATAATCCATGTACATCTAAGAGACAGAAATAGATTAAATGATACACTAATATGACAAAAATCAAAACAAAATGGAGCTAGACAAAATGTTCTGAGATTATTGCAGTGAAACATTTGAATGCTTTGCCATCAAACATTTCATTGAAGTTGACGATTCCCAAGAGGACTGATTCTGATTTTTTAAAAGGGAACCAAAACCATTATGGCAATTTTTTTTCCATTATCTCCAGCGGGTTTAGTGATTGATCTGCTAAATCTCATCAGTACCTTTATTGATAAGGAGGATCAGCTCCCTGACCTGAAAGATAGCGTCTCTTTAGGTATACAGAGAGTCCGGGAATCCTGTCTTTTGATACAGTTTCTGATGCTGGCTCACACCATGTACATTTTCTGTTGAGGCCTTTCTGTAAGTAGATGAGGAATACTCACCGTGGCTTTTTTTTGACCAAAAAAAAAAAAAAAAAAAAAAGGCAGTGAATATATATTTGGTTGTATATACCCTGTATTACTGAGGTGCAAAGAAATTTGCTGCTACGCTGCTGATGTATTCATACATCATATACCAGTAGCAGACCCCACAACAAGCTGCTTAGCGTTTTCTTTTTATCAAAAAGTGAAATGCAGGGGAAAGGCTTTCCTAAGCAGTTATGCCCATGTATTTTTCCCCTGAATGTGAAGAGAATGATTTCTGCTTGGTCTACTTCCTACTAACCATCTCGCAAGTCTGAATAGAGGTCCTGAGTCTGTTGGCATGTTTTCAGTGGCTGGGAACCTTCTCACATTTACAGGAAAAGGGCAAACACTGCATTTAGACTCAAAGACAAACTAGAGGTGGCGTAGTGAGTGTCACTGGATTTATTTTTTTTAAACATTGACTCCTACTGCAGTGCACCTCTGACACTTGCAGTCTGTGGCGTGACCGGTCCTGGCATCACAGGGATGTTTTATCGGATGCTTGCAAGATTGTGTCAGGGCAGCTTTTGTCAGGGAGGTCCTCAAGGAGCAGCCAGGCAGATGTGTGACATTTTAGCAGGATGGGTTTTGAGATGATTCTTTTCGTTTGGGAAGTACTAAACCAAACGTGAGAGAGGCCGTCAGCGGTTCTGTCCTTGAAGTTGTGAAGAGATGCGGGATGGATGGAAAGTTCACACGTAGTTGCTGTGGTGTTGGCAGGGAAATGCTTAACATGTACACCTGGAAATCCTCTCTGCACTTTCTGCTTGCAACAGGAAAAAGGTGAGTTTGCATAATATGGCAGATGGCATGTCTTAAATTGAACTCAAGTCATCGTGGGCTGTATTTGTGTATTCTCAGTTGGTCATACTCAGTATTGTATGTTGAATTTGCAAATCCTCTGTAATACTATGGTTGTAAGAGGTGTTCCCCCCCATACTGATTTTCCTTGGTATGGCCTTGGAAGGGATGAGGCTCGAAGACCACCCTGTGGTTGCAGGACTTCAGGGCTGGAATTCAGCCACTGGCACTCAGTAGGCTCCAATCTCTTGCCTGGGTTGCAGTGTTGCCACTGCACCTTGTAGCTGCCTCACTGATTACTCTAAATAATAGATTTCCTCGCTGCTTTTTGTATTCTTGACTTTCTTACCACTAAGAGTTTATCAACTGGAGCAGGCAAGTGGAAGATTAAAAATATATTTTTGCCAAACCCTGTTTATTCAATCTAGGCATTCTTCCTACAACGTGAGTTTCTTGCCTTCACCATTTTCTTCTATATTATTGTAAGAGGACAGAAGTGATCACTTCCACTTGTTCCCAGTGATTTGACTTCCAACTTGAGGATTTCCAGGGTGCCTGATGTAATAGTGTATGAGGTCTTGTGAACAGTTTTTGAAGCCGTTTTTCTTAAAATGCTCAGACAGGGCTTGCTTTAGTACTTGGAAAGGTGTCAGCTTGAACGTACAAATTGCCTTTTTAGCTCACCCATCTGTGTGGGCTGGTTTCTTCACCCCAATCCTGAAGGCATTTTGGCATTAAATGAAATGGTTCTCCCTGCAGTGAAATGCCT
Organism: Netta rufina; assembly: GCF_964035555.1. Lineage (NCBI taxonomy): Eukaryota > Metazoa > Chordata > Aves > Anseriformes > Anatidae > Netta > Netta rufina. The sequence continues at coordinate 121,007,049 of NC_140123.1, read as the reverse complement.
TGCAGCCCTTTGGCGTGAAGGGTGTAATACAAATGAGTGATTATAATAAGAGAAGTAAATACGGAGAAGATACCAGATCTATGTTTAGTACTTAAACGGACAAGCAGTACTTTTCCTAGGCAAATGAGGGTCATCAGGAACGAAAGGGGTGTGAATTTCTGAAAAGTTCAAATGGTGCTCGGGCCATGGCATTTTCTCCAGTGCTGGTGTAAATCTTTGCTGCCCGTTGACTTCACCTTTCTTCGCTGAAATCATTCCACCTTCTTGCATGAAATTCCACTGGATTTATGCTGGTGAGAGCAGATTTTGGCCCCTTAAATGTAGCCCAAGACAATTACATCTCCATTAAGAAATTAATTCAGAATTAATGCAGTTATTGTGCGGTGATTAAATCCCAAACTGCTGTTGGAAAAACTGAATTATTGAGGTTTGCCATTTAAGCTGTAGCTTGTGCGGACATAATGAACTGGCCTTTTATATTACGCGATAAACCTCATGTTCTTAATAATCACTTGGAATTGACTTCATGTAAATAACTGGTACAGCTGCAGCAATCATCTCCTGAGATGGTGCAGCTATCTTGCCAGGATTTTTCTGGTTGCTGTATTGTATTTTATTATTTTATTTTATTTTTTTTACTGCAGAGTTGCTACAAAACCAACCTATACGGTCTCCTAGCAGCTCAATTAATACCTCGTGTAACTTGCGAAGAGCTCTTTATGGGTAGAACAGGTTGCTTATTGTGGGTTAAAAACGTACCAATTGAACGTGAGTGTCGCCATTATTATTGTTGATGGAGTTTTTCCAACTCTGCAAGAAGAGATGTATAAATTGCCGAGTGGTTAAAGCTCAATAAATATGGTTTAGCAGGAGAGCAGTTTGTATTTAATCTTCCATGCAAGGGCTGGCCCAGTAATCCAGTGAGTGATAGTGCAAATATGTGTGCACAAGCAGAGCACTAGACATGTACCTTTAAAGGTAGCTAAGGGATGTAGGGTGGTTTTTGGCCATCTAAGCTGCTTTTGATGATGGAGTCACCATAGAAATAAGCCTTATTTTTCAGTGTGTGTCTCTCTGGCTGAGTCTGAGGCTGGTTGGTTTGCCCTTCCAGAAGGGCATCGATTTCTGCTACTGGTTCCCAGTAAGAGAAGGCGTAGATACGGTATAGTACTTGACTATACAGGTGGAGGGATGTAAGATCTGCTGCTTTCCTGCTCTGTGATGCTGTTTTAATCTTTCCGCTTGGATTAGAGATTTTAAAATCTGAATGTCAGACTGTAAAATCAGTGGGAGCAGCTGAGAGTTCAGCTCCTTTCCATTGCAAGCCATTAATTTAGGAGCCTCAATCTGAACTTAAAAAATCTGCTTGGCAGTCTTATTTTTTTTTGGAAAATTTCAGCCTAATGACTCATATTCAGGCACGTGAAAACGAGCATAATGACTGTCCTATGTGATAAGGCACGAACCAACAGGGTCAAAGAAACCACATTTTGTAGGGACATCTTTTGCTTTCCTCTCACAGGTAGGAGCAGTGCACGTGCTAGGAAAAAGTTCTCCTTCAGTTTTCAGCTTGCTTGTCATACAGATTCACTGACAGCAGTGCCACCAGGCACAGTCTGTGCCTACCTTATGTCACGGTGCTTTTGCTGAACGAGATCACTCATGCATTTTTGGGTTCCTTCCTGTTGTCTGACTCAAGACTGTGGAAAGGGCAGCTGACTCGCTCATCGTGACTCCAAGGGGTTAAGCAGGAGCACACAAATTGCCCCTTGAAATCTCTCAGCAGCCAGTGCTTTCTGTTCCCTCACATGGCTTGCCTGTGCTCAAGTGCTTGCTGGAGTTTCACAGGTGCAGCTGTCTGGGTACCTATTTGTCTACACTATAATTACAATTATTATTTCCTTTCCAGATCAACTAATTGCATTTTTAGCTCCTTTGTCCACCTCCTCCTCAATCACCTTCTGCTTCTCTCTTCTCTTTTTGGGGGTGAAAATTCCCTGAGATGGTGTTGAACAAGGAGTTACAGAACAAGAAACAAAGTGTTTCTGGAGAGTGCCATTTACCTTTTTTTTTCTTTTTTTTTTTTTTTTTTTTCTTTTTTTTTATTTTCTGCTTTGTTAGCGACACAGAGGTTTCATTAGCAGGGAACAAAATGAATCCCAGGGACAGCAAGTAATATGCACACAAATTACAAAAAAAAAAAAAAAAAAAGAAACTAACAACCTTCACATGGGAAAATAACCAAACCCCTGGAAAGAATACAACTGGAGTATGCACTAATAAGGGAGCAAGGTGCCTCCTGGAACATCGTGTGAGGTGGAATTAGCCTGCCAAAGCCCCGGGAACTACTGGGGCCGTAACCAGGCCCAGCAGGGTCACCGTGCCTACAGCGTGGTGTTAATGCTCTGGAGACCCGAGTCCAACTGCAAAGCATGTGAGAAGGGTAATTACCTTTATTTCTTGGAGGTTCTGGCAGGAAAGCTTTGAATCCAATGCAGGGAGTTAAAAAAAGGCAAAGGGAGACAAGCAATAGGCTCCTACAAGCCTGAGGGAAGGGAGCTTGTTGGAGCAGATAACTAGGAGACTTTTCTGAAATGGATCAAGCCCCCTCACCTCAGGGGAGGAGGTGTGGGGTGTTGATAAGATTGTGCCACACGGAGGATATTTGGTAATTAGCAGTATCTCTAATGTAATCACTCGCTAAGAGGTTTAGCTGAGATGTGACTTACCCAGGAGAGGCACTAGAGGAAAGGGGAAGAAAGGACAGGTGAGGGAAGAGCAAGGTGTAAGCAGACTTTGCCCTTCTTTAATGCTGTCTGTGTGTGGACCTAAGAGTTTCACCCCTTTTTTTGACGAGTGTGTGGCATCTCTGAGACCTGCACGTTGGACCGTGAGGTCCAACACTGCCATCACCCTGTGGGTTTTGATGCAGAGATGCCACATGTGCTAACACCCCAATGAATGAATTTGGCCTCCAAATTTTGTATGCACTTTCCCATGGTCTGACTTCATCAGAAGGGCTCTGACACTGAGTTTGAAGGAGGTCTGATGAGACTCTCTAGAAAATGGAAAGCTTTCCCCACCTGTAGATTACATCTCATGCCACAAATTCCCATCGAGGCAGTATTATTATTATTTTATTTTTTTTAACCTAGAAACTGAAATCTGTTCTTCAGCCTAGGGGGAGGCCTTCACGCTGCAATCCTGATTCTTAGCTTCCTGTAATTTTCTTTTATCTAATACCCCAGCAGTCCTCCTGCACACGTATTTAGGCTCTGCTGTTTGCACTTGAGTGCCGCAGAGGCAGATGGGGTAGTTGGTTTTTCCTTCCCTCGTTATTTCTGCAGTCCAGTTCCCTCAGGCGTCACCTTCCTCTCCAGACAAATAAATGCTTCGAGGCAAGCCAACGTCACCGGTGTAGCCTCCTTTGCATGGGAAGTTGTCAGGCCTGATCTGACCTGCCTTTCCATCAGGATTATAAAGGTGACGGATAGTCAATTTCAGGGATTCATGATCCATTTTAGCACAGTGCTTCACCTTGCAGCTAAGTAATACGGCTGTGATAAAATCAGCCATAATCACTGCATCTTACTCAGCACTGCCTTGGCTGTAAATATTGCCTTCATATATTAAAGAAAGAAAAAAAAATCAAATAGAGAGGGAAAAAAAAAAAAAAAAGAGTTCTAAAGAGAAAAGGGCTGTTGGTCATCGCTGACCAGCGTGGTGTGCCCTTGTACTGCGGGTTTCTGGAAGAGGGAAGCGGGGCTTGGAGCTGGCGGCCCCCTTGGAGCTGAAGGGAGCAGTGCAGGGCGCACACCTGAAGCATTCCCCACTGCTCCAGGATGGCTCGCTAGCAGAGCCAGGTCTGGGATAGAAGCTTCTTAAAGGAAAATGATGAACTTTGAGGATGCCTCCATCTTCCTCGGTGTTTCAAATCCTGAACAATTGCCAGAATGGCTTCCTTCCCTTCCTCTGAGTTGTCTTGTGCCTCCTCAGGGAATCACTAGCAGTTATTAAACCCAAACCTTCCGTCTTTTGGTCCACATTCCAAATTCCTGCTGTGTTTTTTTTTCAGTGATTTGCCATATGTGACTATGACACATCCACCATGTGATATTTTTCAATCAGATGACATGAAAGTTCCCCCTCTTCACCCTGTCCTGGTCTTGTAGTGGAAAGCCATCATAATCGGAACACGTGTGATGCGTTTCCAGCGTCACAACAGGCACAGCGAGGTCTGTGGCTGAGTCAGCTGAGGTTTCCTGCCCTTCAGTTTTCCATGGGGTAAGACCCAACACTGGCTGTGCATGTGTCCCTAATGGGAAACCAACAACAAGAAGGACTTTGAGGAGCTGTCCTGGAAAGGAGGATTGAGAGACACTCAGCTGAAGGTATAAAAATGGCTAAGCTGCAGTGAGAGTACAGGTAAACGAAGCTGTCGTACTGCTGCTCTCTGTAAAACTGGGTAAAAGTGGTTGCTGGCCTTTAGCTCCCTTTTTTTCCCCAAGGGGAACAAGAAAAAGGGGACCATTGCCCTGACATGAATCAGGAAAAAGATGCAACATCACAGACAAATAATTGTGAGCTTGGATTATCTGAGGGAATAACATGTGTGCTGATCTCTGGGGCTGCCTTTTGGGCATCTCCTGGCGGTGCGTGCTGCACCGTGGTGGTCTCTCCGATCTGCTTAGCCTCCTGCGTGGAGCTGCCTCCGTGCTGAACTTCGGCTGAACCGCATTGATCATCAGCGCTCATTCTGCCTGCGCTGGAAATGAGGAGAGAGGGAAGGAGAAGTCTAGCTTGAAGTAAGCATGTCTTCAATAAGAATTTAATTTAGATTTTGCACGGTTACACTGTGTTGGTTAAATCACACACTGTTATAAGGGGAAAAAAAAAAGCACTCAGGTTTCCTATTCCGTAACCTCTGGATAAACCCAAACTGCCTCCTCAGTAGCTGCATTTCCACTCTTTCTCCCTTCCAAGGGTGAAATAAGCAAGCACATCTACTGAAGAGATAAAAACAAACTCTGTTGAATGCCTACATCCACTACGAAGCGTCTGCCCAGACAGCAGGCATAAAGCAGATTTCATGTGGTATCTCATGCTGTCAGCTGGGCTGGATCCCCTGCCCTGCTCCTTCCCATTTGAGCGGTCAGGGACCCAGCTTCAGCAGCTGGCTGAGGAGTTGGCTTTCCTAGGGAAACGTTCAGATAGCACAAACTCATCCACACGAAGCTGCTTCTCCTCTGGGGGGAGGGAGGAGGAGAGCGAAATGAATGTGTCAGACCCCTTGAAATCAGGCCTCTGTGGCAATGGTTGTTTTTGCCAAATTAATGTCATCCCTCGGTGTCCAGGCATAGTAGCCAGCGAGTGAAGTGAGACACATGCTGCGCTGTCCCCACCAGAAACAATTCCTTAAAATGTGAGGGGATGCCTGGGAGCAGGTCCGTACCGTGACTTTTCTCACTCTGTGTCTTTAAGGAGGAATGCGGTCCTTCAGGCATCGGAGCCAAAATCCTGCCTACATTGCAATTACATTTCAAAATTTAGAAAGCCTTCACAGTTATAGAAACAAAATTTCTTTCCTTCCTTTCTCATAATGCTTCTGTTTCTCCAGGAAAGACTAAAAATAAACGAATAGGCATACTAAATGCATGTTTACAGGACGGGGCAGGATGAAAATGTTCAAATGTTCTATTCTCCAGCAGACTTTAATACCACTTTCCTTTCCTGCTGTTTAAAATATCCCCTTACCAGTTCACCTGCTTTTCCTATCCATCTCTGGTTTCCCCTTCCTAGAAATCTCAACCCTTTTTCCCTAGGGGAAAGCTGAAGGAAGGTGCTGTGAGGGTGGAGGGGGAATGTGCATTCTGCAGCAGCTTTGGGTAGAAACTACTTCCACTGTGTAAAACACCTCTACTTTGATGCCATCTGAAATGGAAATTGCTGGTTCTGTCTCAGGAAGCACTGGCACAGGTAATAAAAACCTTGCGGTGCTGCCAGCCTGGAATAAGGACCCGGGGAGCAGAGAGGGAGTGGTGATTGCAGTGTAACAGTGCGGCTCCTTTGTTTCCATTGGGATGGTGCCCAGCGTGTAAAAGCCAGATGAACACAGACGAGGCTCTTCCTAACAGAGGAGGGGGTCCTGTTGCAAACTATTTGTGCTTTTCCAGATACGGAGTACTAATTTAGTTCTTGGTCATTAGCTCAAATCTGCTGTAGGTGAGTTACAGCCCTAGAAGTATTAACGCTGATGCCTACCTGGTGCCTTGTCCATGTTGAATAGATGGTCTCCTTTCTCCTTATCCTTGTAACTTAGTGCTGGTATTCTGCACCATGTGCATCATTGTTTCAAGTGTGTCAACTTTTTTGACATCTCTAATTCCTGCTGCCTCAACTAGGTGCTTAAAATACACCGAGAGAGTGGAAATCACTGGTGCGACATAGACATCCCGAAGGAGCAAGTCTTTATTTGCCTTCATTTCGGAAAACATGGCCGTGCCTCTGTCTAGCCTCTGAAATTCATGGCAAGTGTTTTGCCTGTAGTCTCGGGAAGCTTCAATAACAAGGCTTCTCGGGGATTTTGTAGCTACTTTTTTATTATTAGGTAAGCATTAACAATGCAAAGCTCTGCAAATCACATGGAAAGGACACAGTGCAATTACAGATGCAGGATTGTACAGCAGAAGCGTGACTGCTGAAGTCTGAACACATGACTGCAAAGATCTAAGATGTGCCCTCTGTTTCTCTGGAGTTATTTAGCCTTCTTCCAGCAATCTTCAATTTTCCCTTGCACAAAGATAAAGCCGGAGTCGAGGAGGCTTACTTCGCTATGGGAATGCAGTTAATCACCCGAGCAGCAATGGTTCATGCAGTCTAGTGGTTGTATCTCTTAATAGTGACCTAAGGCCAGATGTACTGGAGGAAGGTAAGCCATAAAATAGGAGTCAAAGGTAGGGATAAAGCTATATCATACAACTGTGTTAGATTTCCTACGCTGACTGTGGTCAGAACACTCCACTAAGTAAAAATTTCTGGGTGAAAAGGTGGCTGTTCTGTAAATGACATTACAGACTTGCAAGGCAGGATTTTCCCCTCGAGTGCTAGAACTGGCGCTCCGGTTTTGGTGCCTGGCATGAAATATGACATCTGTTTAAATGGATATAGTTGGGCTTTTCAGCTCGCGTGGAAAGGAAAAGCGTGCTGGAGACTGCCGGGTTCGTGATGCTTTGCTTATAAAAGTGTTGGTGTTTCGATCGTGGTCTGAACAAACATGTTCAGAATGTCAAAGACTACTTGTCCCTGTTCTCTTTTTTTTTTTTTTTTTAAGAGAAGTTGATCACCCGAGCAGCCATCATTCATGAACTCTGCTCAATTCGAGGGGTTAGGAGAGATTTTGGGGTTTACAGGACTTCTTGTTTGTTCCCCTGGAAAACTGTTCTGATAGCTTCCTCTTCATTTCCATTCACTGTGGCTTGAAAGCAAATTAGCTCGTTATTCTTGCAGATCCCTCCTCCTCACCTTTTAAAAGCAGATCCTCAGGTGATGTACGGAGTCAGAGTTACAACAACTTAATGTTATCTGAGGATGTGCCCCTGGGTCTCCTGAGATGCAGGAGTTTTTCCACTCATCAGAGGATGTCTAGGGTAGAAAGAATATGAATTTCAAATGTTGAAAGGAAGCAGGAAAAGAATCCCTTAGGGCTTATTTTACACAGGGAAATGAACTGGTAGAACTATAGTGGAATAATTATAATTATACCACTGTGGCGTACCCATAAATGAGATAGAGTAATTGTATCAGAAGCATCTTACTTTTATTCTCAAATACGGTGCTTACATAAGGAGTTACTCTGCTAGTGCTACAGCAGATGATTATTGTTATCATTATTGTTCTTATTTATTAACCAGCATTTAATTTAGCACCTTTTCGCTTTGGATTTCAAAGTGCTTGAAAATAAATATGTATCATTGTTCCCGTTCGAAGCACTGCAGTTGTCCTTCAGGTCAGTTTCCACAAACTCTTAGAAAAATCTTCAGACCTTCTTTATTCATCATAAAAATGAAAAGAAAAAAATGGGCACAAACTCGGGTATTTTTTCCTTTGCAGGTCACCTCAAGTATACATGGCTAAGAGCCGAAAGAGATGGGTTGTATTCCCAGCTCTGCTACTGCCTCTCTGTACGTGACCTTGGCCAAGTTATTTCACTTCCACAAATGAGAATAATAGCGTTGACCTTGCAGATGTATTATGAGGCTTTATTTCTAAAGCCTGCGAAGCTGTTTGAGGTCTTACAGTGGAAGTAGATAGCCAAGTTTAAAGTACAACTATTATTAAACACATTTATCATATGGGTTGGATGCAAGCGTTTCAGCGATCTGATTTCAGTCTTTTTCATTTTTAAACTTCACAGCCTAATTGAGATTTAGATTCTGTAAGTTTCCCTGATTGCTTTACTTCCAGCGTACGGATGGTACCGCGCGCTCTCCTTTCCCTTCCCGCAACCCTGCAAAGACAGATCTACGGCCAGCCTCCATCCATCCCGCTTCCCTCATGGCCGTGCACCAACAGATGGAGGCTGATGTAGCCGAGCTGACAAGATCAAGCACGGTTAGGCTGCTGACCTCTGCACTGAGGGTTTTAACTACTTATCTTTGTGAGCCCTCAGTGGCCTAATTGTTGCCGGGGCTCTTGAATCTTCTTGAGAGATAGGGTTGAAATCTTTGCAGGGTAATGCTTATAATACCTTATCTTTGCTGCTAAGGAAAATCATCCCTTTTGTTGTAGTTCCTGAACACCACAAAGTGATGCCTTAATGGTGCCTCATTAACATCTGTAGCTTTTGCCTGTTAGTTTCCTTCACCAGCCTTCCTGGTTGGATACCTTCCCTGCGCCCACCAAAACCCAAATATCATATGGCTTTTTTTTTTTTCTAGCAGAACTGTTTCAAGTGCCAAGCATATTTTAAGCATAAGAAGACACTGAAAGAAAAAGAACAGCCACGTGTCTTTTGTTCCTTTTACTTTATGCAATGTATTTCACAGGTCTCTTAAGCAAAGCAATGTTTTAGGGGACAGTACCTGGCAAGCCTGAAACAAAGCCTTCTGTGTAGGTCCAACAGTGACTTCTACAAAGTGCATGGAGTGTAACTCAAGGTGAGCGCTTGATAGAAAAAGTGAAGTTTGGAGAGATCCGGATGTGGAGAAAATGTTGAAAAGTGATGCTTTAGAAAGCTCCAGTATTCAGTTCCTATAGTTGGTGGTGATGGCAGTCTGAAACAAGGGAGCTTTGCCTGAGCAAGGCGCTAAGCCAAATTCTTTGAACCTTTCTATGTTCTTTGGCACCCAACAGAGACGATGCGTTGCCTTGGCCTGATTTACAGCAGGCGATGACATTTTTTCTCTCTAACCCCTTTTCTTTGCAGTTTCAGTTGGGCGTAGACCAGCCAGGAGCTCTGTCGTGTGGTGGACTCCCATTTTCTGTATCCCCCAGCAAATGCTTCAGTAGGCATCTCTAGTTGGTGGATGTCAGCCCTCCCCATGGAAAGCTCCTCGCTTTGTGCCACCCAAATTGCGTGGCGGACACAACTTTCTCCTTTTGGTTACTCCAGGATAAAAGATAAGCATGGACTTCTGCTTGCTAGAGGTTTTCTTTATACTGGTGTATATCTCAGCCAAAATCCGATACTTGGCACTGACAAAAAATCAAAAGGTGGTTATCGAAGTTGAAGGGCTCAGGTTTTGGCTGCGCTGTTAGCTCTGCCGCATTGTAGGTGACGCTAACTTTACGGGAAAGATGAGGAAAAATCGGGGGCTGACTCTTGGCGTTATGATGTTGAGTAAGGTTTATAATAGCAATAATCCTCCATGAAAACAGTTGTTATCATAGTTAATGCCCGCTTTGTCAGTGTGTTAACCTTCCTTGGCTTTGCCTCGGGTCATTAAATGACCAGCCATTCGTTAAACACCCGGGAGCGACCGATTTCAGAGGGAATATTACGGAGTTCATTTGCTAAGTGAAGCCCTTGGAATAGCACACGTGTGTCACTTGCTACCACCTATGTATGTATGTGTGCACACCTGTATCAACCCTCACACGTGTGTGAACCTGGCCATCGGCACTGTTCTGCCAAGAGATTGACTTTTCTGAGTCTTTCTCTGAGGCTTTCACCACGTGAGGCTATCTTGCTGCCTTCTGCGACAACTGAACATAAATCGTAGTCTTCTACTTCTGAGCTTGACGTTGCTTTTAGCACCCCCCCTATAGTTTTCCGCTGTTCCCCTGCTCTTCTCAGGTAGCTGAGTTAAGGCAGTCGCTTCCCAAAGTGGATGAAAGAGCTGTGTTAGAGGCTTGACTGCTTTTTTCCCACTGAAGTGTTTGTATTACCATTTAGCACCGGGAGCTGCGGCATCCCCATGTATTCCTGTAGGCCAGGCACGCCATCTGGACTGGTTTTCTCAAGGCCAGGGTTTCCACGACGTACCAGAAGAGTTGTTGCTCATACATTATGGCTGTTGTTCGTACATTATGGCGAATGTGAATTCCACCATTTGCCCCTTTGCCTCCCCGTGCCTGTAACACGTTATGTAAAGATAAGGAACTCCATACCCAGTATCGCTCACTGTGTGTTGGGCGTAAATCTGTTTTCTCTCCTATCAGTTTCAGGGGGATTTCGTGGTTTGTAAACAGTAAAAATGGCCTGTGTGGATTCTCCTGCTGATAATCTCTTCTTGTGTTTTACTCTTTAAAACTTCCCCCAGGCAGGGATGATGTCTTTCCGAGTATCTGGAAAGGAGCTAGAATACAGAATTTCTTCATGTAGAGAGGAAAGGAGGGGGAAAAAAATAATGAAAAAGGCTCTGTTGTATCATTAGGATTGCAAAGGTCACGAGGAAAGCTGCTACTGCTAAATATTGAGAGCTATTTGGAAATACAAGGGTAGACAGCACACTGTGGCAGGAGCAGCGAGAGGGCACACCAGCATCCCCGGCACCCCTTGGCTTGGAAAGGAAGCTCTACCTTTTGCTTCAGATATGCAAATGCAGGTGCTTTTTATACTTCCTCAACACTTCAGAAATTAAAATGGGGGGGAAAAGAAAGGTTCTTCTTCAGCGCCAGCCGCTCTTAATTGCGCCTCTCTGTCTCGGTATGAGTTTCGTTACTTTTTAAGGGCTCCCCTGCTTTCCTCCCTGTCTTTCTGCAGTGGTAAAGTGCTCTCGCTTGCTGCTTGGACACTCCCAAGTGCTGCTCGCTGCAGGTGTCAGTCTGACAGTTTATGAGAGCACTTCATAATCCCATAAAGAGACGGAGAGGAGAGCACTTCGCAGTGCACAGCCAGAGCTGCTGCTTAGCTTCGTTTGCTCTTCACATGCAAATTAGGAAGGCTGCTTTCACTACACAGGCCCTTCAAGGCACACAAAAGTGCAAACATTTTCAGACAGAGTCTGTATCTGGTAAGCAAACATCTTTAACTTTCCACAAGTGCGTCTCCCTTGTCCTCCAATCAAATAAAAAAACGAGGAAACCAAATAACTAACTAAATAGTATTTAGGCATAGGTATATTGGCAAAAGCAAACAAACTAGGTAGCTAGCTAAAGAACGAGATTTCCATCTCATTCTTCTCTGTGATGCCAGCCGTAGCGGGAAGGATCCAGACAAGAAGCGTATGCATGAGCAGGAGTTTAGGCCATCGAAAAGTTGGGCATCCAAGGAACCAAGATAATGAGCTTTGAGATTGGGTGGTTTTAAAAACACAATAAGCCTAAGGCTTATCTGTTTGATTCCTAAGCCTTTAGGATGCAATTGGTTCATGTTGTATTAGGTTTTTAAGAATTGGAAAGATCATTTTTTTCTCAGAGAAAAAAAAAAATCAGCTAAAGAAAGAAAGGAAAAAAAAAAAAAACAACCACAGGTGTAGTTCTCAGCCTTAGAAAGCAGTGATTTGGGAGGTAAAAAAGGAAGGTAAAAAACATTGCTTATAGGAAGATCTGCAGAGCCTGCCGTGATGACTGCCTTTAGGACACTTCATTAAAGTAGAAATAGCGAGGGGATGAAATGTTCAATTTGCAATTCCTTCTTGCCTCTTTGGTACGTTTAATTTACTTTTAATATAATTATTCATTACTTAATACAGCCAAGCGGTATTTACCTAAATATCTGTGGTATAAAATGCGTTTATCTGAAGTGAGGTCGTATCCCTCGGTTGTTTCCGACGTGTCGATCAAGCAGTGCTTTATTTTCAGGAACCTGTCACCAGCACGCCTCGTGTGACCTCCCATCCGTGTCAGATAAGTACAGGAAGGTGAGAGCACGCTTTAAGCGCCGTCCTGCCCGTCTCTGGATTTATAAAACACTACTGCTCGAATTTGGGGCGATGTAATGAGCTGCTTGCTCATTAGCCACTCAAGCAGCATTGTATTACCCAAGCATGAAGGGTGTTTTCCACAAGTGGAAAGAGGCAGTGCTGTGTCTGTTGGGGGTGGTGTTAAAAATGCACAGAGCTTGCTACCTGTCCTGCCTGATATTGGCACGGAACAAGTGTTGTTCCCTGCTCTGTGGATTAACAGAGAATTTCCTGGGACTGGTAATACAGTACATTAAAACCAAAAATAAAAGCAGCACCAACAACAAAAGCCCTTTACAATATCCATGTAGGAATTGCCCATCTGAATTCTGCTTTTTTTTTGTCACAGTAGCCTCTGTGTAATGTCCCCGTGTGTCATTGTTCTCCTTGCAGATGCTCAGCACCTTTTGTCCACAGTCCTCAAAGTCAGTACGAAGCAGCAATGAATTAAGCTGCACGGTATCCCTGCTAGTTAGGTAAATGCCATTTCTGTTTCCACAGATGGGGGGAAATGAGGCACAAAGAGGTTAAGTGCTTCACCTAAGGTCATGCTCTAATGCATCGTTGTCCTTTCTCTGCGTGGCGAGGGCCGTGTCCCCCCTGCTGGAAAAAAAATACTCAACTCTTCTTGAACTCTAAGCATATCTGATGAATCCCATTTGTACTGGCAAAACTTGGGAGCTGAAATTATGCTCTTGTCCTTCAGCTGTCTAGAGCAGACTTGTGAAACTTGGATTAAAGGACATATTGGCTGTCTGTAGTGTCAGAAGGCAAGGATGTAATAATACCTCTGTGAGCCGATCCAGTACAGAGCAGTGTGTACCACAGCCATGGAACAGCACACAGTTCAGACCTATCTTACCACTGCTGGTCCTGTGATGTGGAAAAGGTCTTACGGGGGCTTGAAACTTTCTGCTTCCCACTTGGGGATGTTTTAGGGAGAGTTGCAGCATTCCTGAGCACGGTTACACTTTACTTCTGTATTGATTAAACTTTTACATACAGTTCCATCTTCGCCAATTTGTCATTCCCCTCCTTTCCCTTACCCTCGTAGTTTGGGGAAACGGCTGTCATTACCGTCTTGCTGATGAGGACAAATGGCGGAAATGACAGAAATGTCATTCTGTTTGCAAACAAGATAAAAGCCAACCTGAAGCTCAAATGCACTTTCAACCATCAAGCAGAGAAAACTGTCATCAGATCAAGACTTGATGGTAAAAGATTCCTCTCCGGTTCTTATTTGATATGCAGACAGAGAAAAGAAATGATGAGGACTAGAGAAAGCAAGTTCCAGGATCCAACACCAGCAATCCATCCCCCAGAGGCTGGTAGTCTTTTTTATATATTTTTTTTCTCCCTTTTCACAGGACCATCTGGGACATGTGAATGATCATACTGTCTTCCACACCGAAGTAGCTTCAAGTCTGTTCTCCTGCTCATGATCACAGACTCTGTATGAAAGCACAGAGCCTCTTAATGTGTCAGCTCCAGGGGACAAGCCCGAGCTGATGAGACAAAGTTTTGTCAGCCAGGTGTCTCGCACAGACTGTGGTTTTAGGGGAAAGAGGAGGCTGTTTTCAGAAAGGCTTGCAGGGAGTTTTGTTTTTCTTGCATAGTTTTCCACCTTCGTTACTTCTCTGGACTGTAAGTAGCGACTGACTGCTGAGTTGTTGTGTGCTCGCCCCTCTGTAGACATCCTGTGCCCATTGCTCCCACTGTCTCTGCTTCGGAGCTGTTACACGTGGCAGGTTGCACTGCTTGTTCCTAGCACGGTGAACAAAAGCTTCATCATTTGGGGCTGGATGCTACTAATTGGAAGGAGAGAATCTGTTCCTCACGTAAGCAGAGTGAAGGGAGAGGAAAGGATGATGCTCATCCTCCTCCTCTGCCTGTCTGAATGTTCCTATCCTGTCTCACACAGGCTCATACACCTACACTGGCGTGCACAAATGAACATTTATTATTCATCTGCCTCTGAAATTTGTCAGCTTTTAATTATCTCTTTTTTACATCCAGGTATCTGTTTGGTTGAAACTCTGACCTTCTAACTTTGTCTAAAAAAAAATCCAGGGTGCGAGGGTAACGTTCAGAGGCTGGAAGCAGCAGGGCATCAGAGCTTCTCTGACAGACCTTGCTCTCCCAGTTTTGCAGAATTGGGAAGGGCAGCTGCATGCTGTTCCCACACTGGTGGTCTTATTCTTCCACATATACTTATATCTCTGTCAAAGCCAGCTGGGGGAGCAGGAACAGAAGATGTCATATGCCCTTTTTTAATCTGCATGCCTTATATCATAAATTACTTTTTGACAAGTTGAAGAAAGAATCCTGAGAAGAGTCAAACTCCTTAATGAAATGCCAGCCCCCGGGTAGCTGATGGGGACCGAGAGGTTCTGAAAAAGTCTGCAACAAGCAGGGATTCTCTTGTCTGGTTCTCCAAGCAACAGTTTTATGGTGCTGATGAAGTAGCTTCAGCAGGAATTCCTTAGGCCTCTCAAAAGAGAAGATAGGTGCAAGTGACATATACTTGATGCTGTAAATAGACCCTTGTGCTTCACATATTCTCTCTCTGATCTCTGTCTGGTGAGAAGGTCTGTATCCTAGGAGCTCAGCACTATTTGGGGTCCTCTGTCCTTCAGGTTAAGTACACGCTTAAGGATACAGGAGTGAAGTTGCTTCCCTTGTAAGACCGATCTTCTGAAACTGTGGTTTTGCTTTAAATTCCTCGAGCCATGCTTTATTCGAAGCAGCCAGAGAAATGCAGGAAGTTTTGCAAAAGTACAGGCATTTTGTTCATAAATTTTTCTGAATCAAAGTACAGAGAAAAAAGTCCTTCATAAATGTATTCAAAGTACAGGGTATATGCATTCTCCACAGCCTGAGCTTAGTTTTACAGCCCTTAAAATAAATAGCCAGTTTAGTGTGTACTGAAGGTGATGGGAAATAGCCAGATTCTTCTGAATGCTTACACCTTAAGGAGTTGCAGCAAGGTGAGATCCTGCAGTGTGCGACAGAGGAGCTGGATGCTGTGCTTGTATTACTTCAACAAGTTTGCACCACCAGCCTTACAGTAAGGGTTGAAATTCTTTTCTCTAGTGTGTACAAGGGGAAATTTAAGGGTCAATAACTTTTTTTTTTTTTCCCATGTGGTCTTTGCAAAATCACGCTTTTACAGGCAGGGACATGACAGCAGTGCTCCAGTGACTCACCAAGCCTCTGACAGAGTAGGAAACAGAATCCGAATGCATTGACTCCAGTACAACGCTAGAAACTTCCCTTTTCCACAGGAGTGCATGCAGAGGTTTTGTTACAGAGACAAATACATGAGGAACAGAGCGTGCATTTCCTTTATATTAGTTCTTCAGGAGCTGCTGACAGCCTCCCTAAATATTTTAAAGTTTTATTTTCTTACATAGACAGACTCAGAAGTTCACCTGCGTAGGCAAATCTCTTGGGCTGGAAGCCTAAATTAACAGCTATGCTGGCTACTGGTGGAGAGAGATAAACAGTGCTGATTAATCAAGCTCAGGGAAATGCAAATCATGTTGTTCTGTGAATCTCTGAGGAGTTGCAGAGTTAGTTTTGAGGTCAAGGAAGTGGCTGGTGCCCTCTACGTACTTAACCAGACAGAACTTCAGGCAGCTGCTGTTGGAATGGCAATGCTCAGTTTCTGCTTATGCTGCTGAGAAACCTGGAGCTAATTACTCTGCTCACCAGGCACGGACTGAGTTCCTGGGACACGGACTTCGTATATGCTGTAGCGTGGTGTTTGGTGTAGGCTTCACTAAATCATCATTTCTCCTGGGAAGCCATCACCAGTAGGTGTGTGAGATCGTCCAGATACTTTTAGCTGCCAAACAAGCCTGCTCTTGAGTGCTTCCATCTCCTCCTACTCTTGAGTCCTTTAACTCTTTCTGATTGAGCCCGTGTTACTACATAACTTTAGAGTTGAGGAACTTTGGTCTTTCCATCCCAGAATTAGAAACTCTGGGTGCTTTACTCCTCCTTGTATGACATCTGGTGACCTCACCACATCTACAGCATCATGAGTTATTTTGTAATCTCTCTGTCTTTCTTCTTCCACACGTAAGGGCTTATTTAGCTAGAATCCTTCCTTTCCTTTCCACCCCTTTCTATGGTGCTTCAAAGAGCAAATGAAAAGTAATGATTTAAAAAAAAAAAAAAAGTGCATTCTCATTCTATCTCTCTTGCTTCAGGGTGCAGCAGTGTTGTGGATGGACCTAAACCTTGTGTGTAAGAAGCTGGTCCTCTGAAATCTTCAAAAACAGAACTAAAGTGATATTTCTCAGGTCTTCTTTGGAAGCCTAGACATCTGTTGCTGGTAGCAGGAAGGATTTTAGTACATTCAGGGAGAAGTACCGAAAGCAGAAGTACCTCACTGTGATCCATCCTTTGGGACTTGATGTTCTCCCTTGCTTTACCCCTCCTTGGTGTATCACTTGGCATAGTGCTGGTCCCTACCAGGAAGGATCCAAGGAGAAACGCCTCCTTGGCATATCCCTGAGTCACATATGTGAAATGGCCACAGCTTTGCTTTAGGCATGGGGTTTTGATTATTTTTTTTTCCTTTTAGTCATAAAGCACTGATGGAAGTTAATGTTGCTAGTATGTGGACCTTGAAAAGGATTTTAATTTCTTTCTTTGCTCCTTTTAGAGGCATTTAGGAGAGAAGTTGTAAAGCTGTAGATGTTCTGCCTAAGTACCATGGCACACGTAGGGGAACCTACAGGTGTTGTAAAAGCACCTCAAGTAGTGCCAGCAGAACAGAAATAATTCATTCAGAGCAGCAGTCAGACTGGACAAAACAAACAAACAAAAAAAAACTTCCTTAAAAACTCCTTTCATTAGAGAGTGATTTTTTTCCTTTAAAATTAATTTTGAAGGATAAATAGGAGTTCCCTTTTAGATGTTTTAGAAAGCAGCTTTGGTTGTTCACGTTAAGAGCAACTTTCTCTCATGAGAACTTGGAGTGATTTAAATTTTAGGGAAAAAATTAAGACCGACCTAGAGTGGATTTTTAGCATGTTTACTTCGGGAGAAGTTTTGAAGTCTCAGTTTTCTGTTTCCAGTGATTATCTCGCACAGCTGCCTGAAGATCTAGAAGAAATCTATTGCCTGTTATAGCTCTACTCGCTGTGTTCACTTTCCTGTCCTACTCAAGGCCACGTTATAAGCTCATGACATTCAAGGTTTGCTTGTAAGTGATTTTCAGAGCAACACCCTTCTGCTGGTGAACCATGACAGTGACAGTGTACGATGGCTCTCTGGATGTATGTTCTCCATCTCGGTGCTCCAATGATATTAACCCTGTTGCAGATGGTCCTGCATAAGCACTGTAACACAAAGCAGGTTTGTTTTTTGTGTGTCCCTGTGCATTTTGCCTCTGGGTTTGGGTAGGAGAGTTGAACATGGTCTCCATAAATATCTCTGGTAAAGTGGGTCATTAGTTCTTTAAAATGTTTCACTGTCAAAATAGCAACGTTAAGGGGTGTTTTTTTGTTTTGTTTTGTTTTGTTTTTTGTTTTTTTTTCTTTTCACAATTTCCAGTAGTTTACAGAAAAAAAAATAATCTTTTTCTGGCTTTTAGCTTTAAAAGCTTTCCTGATAAATTTACTTGCCCACCTTAGGCAATGTTAAAGAGTTGGGAAGAATTTCTTTCCTCACCTGCGTAACTTCACTCCTGTAAATTCTTTCTTTCCTGACATTAGTTTAGGCTGTTTTTTCAGGCTGAGCATACAGCAGGAGGGGATGTGGGCCTTGTATTTGAGTCTAGAGCTTCCTAGGGGGGCACAAATGGAAAGGAGGACATCAGTTACTGCTGGATCGCCATGCCTGAGTTTGCTACCTTAGCTTTTTTATTCTTTTTTAAACAACTGTGATGATGATGCAGAAATAGCGATAGCTGCAGCTCATTCTGCCTACCTCTTCTGATGCTCCAGGGCTGATTGAAAGAAGGAGCAGGGAAAACTTTGGTCAGCAGAAACAACAAATTTTATTAAATCTTCTTGAAGGACAGGTCCATGATAAAAAGAAAAAAAAAAAAAAAAAAAAAGCACATTTTGCAGTTTTCGTTTTTTTTTTTTTTTTTCAGGATCTTTAACACGCTTTAAAAGACTAATTCCCCTCTAGCTCTAATTGGGAGAGCTCCTATTGCCAGCAAGATTATTTTGGGGGTATTAATCATTTCCTCAGCGGTCAGTAAGGAGAAGGTGCAGAGCCGGGATCCCTGCCGCTTGCCCAGGGTTTGAGATAACCTCTCAACTCTTCAGTCACGATGTGCAAAAGCATTCTTAATGCTCTTAATGGTCCCGTTTTTTCCACTTGTTTGTGCCGATCCTTACACAGCTCTCTTTCATTTGTTTGTATGCACATTTTTCTGTGTCTCTCTCTCTGTCTTGGTCTTTATCTCATTCTTCCATACATCCTTGTTGTTTTTTGTCCTCCTCGTGCTTCATCTTTGTCTTAACTCAGTCTCTATTCTTTCCCTCTTGTTTTTCCCTGCGTCAACTTGTTTTTCTTCAGTCGCCTTCTTGTGCGTGTGTCTGTCTCTTCCTCTCTGCTCTCCCTTCTCTACTCATCCTTTATCTCTTTCCCACTCTTTCTCTTTTTTCCAATTCCATTAGCGAAAGTAGATAATAACTTGTGAATTCAAGTGGAACTTCATTTCTGAAACCGTACACTCGTGCTGGAACCCATTAAGCTCGATAGCGAGAAATGAGAGAAATCATAATTATCAGGCCAGTAAAATACATGAAACATAAAATTTGTCAGGGGAAGTAATTGAAATTATTGGAGCAGTTGGGTCCTGGTGCTGTGCAGACCCTCAGTGATAATGGAAAGGTTACGGGCAATGTTTAGCAATGCTGATGAGGCCCAAGGTGACTCAACGCCACCACAGTCAGCAACTTTATGCTCTGCTTACATTAATTTGCTAATCCATCTTTGGAAATGGCCAGGCTGAGCAGTGCATCGGGGTTCGCAGGACCCCTGCCAAAGAGCTGGCACGGCCAATGTTGCAAAACTTTTGCTTTCGTTTTCCTGCTACCTCACCTGCTGTTCCTCCTCACGTCTCCGCGCCTTTCCTCTTCTCTAGCCTGCCCACCCATTTCCCTCCGCGGCCATTTTAGGGCCTGCCCGTGCAGTCACAATGTGTTGATTACTTAAAGCTCGTGCCACGGCAGCCCCATCCATTTCCCTAGACCTCCCCTCTGAGAAGCCGTGTACT